>NC_143532.1:19615414-19939581 GCF_031878675.1 Megascapheus bottae | reverse complement strand
ATTGGATGTAAATTCATCATCAAATCCATTTTTTTTCTTTGTTGGTTATGGGACTTGAACTCTGGGCCTGGGCACTGTCCCTGAGTTCTTTAGCTCAAGGCTACTGCCCTGCCCCTTGAGCCACAGCGCCACTTCCAGTTTTCAAGGCCTGGGCTGGCCTTGAATCACGATCCCCAAATCTCAGCCTCCTTTAAAGCTAGAATCACAGGCATGAGCCACACTGTGCCTGGCTCAAATTCCTTTTATATACATATGTATATACATATAGAGTGTGTATGAATATATAACTCCTGTTCCATATGTGAAAAAATGAGTGATACTTTGCTTGGCAACAATTAGAATGCATGTCAAGAGATTTCTTAGACCATAAGCTCTTGTCTTGTTCATGTTACAGTTTACCTAGTGCTTGCTTAGTACAAGACTCTTAGTTTAATCTCCAAAACCACAAAAGCAAAGGAAGAACGGAGGATTGTTTAATGTTATAACCCATGTACGCCAAGAGAGGAAGGAGGAAGAAAGAAAGGGATTAATATCTTAGCCCCTCTACCAAGAAGACCTACAAGTATGTTTTGGCAGGGAGGTAACTCCATATAAATAAGGGGTATGGAGCCAGAGGATTAAGATAACTAAAAGAAGGACTTACTTGATCCCTCACTGGATGAGGGCTTCTGAGATGGGGTAGAGCACCAGGCTCCAGCATTGCTAATCTCCCTAGGAGATCTCAGGACTAGAGAGAGCTAACCAGCAAAGAGCCACAGATGCAACTGCAAGTGAGTTCAATCAAAGTGACAGTGTGGATAGATGATCTCTGTTACTGAGGGGCAGTAAGCTTCCTCACTCCTTAGTGAGTACTTTTACTTGCCCTTGAGGATGTTTAGAGGGTGTATACCTGACTGTTTTCTTAATGTGTTCAGGTTGTCTCCAGCAACTGAAAACAAACTCCGGCTTCACTACCGCAGAGCCCTGAGGAACAACACAGACCCCTACAAGCGGGCTGTGTACTGTATCATTGGCAGATGTGACATCACTGACAACCAAAGTGAAGTGGCAGACAAAACTGAGGACTACTTGTGGCTGAAGGTATGCTTGTTATCACTTTCTGGGCAGGGTTTTCCCTCAAGTTCTCCATAGCCATATAATGAATCATAATAGTAAGATAATCAGGGCCAAGCGGTGGATTTATTATGTGTTGGCCCTATTCCAGCATATTTTTGTTAATTTGCATGCTTATTTGTTGTTTATCTAATGACCCAAGCCATTAAACTTGTTAATGTTACCACTGAACAACATCCCCCAGCCCCAGTAACCATAGCTCTCCACACAGGCTCCAACTCACAGCACTGAGCATGGCTGCTAGGCAGCTACAACCACTCACATGGTGCAGGATGGCATTTGTACCCATGTTTATGTGTTTCTTTTGGGGATTTAGTTGAACCAAGTATGTTTTGATGATGATGGCACCAGCTCTCCACAAGACAGACTCACCCTCTCACAGTTCCAGAAACAGCTGTTAGAAGACTATGGTAAGATTCTAGACAATCATCTCCCTTGTCCACTTAAGGCAACCATGTGTTTTCCTCTGGGAAAATCCTTCATCCCTAAATTCTTTCTTTGTTTTAAGCCATTTTACATCAAGTAGAGGACATGTGGCATATGCATATATAAATGATTTACATGGTGATCAACAGTAAGCTATTTTCTGTAAGTTTTTTTGCTCTGGTAAACATTTGCCCACAGCAGCATATAAACTGGACTTGGTTACTTCCTAGTAGATCCTGTCTGTACCACATCTGAGAACAAAGGAAGAAAAACTGTCTTTTCTCTTCCTCCCCCCTACCCCCCACATTGTTTAATAATTCTCAGAAGAAAATGATAAACTCCAATTAGTGTTCAGTAGTTGTTGAGTTCAGATTTCTGTTAATATGAGCGAAGTAAAGTATCTGAAACCTTCATTTGTCTCCATATTGAGTGACTCTTACCTGAGCATCAGAGACAAACCATCGTGCTGTAATCTATTCTAAAATGCTTGACACTGTTTCTCCTTTCTGATGCAGTCTGTTTGGATTTATAACCCAGCTCCTGCTTTCAGTCCTCTTGTAAGGTGTAGAGAAAGTAGAGGAACAGGTCACATTTCACATGGCACCAGAGTGCCCTGTATTAATTCAGTCTTATGCTGGTGTTTTCATCCCACCCAGCGAGGCACACCGGGTTGTGCTACCTTTGATAGCTTCTGTTTGAATGGGTTTTGTGGCTCTTCTTCCCAGGTGAGTCCCACTTTACAGTGAACCAGCAGCCCTTCCTCTACTTTCAAGTGTTGTTCCTGACTGCGCAGTTTGAGGCGGCCATTGCTTTTCTTTTCCGCATGGAGCGGCTGCGCTGCCATGCTGTCCACGTGGCCCTGGTGCTGTTTGAGTTGAAGTTACTCTTAAAATCCTCAGGACAGAGTGCCCAGCTCCGTGAGTATTTGTGCCTCCATTCACAGTAGTGTCACCACACCGTACCTCCCCCAGTGGCAACAGTACCCACAGAATCTTAACCATGAAAGATTTGTGCAGATGGTGCCAGCCATCTTAAAGCATTATAGACACTTGGATGCTTAGGATGGAGTCCTTGGGGTTTGCTTTTTGTTTTGTTTTGTTTTTCCTTCCATTAGTGTTTTCTGAAGAGGTACATAAAAGGAGGAAGTGCCACTTCATGGCCAAAGCAATCCTCAAATCAGGAACCTGGGTCCCATAAAGTCTTGGCTAACCCCAGTGACTTTAGAAACCCCAATCAGCCATCTTACGTGCTACCAGCATGGGTGGGAGAGCCACCTACATACAAATGAATGGTAATAAAACACCCCAGAGCACCAGCCATCATTTGTTTTAGTATTATTTTTTCACTCCAAGAACATCATACTAGTCATTTACTGTAAGAGAACTGAGGACAGCTTGGTGAGGGTTGTGTGACCAGAGCTTGCATGGGAACCACGTATTTGGGTTGCTGGAGTAAATAGAGACTGGTGGACTAGTATGTGGACTCAGCTTCTGCAAGTCCTTGGTTGCTCAGAGCAGGGGAGTCATGTTGCTATGACCTACTCTGTTTCCACACACAGTTAGCCATGAGCCTGGTGACCCTCCCTGCATGCGCCGACTGAACTTTGTACGGCTACTCATGCTCTACACTCGGAAATTTGAGTCCACTGACCCAAGGGAGGCGCTCCAGTACTTTTACTTCCTCAGGTAAAATTTGCCCTTGACCCTTTACCCATCAAGTCTGAGGCTTTTTAGTTGATATCAGAAACTGAGTTCTTCTTGTCCTTTTACAGGGATGAGAAAGATAGTCAAGGAGAAAATATGTTTTTGCGTTGTGTGAGCGAGCTTGTGATAGAGAGTCGAGAGGTAGGTCTCTGTCTGTCTCCCCTGCTTATAGTTTTTAGTACATATTCTCATGCTAATTCATCTTCCCATGAAGATGGTTATGGTGAATGTGGCAGGGGGATTAGAGGCCCTTTGATTTATCTTTCTTCAGTAAATTCAGTAATTTTTTTTTTCCCCTCCTCAGTTTGATATGATTCTTGGAAAACTAGAAAACGATGGAAGTAGAAAGGTAAGTTAAATATATTCTGAAGAAATGTTAAGAGGCCAGGGGTGAAGGGCAAAACACTTGTAATCCTAGCTTCTTGAGAGGCTGAGATTGGGAGGATCACAATTCAAGGCCAGCCCAGGCGAACACATGAGACCCACTTCTAAACCAGTGAGTTTCCACAGTGACCTATGCCTGTCGACCCAGCTACGGTGAGAAGCCTAAAATAGATTGCAGCCCAGGTACATGCCTAAGCAGGAAGTGAGACCCTATCAAAAAGTAACAAGGCTTTTTACAAAAAGCCTATGATCCTAATGACTCAGGAGACTGAGATTCGAAGATGTGGGTTCAGAGCCAGCCAGAACAGGAAAGTCTGTGTGAGACTCATTTCCAATTAACCACCAAAAAAGAAAACAGAAGTGGAGTTGTGGCTCAAAGTGGTAGAATACTATTCTTGAGTACAAAAGCTCGGGGACAGCTCCCAAACCCTGAGTACAAGCCCCCAAAACTACAAAAATAAATAGGAGTAACCAATGCAAAAAAGGGATAGAAGGCCAGGCATGGTGGCTCACGCCTGTAATTGTATTATTCAGGAGGCTGAGATCTGAACGTGGTTCAAGGCCAGCCAGGGAACTAAAGACCCTAAACACCGTGAGACTCTTACCTCCAGTTGACCAGTAGAAAACCAGAAGTGGCACTATGACTCAAGAGATAGGATGGTAACCTTGAGCTGAAGAGTTCAGGGACAGCACCCAGGCCCAGAGTTCAACCTCCAACAACTGACCAAAAAGAAAAAACAACAACAAAAAAAAGATAAAGATCATAGCTCAGTGGTAGAGTGCCTGCCTAGCAAGTATAAGGCCCTAAGTTTAAGACCTAGTACTACGCCCCCCACTCCCCCAAAAAAGAAAAAATGTGAATTCAGTAACTTTAGATAGATACATACATAGGTACATGCAAACATGTATACATACATACATACATACATACACACATACATACATACATACATACAGTTAGTTTGGGGTTTATAACTATCTGGATTTGAAGCATTTAGTTTCAAAAATGGAATTAGCCAGGTGTGGTGGCTCTTGCCTGAAATCCTAGCTACTCAGAAGGCTGAGACCTGAGGATCGTGGTTCAGAGCCAGCCTAGGCACTAAAGTCCTTGTGACTCTTATCTCCAATTAACCACTAGAAAACCGGAAGTGGCACTGTGGCTCAAAGGGGTAGAGCGGTAGGCTTGAGCTGAAGAGCTCAGGGACAGCACCTAGGCGCAGAGTTCAAGCTGGACAACAGAGGAAAAACAGATGGAATGAGTTAGGCATTACAGCCCTTGATATAATCCTAGCATTTGGGAAGCTAAGGCAAGAATATTTCAAGTTCTAGGCAAGCTTGAGCTAAATACTGAGTGAGACCATCTCAACACTCTTACATACACTAGGATTAATAATTAAATGATAACCTTGATTTTACACATTTATGTGTAAATTTTTTTAATTTTTCATTAGGTAACTTTTGTTAAGAATATTTTTTCTTTTTGTACTTACCATTATACCGTTACTTTTTAGGTAAAGAGGCCTTTTTCTTTTCTTGCAACACAAAGCACAAAGACAAACTGATTCCTGTACTTAGTCTCCTCTTTTGGAAATGTCCTCAAAGGTCCATTTCTAAGAGCTCAGAAGTCCACATTGACCCGAGAAGCACAGCTACTCCTGGAGTCTTAGCAGTTCCTTTAAAATTTGCTGCACCCATTGAGTGTCATGGCAGAAGGGCAGAGACCTATCCTCACCTCTCCCTGAGACTTTGGGAAAGTCACTTACCTCTCAAGGACTTGCTCTCCTCCTTTGTCAGAATATATGGCTTGACTGGGGTCCTTGCTTATTGGGCATGAGTTGCTAGGTGCTATGCTGAGCATACACATGCTTGTTTAACCAGCACAATAACCCAACAAGTGCTTTCCAAGTGAAGAAATGGAGATAAGTGAGGTTCTTTTCCTCAAGATCTGTGCAGCTGAAATTGGAACCATTCCTTCTGACCTCTAATCCTATGCTTTTTATTCAACTTACATACTACCTCCCAAGTAGTAGGACAGGTCACCTCAACTTGACCCAGTCCTGAGAGTTTAGTTGATAGAGAATCCAGGTGTCCAGGGACAGTGCATATCCATGTGCATCCTCCCACCATTCCCATGACCTCTCTCAGGGACAATTTAAAGTCCTGATAGAATTTGCCATGCATTTCTTATACACTGTATTTCTTTTACCATCTGACTTAGAAAGCAAATCTAAAAGCTTTAAAAGTTTTCTCTAAGCCTTCTAGTTCCTACTGCTCAGCAAATTTTTAAATCACTTGATAATTTCAGCTATGCTC
Source organism: Megascapheus bottae (assembly GCF_031878675.1). Classification (NCBI taxonomy): domain Eukaryota; kingdom Metazoa; phylum Chordata; class Mammalia; order Rodentia; family Geomyidae; genus Megascapheus; species Megascapheus bottae. The sequence continues at coordinate 19,933,642 of NC_143532.1, read as the reverse complement.
TAGGTCATTTGGAAAATCGGAAAGCAGAAATGTTTTATGGCTGATTCCTCTTTGCTTCTGTTAAGTCTGTCCCTTTGTTTTCCTGATCTTTTCACATAGCTTTAATAGGACCTTATATCTTTAGGAAAGTCCAGCAGATGAAATGCATGCATTGCTCAGGGAAAGTATTTTCAGTTAATGTGGTTTTTTAATTTTTATTCCAGTTGACTCTGTGTGTTTAAAATAATAGTTCTATGTACCCATCTCTCTCCTTCCCTCCTTCCCATATTTCTTGTCAGCCTGGAGTCATAGATAAGTTTACTAATGACACAAAGCCTATTATCAACAAAGTTGCTTCTGTGGCAGAAAATAAAGGACTGTTCGAAGATGCTGCAAAGCTTTATGACCTTGCCAAGGTAACATGTACCATTTGCTTCTATTGTACAAACATTTTGACATCATCATTTTTTAAATACTTTCCCTACTGAGGCCTTTTTTTCCCTAGGACTTATACATTTAATGATCCAGTCAAGGCGAAATCCCCATTTTACAGAATTATTTCTGCCCATAGGTGGATCAGACCAAATAAGAGTAGCATATTTAAAAGGATATCCTGCAGGCATTCAGCTATCAGCTTACTTGGCAGCAGAATAAATATATTTTAGCAGTGAAGCGGATGGTGCAAAGCCATTGTGTTTACCTTACCCTCTAGCAGCCCATTCACCCCTCACCTCCCCACACACACACACTGCTAGAGCCTGGAATAAATATTTCTACCTAAGAACATGTGATGCTGCTGGCGATTTAGGTAACTGAGAAAAGATTACATTCCTCCTTTACCAGCAAAGAGTAGATGAAAATAAAGTCACAATTCATGTTTTCTTCCATTTTAAAATGTTTTGATTGAGAATATTTTGATGTAGAAAAATGTACAGTTAGTAAGTGTACAATGGATGATTTTTCCATAGGTATGTATCTTGGTAACCACTCACATTGAGACATAGAACACTCCCATCCACTACCCCAGAAAGGGCCCTCTTTAGAGTTTTGGTTGATTATTTTCTTAATTAAAAATATTTGAACAGAATGCTGACAAGGTTTTGGAGCTGATGAACAAACTGCTGAGCCCTGTGGTCCCCCAGATCAGTGCCCCACAGTCCAACAAGGAAAGGCTGAAGAACATGGCACTTTCCATCGCAGAGCGGTAAGGACTGGACTTTGGCTCTGTGGGGGCCTGAGGTGTCACTGCTGTTGCCAAGACACTGGACCCACTCCATTACATACTTGTTTTTATCTGGTTTAACAGGCAGCTTTAAAGTGATTCTACTAACTCATCTGCCTTGGGCATTTAGGAATACAGCTAATGATAGAGAGATGGGGTATTCTTAGAGGCAGGATTTCTGCTAAGAGATCAGTATTACAGAATCTACCCTCCTCATCCATGAGTTCCCTTAGTTATTAGACTTCACCTAATACCAGCCTAAGGGAAAGGATGATAGTGTTTCATACTCTGAGCAGATATCCTTAATAAAAATGATCCAGAGAAAGGATACATCTTAGGTTCAGGATGTACTTCTAGGACACACAGACATTCTTCAGTAAGTGAAATATCTCCATTTAGTAAGCAATTCCTGGCATTGACTGATGGACTGTTTATTCTGCCATGAGGAGTTCTCCTCCCTCTTCCTGGATATTTGGCTGTTAAGATGGTGGTCCAGGGGCCGGGAGTTTGGCGTAGTGATAGAGTGCCTACCTCACGTGTACAAAGACCTGGGTTCAATTCCTTGGTACCATATACATAGAAAAAGCTGGAAGTGGTGCTGTGGCTCATATGGCAGACGACTAGCCTGAGAAAACCCAAGGACAGTGCTCAGGCCCTGTTTTTAAGCTCCAGAACTGGCAAAAAAAAAAAAAAAAAGATGGTGGTCCAGGCTGAAGAACCATGGTTCATAAAAAGTACATGTAGGAAAGTGGAGCTGGGGGCCGGGAGTTTGGCCTAGTGGTTAAAGTGCTTGCCTAGCATGCATGAAGACCCAGGTTCGATTCCTCGGTACCACATACATAGAAAAAAGTCGGAAGTGGTGCTGAGGCTCAAGTGGTAGAGCTCTAGCCTTGAGAAAGTCCAAGGACAGTGCTCAGGCCCTGAGCTCAAGCCCAGGACCAGCAAAAAAAAAAAAAAAAAAAGAGTGGAGCTGTGGCTCAAAGTGGTCGCTTTGAGCAAAAGAGTTCAGACACAGTGAGTTCATTCCCCATGACTGACCAAAAAGAAAAGGAAAATTGGGCCAGGAGTTTGGCCTAGTGGTAGAGTGCTTGCCTAGCATGCCTGAAGACCTGGGTTCGTAAAAAAAAAAAAAAAATGCATGTAAGTGAAATTAAACCATATCTACTCACTGGTGCTTAACCATTTTAGAATATCATTTTGATACACTCTAATTCTCTTATGCAGAGACTTCAAAAGGTTTTGATGCATTATAAATGCTATAGATTACATAAAAATCCATTCTACACTCTTGTTTCCCTCCTCCTCCCTGTTTTTATCTTTCAGGTACAGGGCTCAGGGAATCAGTGCAAATAAATTTGTGGACTCAACATTCTATCTTCTCTTGGACTTGATCACCTTTTTTGACGAGTATCATAGTGGCCATATTGACAGAGCCTTTGATGTAAGTTTCAGAAAGGGTGTTTGAAGTATAAGTATGTATGCCCTTGAAAATTCAAATCACATCATGGAGCTCATTTAAACAAAAGAAATATCACCAATATGCCTTTTAAATGAACAAGACAAGTGTGTTTCTTGGAACTTAAAGGAGATTTCTGTATTACTTTTCCTCCTCCCTATCCCTTCAATCACTTTCTTCCATTCCTTTACCTTTAATCTGGGAATAAAGAGGATTCTCAAAGTAATTTGAGATCTCTGAATTTAAAAATTGGGACAGCAAACAAGGATATGAATCAGGTTAGTTAAGATCAAAGCCTTTGTGTGTACAAAGGGGATTATTGTTTCTCTGTTAAAGAGTCATTTTTTTTCTGGACATGGTTATACTATACCTATAATCCCAACACAACAAAGGCAGGAAGACTGAAAACTTGAGGCCAGCCTGGTTGGCATAGTGAGACCCTGTCTCTCAAAAACACAAACGGGGGAAAAAAGAAAAGAAAAGAAAAAAAAACAGGTTGGGAAGGTAGCTCAATGCTTGTACACTTATGCTTGCCTACAAGCACAGGGCCTGAGCTCAATCCCCAACACTGATGAAAAAAAGCCATTGAAGGAGATTAAATGACTGAAGCCGTTGTCATAGGCACTGCCATTTGTTTTTATGGTTTTATTCCCCAACAGATAATTGATCGCTTAAAGCTGGTGCCCCTGAATCAGGAAAGTGTAGAAGAAAGAGTGGCTGCTTTCAGGAACTTCAGTGATGAAGTGAGTCCTTTTCTTTCCAAGTTACAGAATTGTGTTTTTCTCCACTTTCACGATTTTGTTTTCACGTAACTAGTAATCTATTCATACTCAGTGTTCCAGGATTTTCAGCTAACCTGGTTTTTCTGGGAGAATATACATTTACCTGGGAGGGAGATCTTTGAGGTTGAACCTGTGAGGTCTGATTTAATTCTCTTACTGGTCACTTGTACCATAGTGCATGTGAATACTTAACTCTGATCTTCTGTAAGAATTTCAATGATGTACAGAAAGCATGCATATGATTCATGGCCATCCTTCCTCCCACTGTGAGGAAGTACAATGACCAGGTACTAAGTTATCATGCATGTGTCCCAGGGTCATTGTCTCCTCAGGGCTCTGAGCACATTGCCAGACACCTACCCCAGAGATGCTCAGCTGGGCTGCACACTGCACTGGGCTGCACAGGAGAGCTTTAAAAATCTCTTTATGGCTGAGCCTTACCCCTCCAGGATTCTGTTTTCTTTGATGAGCACTCTGACTTGGACCTCCTTTGTCATTCTTAAATGCAGCCCAAGTAAAGTTTTCTACAGAAAAATATACCCTAGATTCTAGAACCATCTGCTTGGTTCCAGCATGTCACTGGTGGCATTTTATTTGAGAATGGTTCCTCATTAAGAAAGTGCCTTTTTATGAAGCATGTTCTGTTTTAGAGTAAGAAAGAAGGCCAGCTTTTTCACATGATGAACCTGTGGCTACCATGAGACATAGTTCAAAAGTCTTACCCATGCCAACCTTCCCTTCACACCTGCTGTGCTTTCTACCTCAGCCATTTGTACCTGTCTATTTCCTCCTGCTCCCTAGATACATCATTCATTGCATCATGGGCTAAAGTAATGTGCCGCAGCTGGCCTCTGTGGACTGCCCTAAGGACTCCCGTAGAACTAGGCAGACACTGAAGACAACTAGATGGGTATGAGGCAGCAGGGAATAGTGGGGACTGTGAAGAACCAGTATATGCACCCTTATCGATTGATAGTCAAATCCACATGGTTTTTGAACATCACTGCTAGCCCACCCAGCATGTTTTTGGCTTGCTAGTCCTTCCCAGAGCACAAAAAAAGAAAGAGTGACTACATGACCTGAGCAGCAAAATCTGGAGGCCACAGTCACAGTGGCTCTGACATAATTTGGCTACTAGCTCCTTCTTCATGACTGCAGCTCTCCATTGGCAGATGTGGGATATGATATGACAGGCAGAGGCCATCCTTCCTTCACTTACTGCTGGCCTGAGGCCAGGTCCTTTCCTTACTCCATGTGTTTCTCTCTGAATAGATCAGACATAATCTCTCAGAAGTGCTTCTCGCCACCATGAACATCTTGTTCACACAGTTTAAGAGGCTCAAGGGGACAAGTCCATCCTCTGCATCCCGGCCCCAGCGAGTCATCGAGGACCGCGACTCTGTAAGATCCCAGCGTTCATGAGAAACATTATGAGAACCACCTTTCACTCCAGAATCCATGGCTCCGTTATGAGACCACAAGATCCTACATTGCTCTTTCCTCTTACTTCCTGGCACCTGAACAGACCTTGTATCAGAAAGCTTCCGAGATATTCTAACACTAATTGGATTGTTGTACCTCTCCAACTAAAAATAGAAACCCACCCAAATCAAACTACAGATGTAAATAACAAATCAAACAGAATACCAATTGATAGTTTGCCCCATACAATTTTTTTTACTCATTTTAAGATACAAAGTTACTTTCTGAATGTTAATTTAGTGGTAAGCACTTTTATCAAAACCATATTTTTAAGAATCAACATATTGAGCCGGGAGTTTGGCCTAAGTGGTAGAGTGCTTGCCTAGCATTTACAAAGACTCGGGTTCGATTCCTTGGTACCACATACATAGAAAAAAAGCCAGGAGTGGTGCTTAGGCTCAAGCAGTAGAGCTCTAATCTTGAGAAAGTCCATGGATAATGCTCAGGCCGTGAGCCCAAGCCCAGGACTGGCAAAGAAAAAGGAAAAAAAAAAAAAAGAATATATTAATTTGAGATCACCTTAGAAAGGCAGCTAGGGGGCCAGGAGTTTGGCCTAGTGGTAAAGTGCTTGCTAGCATGCACGAAAACCCGGGTTCCTTGCCACCACATACATAGAAAAAAGCTGGAAGTCGTGCTGTGACTCAAGGGTAGATCTCTAGCCTTGAGAAACGTCCAAGGACAATGCTCAGGCCCTGAGTTCAAGCCCCATCACTGGCAAAAAAAAAATGGGCAGCTAGGACAACATTGCCATCCCGATTTAACAGGCCAGATTACTAAGATGTCTAGCTGGGTAGGTGCAAGGCCCATACCTGGAGGCCAGCTCTGTCTGGCATCTTAGCCTGTGCTTTTTTTGCTCCCTGTGGGCTTCATCAGTCTAGCGGTTAGGACCCTCACACTCACACAACAAGTATCAGATATGATGTATCTGTTTGACCCATGTAAGCCATAAGGCAGAATAGTTGTATTTTTAGATCATCTTTCACGTAATTTTTACACTAATTTTTTTTCCCTTGTTCTTTTTTTTTTGTCCCCCTGGGATGGAGCTTAGGATCATGACATCTGAGGCAGGCACTCTGCCACTCAGCTGCACCCCCAGCCCTTGTTTTTTTGAGGAATCAGGCTGACCTTGAGCTCTCGATCATCTCACCCCAGCCTCCCAAGTGCTGGGATGTCACTGTGCCCTGCTCCATTTAATTTGTGATAAGAGATTCCCGAGACAGTATAGAACGGCTAGACTTGATTCTGGCAATTGGGAAGCCCTGGCAGTCCTGCCTCGGAGGATACCTTGTGCTGTCTCCACTGTGCCCCCATAGGTACCATTTGTGACAGGACTTAGTAGATGGGAGCAAAAATGTTCACTTTCAGGATTTGGGTGACAGTGCTCAGGAGTGAAGTACTAGAGCAGTCGGCTGATCCCATGGGCCTTGGAGGCATCTGCTGGTGTGTGTCTGCCTTTGGTCAGGCAAGAGCCTACCTTCCAGATATGCCAGTGATGGGCTAACTGCACTTAGCGGGAATCTGTTATTATGAAAGGAACAGTACAACGGTGTATGTAAGCATGCATCTTGTTGTGTATGGCTTATGGTGGTCTGGCAAGTTATTGTCCTCATCTGAAGGGAACTCTATAGCACCTTCTCTGTGAGATTCAGTCTCTCTTTTTAAACCTAATTTTTTGTTGTTGAAAAGGTGGTGTACAAAGGGGCTGTAGTTATGTAAGTCAGGTAAAGAGTACATTTTTTTTAGGTCAGTGTTTTCAGATACTTGGCTTTCATATGCTAGGACTGGGTACTAGGTGGTTCACATGTCTGAGATCCTAGATTTGATATCTAGTATTGCAGAATTATTAAATAGAAATAAGTTTTTGGGCCGGGAGTTTGGCCTAGTGATTAAAGTGCTTGCCTAGCATGCACAAAGACCTGGGTTCGATTCCTTGGTACCACATATATAGAAAAAGCCAGAAGTGGTGCTGAGGCTCAAGTGGTAGAGTGCTAGCCTTGAGAAAGTCCAAGGACAGTGCTCAGGCCCTGAGCTCAAGCCCAGGACTGGCAAAAAAAAAAAAAGAAGAAGAAATAAGTTTTTACATACCATGAACAAAGCCATTCTCCTGTCTTTCTCCTATCTATCATTGGTTTTGGTTTTTCTCTGTGTCAAGCATGAGTAAGTTTTGAGGAAAAGGTTATATATTAAAGCTTATTTGCCCAAGAAATCTTTTCACTGCCTACCAGTGGAGCTTTTTTGCCTTAACTTTCCTGAAGTTCATTTCAAGTTCAAAGTTCATTTAAAGTAGCCAAATCAGGCAGCAAAAGCCTGGATGTTTTTATTCCCCTCTAAAAGAAATACAATGAATATTCTCATCACGAAGTAAGATTTCTTTCTGTAATAAGAACATATACTTGCTGGTTTATTTCATACATCATATCAAGTACATTCACTTAGCAGGGTTTTTTTGTTTTTGTGTTTTAAGAACAGTTCTTAAGACTAGTAAATGCCTCTTTATTTTTCTTCAAAATTTTTGTTACTGGCCCAGAAAGGTGTGAACTTCTGTCTATACCTGAAACTATTCTAGGTTTCTTTATTCTTCTTCCAGTAATAAAGATTGTCTTTTTTTGTTGTTGGAAACACCTGGCTTTACATATGAAAGGCCACATTTTTCCCAGAGATTTAATAAATACTGTTGCCTAGAAACAGAGGACCACATAGTAGGGAGGAAGAAAAGGAAAGGGAAAAAAATGTGGGGTGGGTTGGAACACGGATGTGGAACTGCACAGTCCTTGCTTCTGGTAGTGTAGGTACTTACAGGGCCCGGAAACTCAGATCCACATGGGAGCAAGTGGACAGAAGCCACTCAGACAGACAGCCCTGGGGCTCAGAACTGTGTCAAAATCTAGGCAGGGGTTGGGTGAGCCATCTTGGCTGGCAGACTCATTGACTTTTTGCTTAGTAGAGGGGCTTTGATGTCCCATGAAAGTGAGGCTCCCATGAACAGGCTTTGCTAACCCTGCCTGGTGCTTCAGGGATAATAGGCAGTTTAGGATGAGAATGTCACCTACCCACCGGGACCTGTCCCTGACACCATGGAGTAGAGAGTGAAAGAGCATGTCTACAGTTCTCAGTGCATTGCCTGACTTGAAAGTTAACCATTTTTCTTCCCTTGCTTCCTCTCTCAGCAACTCCGAAGTCAAGCCAGAGCCCTGATTACCTTTGCTGGAATGATACCCTACCGGACGTCTGGGGACACCAATGCAAGGCTGGTGCAGATGGAGGTCCTCATGAATTAAGTGCCATGCTTTGGGGCTTGGGGACTGCACACTGTCAGTACATTAGGCACAGGGACTCACTGGCGTGGGGGGTTGGCTTTCATTTCTGTTGTGTTGTGTTTTGTTTTGTTTTGTATTATGTATTTTTGTCAATATTAATAAATTTCTTTGATTTGTATTTCTTTTCAATATTTTATTTTCTTTTTGTTTTTCTTTAAAGTTTCATTAAGTTTTATTTGTGTATTACAGGGAAAAACCATCAGTAGTTGTTGATCCAGAAAATGAGAGGTTATATAGGTGTCTGTAATTTGGTTAAGCTGACCTTCCCTGATTAAAAAATTACCCATAATAAGCAAGGAAACAAAGACTTTGGGAAGTACTTTTATTTAGATGCAATAGTCCATATAGAATCACAGCTTATTTTCACATTTCTGTTTGAGTACGGAAAACAAACCTCAGCCTTAGGTGGTTTAGAATCTGTGAGTGAAATATCACATAGTGCATATTCTCTTGCTCCTTTGGTATGCTTGTAAGTTTAGAGTTCCAAGACCACTCCTCAAGTCATCTGCTTTAATTCTGATACTAATAGTTGGCAGTTCTGTTGTAATCCCACTGGAAGTCAAAGCCCAGGCCTTAAAAACACACAAAAAAGGGGGTAGGTGTTCCCAATCAAGCTTGAGGATAGGCATATCCCAACATTTTACCTCTGAGAGCTGTCTGATCGCTTACACACACACCCTTATAAAGGACTTTTTTTTTTTTTTTTTTTTTTTGCCAGTCATGGGCTTGAGCTCAGGGCCTAATCACTGTCCTTGGACTTTCTCAAGGCTAGAGCTCTACCACTTGAGCCTCAGTACCACTTCCAGCTTTTTTTCTATGTTTGTGGTACCAAGGAATTGAACCCAGGTCTTCGTGCATGCTAGGCAAGCACTCTACCACTAGGCCAAACTCCCGGCCCCCTTATAAAGGACTTTTAATTCCTCCTCTCCTTTGTGTAGCCTTTCGTTTTCTTGAACTGACTTCCTTCCACACTCTTGAATTGGTCCCTGAGCAGTAATCATCACCATTGTCTCTTTTTCTCCTACCCTTAGTCCCCACCAAAGAGGAAATTAGGGAGAGTATTCCTTAATAGGCCAACTGGAACTGGGGCCTGGGCAGGGTTTTTATGCTGGTTTATGGGCCACTCTAGAGACGCACTTTTTCCTAAAGGGTCTCCAAACATTATTTTGCTTCTAGGGGTAAATCTGTCATCTGTAGGTTTCTGTTCTCCAGTTGTCAAATCCTTATTTTCTTTTGGGGAAGAATACATCTTTGGATAGTGGGGCCATTTCCTCATCTGTTAGATTCCATGTTCCATCAAATTGTAGCTCGAGGGTCATCAGGGCTGTGTTCTGCTTCTCCTCTGGTCCCATCTTGTCATCCTAGGACACCACCTTCAGTTAGGCTTGCTGACAAAGTCTGGGAAGATGAGTCCTACATGGGACTTGATTGAGGCAGGATGTGTGTCCCTTGTACTTGTATGCAGCAACGTGTTTCACTGTGTTTTCACATCAAAACTTATATAGGGTATGACTGCACACCTTTTTCTTCACATTGGCTCTTACTTGTAGAGAGAACCATATCTGTGCCCTAAGTAAGGAAGGGCTCATGTTACCTAAATATGTATTTGTTCTCAGGCTCCTCTCTTCAACAGCCCATAAGAGTTAATTGCAAATTTCTTTCCTTGTGTTGGGTACATCTGCTGACCCCAGATAGAGCTGCACGCAGAGGATGAGTACCTTTGAGGCCTAAAACCAGAAGGGAGAGAAAAGTAACTGGTCAGCAGTGCGCAGGTGAGGAACTTGCTCAGAGGAGATATTTGGGGGAGGGATAATCTAACTAGGTTCATGGCAGACGAGCCAGGAATCCTGAAGCAAATCCCAGTGCCTGTCCTAAAGGCTGATTCTGTAGTCCAGTGGGACCTGATGGGTCAGTGCAGAGTTGAGAGGAAAGCTGAATTGTCCAGGCCACACTAGGCTTCCACATGCCGTGTTCCCATCCTGTGCCCAGAAGCAATGACCCTGTATCGCTGTTAACTGCAAAAGTTACCCTCAGCTCCCCTTTCAGAGCACTGAATCCCGTCCTAAAAAAAAAAAAAAAAAAAAAAAATGTTCATTTGTGGCCAGGAGTTTGGCCTAGTGGTAAGAGTGCTTGCCTAGCATGCACAAAGACCCAGGTTCAATTCCTCGGTACCACTTACATAGAAAAAAGCTGGAAATGTGCTGTGGCTCTAGCAGAGCTCTATTTTTGGGCTAGAAAGCCCAAGGACAGTGCTCAGGCTCCGAGTTCAAGGCCCAGGACTGGCAAAAAATAAAAAAGTTCGTTTTTTGATTTTACTGTTTGCACTGAGAAGCTAGGAGGAAATGGCTCTGGGATTCTTTTGTCATCACAGAATAGGACTTTAAACTTTCTAACAAAATCAAGGTCACTTGAGATGGACAGGGTTGGTGCCTGTCTCCTAATAGCTCATAGTTAATGTGACTTTCAAAGGAAAGTGCAGATGTGATCTGCATGCTTTTCACAGGCCTGGAGATTTGAGTCTACCCATTCTGTTTCTTTGATCTTTAAAAAAAAACTTCAAAGGAAAAACTGAAAGGAATTGGTGGGCTCTCTTAGATCAAGGCCTTTGGTGGTGTCACTCCTGAGCTGGAAGCTCATCAAAAGGCAAGAAATACCTGTTTTACCCTTGGTTAGAAGGCCGTCCCTACTCCTGCCCACCAGGAACTTCCAATCTAATTAGAGATTTAATGGAAACTTGGCAAGCTCTGTGGCTATTTATTCTGGTTTGAACCTAAGTCTTTCTCTACTGCTAACCTACAATTCAGATTTTTCTTTTAGATATTATTACTATTTATTGTTTGCAGTCTTGGGGCTTGAACTTAAGAGTCTGGGCATTGTCCTTGAGCTTTTTTGCTCAAGGTTAGTGCTTCGAACCTTGAGTCAAAGTGCACCCCACCCCCCTTTTTTTGTTTTTGGTTGCTTAGTTGGAGATAAGAGTCTCACGAACTTTCCTCCCCAGGTTGCTTTGAATCATGGTATTAAGATCTCAGCCTCCTAAGCAGCGAGGGTCTCAGGCATGAGTGGTCCAGCCACAGGTGCCCGGCTAGACTGATTATCTTTTTAGATAAGCGTTCTCTTTCTGTCTCCACAGGCATCTGGATTATAATCCTCCAATTTTAGGTTTCCCAGACATAGCTAGAATGATTAAGTAAGGACCACCGTGTCCAGCTTCTTTCTGTGGAGATAAGTCTCACAAACTTCCCTGCCATGACTGGCTTGGACTCCTGCAAACTAGCCAGGCGTGGTGGCTCACACCTGTAATCCTAGCTACTCAGGAGGCTGAGATCTGAGGATCGAGGTTCAAAGCCAGCCTCGGGCACAAAAGGACCTGAGACTCCTATCTCCAATTAACCTCTAGAAAAACAAACGGGAAAGTGGGGCTTGGCTCCAGTGTAGGGAGATAACCTTGAGCTGAAGAGCTCAGAGACAGCACTCAGGCCAAGTTCAAGCCCCATGATCCTAAAAAAAAAAAAAAAAAAAAAAAAGGAATCCTGCAAACTCAGCCTTTTATACCAGCTAGGCCTCACTATTGGTTGAGAGCAAAGGATCTTCTGTATGCCTGATCAGGCTTCAACATGAATCCCCCGATTTCAGTGTCCCAAGTAATTCGATTTTAGGAACTGGCCACCAATACCTAGCTACTGATTGTTGATGGTTCATTTTAAGAACTAAGGTTTCGAGTAGTTTAAGCAAAGAGTTATCAGCCCCTCTGCAGTGTCCAAAATTTGTTGATTTAACTACTAAACAAAGCTGGGCTCTGTACCTTCTTTACTCATACCTGAAAAAACCAGCAACAGTTAGGTACAAAGGTGCCATCTTCCTCTGTTTAAACTGGGACACCACTGAGGATTCTCCATTGGACCTCAGAACTTTGGTCGTAGTCATTGGGCATTTCAAATCACTTTTCCTGCCTCCGAGGAAGTTCCTGGACTGTGCCAACTGCTGTGGTAGACTGGTATGCTGCTCAAGTACTGAAAACTGACCATGAGCTCACTGTCAGCCCTAGAGGTGGACTGAGTGGCATATCTAGCACCTGGGGAGGACATGACCTATAAAATGTCTGCTGGAAGCACTCGCAGTATTCTCAGTCCTGGATCTTCCACTCCTAATTCCTCCACTCGGATTTCAGGAGTTGCCTTACCTCCAACCCATCTTCTGTCAGCTTGATGTATTTTAGTAATCCTCAGTGTAGGGATGAGAGGGGAAGAAAGCTTCAAACCACTAGCTAGAATGGTTTCAAATGCCCTGGGCTTCTCTTTGTTCTGCATATAACTGCCATGGCCAGCTAAACAACCAGGTTGATACGTTCAGTTTAGCACACAGCTCCAAACACAACAAATGCCAGAAAGCTGGAGATGTCCCAGGTAAATCAAAGCCTGCCCCTAGGCTCCAGGTGTTACATGGTATCTTTATTCTGGACAGTGTTGGCAAATATAGGACTGACTGTGTCAGTTAACTGTGGATTTCAGATAAACAAGATGTCCAGTTTATCTAACTGTCCTCTGGTTGCTGCTGTTCACTGCCTAGAGGTTGGGGAAAAGGTGGAGGAGGCGGGAGATGACAGGCTGCCAGAGGCTGTCCAGCTAAATTGGATTCTCCTGATTTGTTGCACTGTTTGCTCTTCTGAGGCAGTAGAAATGACAGTGAGGTATGAAGTCACTGCATAGGGCAGTAACTGGAATTGAGGTTTCAAGAGGCAGCCATTTTCAGACTGAATGGGATAATTGTGGGCCCCAGTTAACCTTGGCTACTGTCATTACCGGGCACTTTTCCTTCAGGGATTTCAAATGCCACATGTGCTATAAAGAGGGGAAAGCTCAGTCCTTTCTCACTTGGTCAGTAATTTGTTAGCATGTGGCAGGGAAAGCTTTTTTCTGCTGAGTGATGACTTCTTTCATCTTGCTTTCCTGACATTGTCAGTGTGTTTGTGGGAAGAGAGGACCAACAGGAAGCAGACTGTGTGTGTGTGTGTGTGTGTGTGTGTGTGTGTGTGTGTGTGTGTGTGTGTGTGTGTGTGTGTGTGTGTGTGTGTGTTGTACCTGTACCTTTCTGTAATGGCAGTGTCTACTCTGCTTAGGGTGGTTCTCATTAACACCCCTGCCTATAGCAGGTTTGTTTCTAGAATGTTCTCCTAAAGTACCCTATGTTCTCTTTTGTAAAGTCCTTGAGTGGTACAGGAACTTTTGGGCCCTGTGTTCTGGGAATGTCCTTAGCTGAAGACAGCCAAGTTCCCTCAGGAGGCAGCAGAAGGGCCTCTTGCAGCCTCTGGCGTGGTGAGGCCAGGGCCCTGGGCCTGTGAAGCTCCAGAGGCCTTTGTTCTTACAGGACTCATACCCCAGCTTGAAGTCTCTCCTCACCTCTCCAGGTACTCACACAATTCAACCCACTGACAGCCTGGAGGATGTTCAGATTCTGACTGGAGGTGGGCTGGCTCCTTAAATTAGAATACCCTTGGCTGACATGCATCCTGGGCTGGGAGCAGTCAAAAATCTGTGACACTTTATTTTAGAAAATGCTTTTCCTCCGTGGAAAGCATTTGAAATAGCTTGGGAAGATTGGCCTTGGGGAGGGATAGGCAGGAAGGAGGGTTATGTCTTGATCGAATGGTAGGGAAACACCACCATTCAAGGACAGTTCTGTTCTTCTGAACAATATCTACCTATAGTTCTGGCCAGGAAGGGCATTTGTCAGGGTCTGGAGCCTGGGATTCTGCCTATGGATATGCAAATCTCTGTGGAGGTGGGGGTAGTTCATGTGTGCTTCACCCCCACACCATACTTGAGAACCCTGAAGGGATGGGGTGTCTTCTCTGCCCTCCCTGAAGTGGCTGCACACAAGGTTGAGCCACTGAAGGGAGCCCCATTGCATGGGACATCCAGCTTAAGTGGGCCCCTTAGCAGCTTATCTCCTGGCTCTGTACAAGTACTCCCAGCCCCCAGAGGGATTGATAGTGTCTGTGCTCTCTGCAGTGCCTCTTGAAGCTGAGTTGACAGGGCTTTGACCATCCGCAGAGCCCTACAGTTGAGTGGGGCTAATGCTGCCCTGCTCACCCAAGTTTCTTGGAGCAGTGGATGAGGAATTTTTCTGGTCACACAGTGGGTATCAAAAGGCTACCCAATGCTGGATGTCCCTGCCTTTTAGTCTTAACTACTGGGGAAGAGCCACTGGTCACCCTAATATGAGTATCTGGAAGCAAACTGCAGTCCAAGAGGATTGCTGATGGTGTGTGAGGCCTCAGAACCTGGGAAGCTTCCTGCTAGCAGGAATGGGCAGAGATCCACATTATCCTGGATGTTTCTTTTCCTCTGTTGCCCCTAATGTCTCCTTCCCTCCATGTGTCTGCTTCGAAGCATGCCTTCAACACTGCCAGCTTTCTTAGCCATCAGTCAGGCAAGTATCTGGCTGGGAGTTTAAGATCATTTCAAACAAACCGAAAAGGATACTTTGTTTCCTCAAAAACAGGTGTGTGGCCCTCTGGTGGTAGCTGTCATTAAGGTTAGAAAGTACACAGTGGGAGCATGTCTGGGAAAGAAGAGTTCAGGAAGGCAGGTGAGGAGAGGGTGGAGGAGCAGCTGAAGACTGAGGAGGACTCATACACCCAGTGACCTGGGGAGAATGAGGTGAGCTGCTGTGTGCCACATGCTGCATCCGCCCCACAGCAGGCCATACCTCACCAAGTAGCCCTCTGCTTATACCCCGTTCGGATGGGTTTGAGGTGATAGAGATGGCCCTGCCTTTCGTGTGGCTTCAGGAGGTATCAATCACCCTAGATTAAGGATGTCATTTTTTTTTTTTGTAAGAGGTAAATTAGAACAACACGGGTAGGCCATAAAATAGTTATTCAAAGGGCAGGCATTGATGTGTCAGGTTCCGCTTGTGGTTACTAAGGAGAATGCATGCAGTTCAATATACAGGCCATTATAGAACCATGACCTAGCAAGCTGGAGGCCCAGTGATGCCCTAGACAGAGACTACTGCACCCAGAAAGTTTACATTTTACTGAGGTGAGCAACATAAAGGGACTCTTCCTATAGATCAACTTCTCCAACATAGCTGACTCCCATTCCTCCCCATTCAGCACAACAAGCAAGCCATGGGTGATTTCTGAAGCTCCCGGTACAGCTAGGAACATACCCACAGGTGAATACACACACACATAATACATAGTGATATAATAGGAGCCTTAAGAATTGCCAAAAGAAATTAGACATATAAAGAGGAAGATGGGTGGCAGAGACCTGGGATACAGGAATGACTGAGTGGGACCAGGATGCAGGATGAAGACCTGCAGAGATGGGAGAATGTGCTAGCACAGGAAGGAGAGCCTTAGTCCCCTCTTGGCCTGCTTGGTTCCAGCTGATCTACTCCTTATGCCCAGTGGTGGTCGTGTGGGGCAGCTGTTAATCTTCCTACAGCCTTGAAGCAGGAGAAACAGCAGGATTTAGGTGAGTTCAAGTCCTGTGGGAGGCTGAGCACCCTTTCTGACCAAGCAGAAGCCTGACTGTAGGGCACCCATCTGTTCAAGAGGTGAGTGTGTGGGACCCTGGAGGGGAGATGGGGTGGGGCCTGTGAAGCAGAAGGATGAGTTGTATGTGATTTGAGGGCACATCCTTCTCTGTGCAACCAGCAATTCCAAGGCTACCTGTTGCCCTTGGGTAAGGGATTCAACACAAAGGGCCAGCTTGTGTCTTGTGTATCTAACCAGGAGATAAATCTTTTCAGCCATTTTTTACAGCATGAAAGATTTTCTTTTTCCTTTTTGGATTAGTCAAGGGGCTTGAACTTCAGGACCTGGCCACTGTCCCTGAGCTTTTACATTGAAGGCTAGTGCTCTACCACTTTGAGCCATAGCTCTGTCCAGTTTTCTGGTAGTTAACTGGAGAGAAGAGACACCCAGCCTTTCTTACCCAGGCTGGCTTCACATTTAGATCCTCAGACCTCAGACTCTTAAGTAGCCAGGCTTACGGGCATCAGCCACCAGCTCATGGCAGATCTAAAACAAAAACAAAAAAAAAACTCTAAATCAACATGTCTACTTTCCTTAGGCTTCTAGCTCCAGCTCTACAGTTTGCAACCCTGGCGACCTCTGAGCACCATGTGGGGGCTTCTAACACAACTAAGCTGCAACTTAGCCTGGGGAGGGGCTAGGCATTGGTTCATAGTTTTTAAAGTTGATGGGTAATTTTTATGTCCTGCCAGGCTCAGGAACGCTTGTTTTCACTGAAAGCAGCATGTCCTCCTCTTCAGATGTCACCCCAACACAGCTGTTCTCAAAGTGGCTAAAATACACCTTGTAGGAAGGTGAAAGATGAAATATGTTAGGAAATATGAACTATGCCGGCAACCTTTGAGCCTACTTGTTCACTGTGTCCCCATTGAGTCCAAATAGCCAGCCATGTGGGTTTTTGTTTTAATGATAGGTCAGTATAAAAGAGAGCCATGGTATGTAGAGTGCCCATTGGCTGGGGGCAGGAAGCGCGCACATGTCCCCAGAAATCGCAAGTGGATGAGTGTCCTACAGCTTGGGTTGAGTCTCCAAGCTGACCAAAGATTCTCTTTCCTGCTGTCCCTATTGGCTGGTGTTGATCATGAAGTGCAAGCAACCTGGGTGAGAACCAAACTTGTGCTCCTGAGCAGTCCCTCCTTATATCTGGTCAGCACTGTTGGGGTCCCCTTCCAGAGCAGAGACCCCTCTCCCTGTGCAACACATAGCTATCTGAACAAAATGTACTTGCTCCTTCCCCCCCCCAAGGGCTGGTCACCACTGGCAGAGGTTCATGAGGCTCTGCATGGGACGGTGAGGCTGCTAGAGCTTTTTAAGTGGCTGACAAAGGGATAACCAGATGACATTAGTGAGCCTGAGTGAATGAACTTCTGGAATTCTCTGAGCGTTTTTCTCCTCTGGCATTGTTTCCCATCAAAGCCTGAGTTCTGATAATTATTAACCACAACAGTCAACTCTCTTTGGGTTTCTGCTTTCTGATCCAGAGCTGAGTTGCCTTTACACTTCCCTATATCCTACCTTAAAAAAATAAAAAATAAAAAAAGGTCTTGGGCTGGGAATGTGGCTTAGTGGTAGAGTGCTTGCCTAGCATGCATGAAGCCCTGGGTTCCATTTCTCATTTCCACATACACAGAAAAAAGCTGGAAGTGAGGCTGTGGCTCAACTGGTAGAGTGCTAGTCTTTAGCAAAGAAGCTCAGGGACAGTGCTCAGGAACGGAGTTCAAGCCCCAGAACTAGCAAAACCAAAACAAAACCAAAGGTCTTAGCAGAAAGCATTTCCTTAACTAGTCAAACCAGTTTGTTTTCTTCCCATCTTTCTTTTATGGTAGCTAAAGAGCTGGGACCAGAAAATAAGCAAAACCTATTTTCGGAGTTCTATGAATATTTCCAAAATCCCACAGACTGATCTGTCAGTTGGCAAAGCTAAACGCCCAGGTCCGTAGTGTGTGATTCACAATCCTCCTTTCCTTCCACTCCTTCTCTGGGTTCAGGGTTAGGTCTGGCTTGTGGCAGGAGGGTTGGACTTTAAAAAGTAGTTCTAAGATTTCATGTTACAGGGATAGGTCATGTGTTCTAAGAGCCCCTTCATGAGTGTTCTGGCTAGAAATGAACCAGGGAAGTTCAAAGTAGGGGCAGAAACACGATGTTTCTTCTACTGCTTTCAAGAAAAAAAAATGTATTTTGTTTTTTAATTATCTTCCAATTATTGTATAAGAGAATTTCAATTTAGCATGTCCATTCTGAGTATGGTGTATCTTGATCAGAGTGACCCTTCCCATCATTCTTCCTTCCTTCTACCTGCCCCTTCCCCTGCCATTCTTACCAAGTTTCCTACCTCTATTTTCATGTATGTACACTACAGTATATTTAAGATGAAAGTCCAGGGGAGACAAATGGGCTTGATAGGTTTGATTCCTTGATCTCCTCTAGCAGAGTAACTTAACTGTTACTTCGGGCCTGAGTTTTGTTTTTGGTCAGTGCTGGGATTTAAACTCAGGGCTTTTTGCATGCTAGACAGGTGTTGTGCCACTTGAATTATGCCACCAGGCCTGTTTTTGCTTTCATTATTTTTTTGAATAAGGTCTTGCAGTTTTGAAGTCCAGGCTGCTGGACTTACATTCTACTATTTATACTTTCTAAAAAGCTAGAATGCCAGGTGCAAACTCCACCCTTCTATTCACTGGCTTTTTGTTTGCCTGGGCTGGAATCTGCTCAATCTCTGCTTCTTGAGTAGATAGAATTACAGATGTGTGCCTCTGTTTCCAGCCTTAACAGTTTTTCTCTGCTCTTCCTCCTCCTCTTCCTCCTCTTCTTCCTCCTCCACCTCCTCTTCTTTTTCTTCCTCCTCCTCCTCCTCCTCCTCTTCTTCTTCTTCTTTTTTTTTTTTGGTGGGTCATGGGGCTTGAACTAGGACTGGGTGCTGTCCCTGAGCTCTCCAGCTCATGGCTACCACCCTACCCTTGAGCCAAGCCCCACTTCCCATTTTCTAGAGGTTAACTGGAGATGAGTCTCAGGTTCTTTTGTGCCTGGGGCTGGCTTTGAACCTTGATCCTCAGATCTCAGCCTTCTGAGTAACTAGGATTACAGGCATGAACCACTGTGCCTGGCAACAGTTTTTCTTTTTATCTATTTTGTTATTGTTGTTATTGTTTTTATGCTGATAGTAGAGCTTGAACTCAGGGCATGGGTGCCATCACTTAGCTTTTATTCTTAAGGCTGGTACTCTGCCACTTGAGACACAGCTCTACTTCAGCTTTTTGCTGGTTAATTGGAGATGAGTCTCATGGAATTTCTGCACAGGCTGCCTTCCAATCTTGATCCTCAGATTAATTTAGGATTACAGGCCTGAACCACTGGCACCTGGGGAGGTGTGTGTGTGTGTGTGTGTGTGTGTGTTTAATCCTTCCTTCCTTCCAAATTGCCCATGGAAGGAAAAGGCATCTGGAGTCCCTCCTTTAGTAAGGAAAATGTCTTCACTTACACTTATTTGGTGTTTGGTGTCTAACTGCTCTAGGCAAAAGGAGCCAGAATGAACCTCAGTAGACACATCCCTGGCTTGGCAAGGTTCCAGACAAACCCCAGTTGCTGGCTCTTGGTAAGATTGCAGGCCTGTCTCTTCCGCACCCTGGCCTTCCAGTGTGGTACCCCTGTTGCTGTCCTTGCTGTGTAGGTGTTCTTGCCTTTCCCCACAGTCTTCAAGTCTGTGAGCCCCTGGAGGGCAGGGATCCCCTTCTCCTGAGGCCCTGCTCTGTCTGGGGGTGCTGTTGGAGGAGGAACCACGCCCCAGGAAGCCATCGCCTGCCTGCCTCGTTCTGGTGTGGTGCTGCAGCTGGTGTTGTGAATCAGGCCGACAGCAGCGCATCCTCTTACCCGGCTATTTCACGACACCAGGGTTGCACCATACTCATCCTCTCCAGGAGAGCCTCGTGGGACCTGGCCGGACACGGGATTTGGAGCAGGGTGGGCTTGGGTGGCTGTGTGAATGAAGGGTTGGTTCTCTATAGCATCCATTCCTCAACATCACCCAGAGAGCTGTAAAGCCATCGATGCCTGCCCCTCAACCCTCCTCCACTCACACCCCGAGGGTCTCCAGGATGTGGGCCAGAATTAGGGGCTCTGTGTTTGGTGCCATTGCACCCGCCAGCCCTCACTGGCCCTGTGTCTTTTGGCCTTGTGTTATTTACCATACTGCCACCCGAGGTCTGCTTGCCAGAAACAGTCAGAACCTGACAACACTAGGACAGGAGCCAGGCTCCTGGCATTTGAGGCTCTTCCTGTCAAGGTTCTGTATTCAAAAAAAAAAGAAGAAAGAAAGAAATGACACTACGTATTTCCCTGCTTCCTGCTCCCAGCCCCACACACCCATGATCAGCTCTGCCTTCAGAATGTGCCACCCTACCCTGTACCCAGAGCAGCCTCTGGCTGGTCTCCCTTAGTTCATTCTGCACACAACACCCGCAGTGATCTTTGAAAAATAGATGGGAACTTATAACCATGGCCTATTAGCCTGGATCGTCCTTCTCCCATGTATCAAACCCAACCTTCTTGCATATCAAGGCCTTGCTCTTGAATCCCCAGCCACACTCCTGTCCCAGGGCCTTTGCACATACCCTCCCCCTGTCTACAATCCCCACAATGCCTGCTTACAATGTGAGTAGTTCTGACTTCTCATTATAGGAGGGTAGCATAAATTGGTCATCCTTAGAGCATATAATGCCATTATCTAAGAAAATATCCCCCCCTTCATAGCAGATATGGCTAAGTATATTATAACAACTGCTTATTTAAATTTCTCTGTTTCTACTAGAATGTGAGCTCCCGGTGGGCAGGGATGCTGTCTTTTTCTCTGTGGCTCTTGCCAAGCATAGGCTATGGTATCCAGTAGGCATCTAATAAATGTGGTAGAATGAGTGAAGAGACAATTGGAACCCTTTCAGCATCATGTTCACCATTTCTTCCCTCTTGTCATCGCTGTCTCCCTCCAGCCCTCAGCACTGGGCACTCTGTTCCTGACCACCTCATCTCCTGCATGATCTCACCTTTACCCCAGTGTCCTAGCCCCATGGCCAAGGAAGACAAGAGGCCCGATGACGCCGAGAGCACACTGGTTCTCCTGTCCTCACTGCCACAAGGAACATTCCATTCCCAGCCCTTGGCTATCCTGGGCTTGTTCCTGGCTGTCAGGCCAGGGGCCTGGCACTGCTCAGCTGGGGCTTGACACTGGATGGGCGGGAGGTGCGGGGCATTGGCTGGTAAAGGTACCATTTTTGTCTTCTGATACAGAAGCAGACACATTCCCTCCCATTTAGATAACTCCTAGTCACCCCAGAACCTGGCAGGACTGAGACTCTGGGGTCAGATCTTGCAACTTTGCTCAGGGTAGAAGGCATCTCAGGCCTGGGGGACTGTGAAAGTCCTGGAAGGCAGGGACTGTGTGACCTAGCCCTGTCCCCCATCATAAAGAGTGCCTCCGAGAGCATCTCCCTCATTAAGCTCCACCCAGTTGCAAGAACCCCCTTTTTAAGTGGGGGTGGCGGGGGTATGTGCTTCAGGACAGCCCCTGTGATTTACCCTATGGATAAGCCTTCAAGGGGCTCTGAGTCAACCCAGAGAGATACAGGGGTGGGCAGAAGAGGGCTCCGAAAGCAGCACATGCTCACCTCCAGGGCTGACGGAGGCCGGGGTTGTTTGGACTGAGGAGAACGTGACCTGCTCAAGGTCACACAGGAAATTTGTGGCCTCTGACGCTGCCCACAGCCCCTCTCCTTCCCTGATCTTAATCAGGAATTTTCCATAGCCGCCAGGGACAGGGTGCACAGAGAGTGTTGGGTGCAGCTGTGATTTTTGCCAGTCAGCTGGCAGTTTAAGAGCAGAGAGTGATAAGATCTTCCCCTTTGTTCCAGTAGGAGGCAATGAGTAAGTGTGTGTATGTGTGTGGGGGTCTCTCTCCTCCCATGGCCCACCCCCCAATCCAGGGAAGAGCCTGCAGGGAAGGCTAAAAGATGACCCTTGTCTTCAATCGGGCTGGGGAGCTAGGAAAGAAAGGTAGGTGAGCCTTGGTATCGTAAGAGGAGCCCTGAACAGATTCTTGGAAAAATAACATATGGTAAACATACCAAGTGTGGGAACATACACGGTGACTACCTCCCCCCATTTGGGGTTTGTCAGCAAGGTGTAGTTTTCTGCAGATCAGTTCTTACTGTCCAGTAGTGGCAGATTCCTTGACCCAAAGAGCCTGTGGGCTAATGTGCCAGCCAACGGTCCCTCGTGGATCCTCTAACCCACAAGCAACCCTTGATCTGTGCTTTCTCTATGTGGATATTGACACAGATCCCTGACTTTCAGGGTTGCTGTTGCACAGGTTGGATGGCGTGAATGCCCCCTTCCCCCTGCTGAAAACACGGAGGTGTGAAAGCTTGACCACACTTTTTTGGAGCCTCTCGACCCTCACTCCCAAGAGGGAGTCACACACACACACTCACACAGTTGGGTACTCAAAGCCCATGTGAGCCTGTCCACCAGCCCGTCTGTTGTGTTCTCCAGCTCCTCAGGCTCAGGGGGCCTCTGGAAGCCCCAGCCTATCACACCTGACTTGCTGCTGAATCCCTGGGAAACAGGCCTTGTTGGAGGAGAAGGGAGCTGTGTGGCATCAGAAATGGGTGATGAGGGTAGAGCTGGGTGCTGGTGGCTCGTACCTGCTATCCTCAGGAGATTGAGATCTGAAGATTGTGATTTGAAGCCAGCCAGGGCAGAAAAGTCCATGAGACTCGTATCTCCAATTAACTACCCCCAAACCAGAAGCAGAGCCATGGCTAAAAGTGGTAAAGCACTAGCCTTGAGCGAAAAAGCTCGGGGACATTGCTCAGGCCCTGAGTTCAAGACCCATGACTAAAACATTAAAAAGACAAAGGAAAAGAAATGGGGTAGAGAGGTAGCACAATGTGTCCTCCATCATTCTTCTGGAAGTAGAACAGAAACTGAACTCAGCTGTGGCCCTGTGGCTCCTTCCACCCCCTGCCTCCAGGGGGAGCAATACAGGTCAGGGCCCATCTTGGCCTCCATCCTATCTATATATACCCTGTCCCTCCTCCAGGACCTTCACTCCCACACTGCCCTCCCCACAAAGCTGGGCCGAGCTCTTTCCACGACTCATTTCATTCCCCATGAACTCCTGCACAGAGCAAATTTCCACTAACTTCCCACTGCACACGAATGTGATGGCAGTGTGCCTGGTTGGAGGGACAGAGACAGCACTGCCCAGACAGAAAGGTGGGCTGTGGGGTGACCTGATCTGGAAAGCTCTAGAGCTGGAGTGGCCCTTAGGGTACAGGGCAGGACATCAGACCTCTCTACCCCACATCCATACATCATCAGTCTCAAACTGGAACCACTGTCCCCAGCAATGGTGTGGGTGGTGATCAGATTCAGCTCCAATTGTACATCCAAGGTGTGGCTACAGCTGCTGGCAAATCTAGATCCCAACCTGTCTTGGAGCCAGGATGGAGCCCAACCACACAGCCTGGCCCATCTCTCCCGGGGAAGGGAGGCTCCTGGGCCATCCTGCTGCTCCAGGCACTGCCAGCCCCAAGTCCTCAAGGCTCATCTGTCCACAGCTGGCTTTTAACACTTAGGAAGAATAACAGGAGGTACTGGGGCACAGAGCTGAAGGGGGCCTTCCTTTTTCATTTTTTTATATTTTAATACATTTCTCTCAAAGTAGGATATATGTACATGAAAGATGCTTACATGTGCAGAGTAAATGACCACCCACTGAACGCATACCCATTTATTTTGATGTATTAGAAAATAAAATGAAAGCTTAATTTAATAGAACAATATACTTGTTATATGTTTTAACAAATAACATAGATGAGATTTTTTTCCCCAAACAAAAATGTGAGAAAAGTGAGATTATTTTATATCTTTGCAAATCTCTTTAATATACAAGAAAGGTGAACTTTTAAAAAAAAAATCAAAAATTGGTGGTGGGGCTGGAACTCAGAGCCAGGGCACCGTCCCTGAACTCTTTGTTTGGAAAGGTGAATTTTATATTAGCTTTATACTCCATCTGTTGCTCTAGGGATTTCCTTTTTACATAGATGTTCATCTTTTCAAATGTCACAGCCTTCACCCATTCAAATCTTCTAAGTAAATGCAAAGAAAAAGAAGCCCCTTACCACACTGAAAGATTTGGGGCCTTTACTGGGTCCTTCCAAGGGTCCCTCAGGGCCCACTCTGGGGACTGCCGGCCGGAGGGGCCTCAGAGGTCGCCAGCCCTCCTGTGTAAGTCTGCCCTGTGGGATACACCGGGCAGGACAGCTGTGCACACCTGCCCCGCCTCCCCCACCCTGCACAGAACCTTGCTCACCAGCTGTGGGCGGTTTAACCCAACCTCCCCCCTCCTCCCTACTGCAGACCTGGCCTATAAAGCCACCTGTGTGCCCTTGCCGACCCTGGTCCCCTCCCTGGACACCTGGAGCCACAATGGCAGAGCTGCCTGTGACAGAGGCACCCGGAGACCCTGCTCTGTGCCGTGGGCGCTTCACCATCAGTACATTACTGGGGGGCGATGACCCCCCCTCATCGGTGGCCTGTGACAGCAGCCACGCCAGCCACCAGACCCACGGTAGCACCTTGTACATGCGCACATTTGGTTACAACACTATCGATGTGGTACCCGCCTATGAGCACTATGCCAACAGTGCCCTGCCCGGCGAGCCCCGGAAGGCCAGGCCCACGTTGGCTGACCTGCACTCCTTCCTCAAGGTAAGCATCAGCTCGGGAAGCCACTTCCCTGCTGTGTGACCGTGGCTGAGTCACCCAGCATCTCTGAGCCTGTGCCACAGGCCAGTGTCTTCCTCGCATAGAGGGCCCACATAGAATAGTGGAGAGGGTACCATGAGTTTGTGGGTTACACCAGTGGCTTATGTTTATTCACTTAGCGCCCTAAAGTTTGGAATGGTATGCTCAGAGAGGAGATGATTGGCAAAAGAGCTGGAGAGGAGGCGGCCGGCAAGGGCCATGCTTGCTGTTCTGGCCTCCCAGAAGGCTGCGCTGTGAAGGGCAGATGGAAACTAGATAGATTCTCACCCGGCCCTGCGCAGCCTCAGTTTCCTACCCCTCTCAGGCTGCGAGACGGGCCTGTTCTGAACCCACTGCCCTTCAAGAAGGCGGAAGTGTGAGGGAGCTTGTGTGTGTGTGTGTGTGTGTGTGAGAGAGAGAGAGAGAGAGAGAGAGAGAGAGAGAGAGAGAGAGAGAGAGAGAGAGAGAGAGAGAGAGAGAGAGAGAGAGAGAGAGAGCGCCCAGCCCCAGGCATGGCAATGCCATGCTGGGAGACTATCTGGGGATTGCCTGCCTGCCTGGTGGTCTCTGGGCTCTCAGCAGGAAGGCAGCCACCTGCACGCCCTGGCCTTTGACAGCCGGCCCAGCCATGAGCTGGCAGACGGATTGGTGGAAGATGAAGCAGATCCCAACAGCCAGAAGAGCCCTGGGGAGCCCGTGCGCTTTGGCTGGGTTAAGGGAGTGATGGTGAGTGAGATATGGATGGGGGGGGGGCGCTTGATATTAAGTAACTTGGACAAATTACTTAATCATCCCTGGCCATGGCCTTGGATTCCTCATTTGTAAAAGGACCATGAAATGAGATGATAGATGGGGAATCCTTGGATCTACTAAGGCAGAGAGTTAGAAGGAACTTCCCTTTTTTTTTTTTTTGCCAGTCCTGGGGCTTGAACTCAGGGCCTGGACATGGTCCTTGGGCTTTCTCAAGGCTAACATTATACTACTTGAGCCACAGCATCACTTCTGCCTTTTTCTGTGTATATGGTATTGAGGAATCGAACCCAGGGTTTCATGCATGCTAAGCAAGCACTCCACTACACATTTCCGGCCTGGAACTTTCTGTCTTTAGCCACCAGGTGGCAGCACTTAACACATAAATCCACAGACTAGGTTTTTTCATGATGGAAAGGAAAAGGGCTGCTTTTAGCAGGAATAAAACCTTTAGACAGCAGAAAACCCAGTTACCTTTGAGGAATACTACAGAAGAGGGCTTGACGGGGGGGAAAGGAGACATTTTATTTCTGCTCTGATAGGCAGGAGGGAGGCTGATTAAGTTTTTTTGTTTTGTTTTGTTTTGTTTTTTGCCAGTCCTGGGGCTTGAACTCAGGGGTTCTGGACACTGTTCTTGGGCTTTTGCAACACTAGAGCTCTACCACTTGAGCCACAGCACCACTTCCATTTTTTTCTGTGTTGTGGTACTAAGGAATCAACTCCAGGGCTTTGTGCATGCTAGGCAAGCACTCTACCACCAGGCTATTCTCCTGTCTCCAAGGTTCTCCTCTTAACTCTGCCAACTGCTGTGACTCTCTTCATCAACCCCATCCCCAGGGCTCATAGTCAGGGTTGGCCAGAGTCCACGAGTGGGCGTGCACAGCATCACAGAGCAGATAGAGAGCCCTGAATGCCACACATAGAGTAGCAACTTTACCTTGCAATGTATTGGGGCCATAAGACCACAGAGGCCCTCTTCCCAGGCACTTCAGCCTCAATCCCAGACTCTAGTATTGCTTGAAATTTAGAAGCAGAGCTTATAGCACCCTAACTTCTGATTTTTTTCCTTAAGTGGAACATTGATTCAACTGGTATTCACTGACTCCCCTACATACCAGGCCCAGAGACTAAGTAGCTGCCATGGCTAGGGCTGGAAGGAGTGGGGTCATGGGCTTTGAATAGAGCACGAAGTGACAATGCTTGCAGCCCATCCTCCAGCTGAGAGGCTAGGGGATGGGAGAGAGGGTGGGAGCTAGAGGGCCTGAACCTCAAAAGTCAATAAAGCAAGATGAAGCTGGATGCTTCTGGAAGTCTCTGCTCTCCAATCTCCTTCCAGATCCGTTGCATGCTCAACATCTGGGGTGTGATCCTCTACTTACGTCTGCCCTGGATAACGGCCCAGGCGGGCATTGGTGAGTGCCATGGGGAGAGGAGGGAGGGCATGCTTGAGTCTTGGTTCTGTCCCTCCAAGGTCTCCGGGAAGCAGCCTTGACCTTGGGTGGCAGAGACCCTAGGCCAGGTCTTGGGGTCCCTGTAGTGACAGAGGTGAGGGTGGAGTGGCAGAGATTTGTTAGATATGGGCTTGGCAATCCTAAGGGTTCTCTTGGAGCCAATTTTCACTGCAGAATCAGGTCCCTCCGTGGCTCCTCACCTGGTGCTCACCTGACTAAGTGGGCCTCATTTTCACCTCCCACAGTCCTCACCTGGGTCATTATCCTGCTCTCTGTTTTGGTGACCTCCATCACTGGCCTGTCTATCTCAGCCATCTCCACCAATGGCAAGGTCAAGTCAGGTGGGCTCTCTCCCTCCCCCTCCCCCTCCTACTTGATCCTCCTTGCCTAGAAAATCTGTCTTTACCCTGGGTCTCTGAATGCCCACCCCTCCCCTCCAATCTGGGACACGCTACACCCTAAGACAGCTCTGTGGTCACCCCTCCCCAGTTCTGCTGCCTTCTCCTACCCCCTCTGACTTGTGGCCCCCTGCTCTGGCCCTGGTAGGTGGCACCTACTTTCTCATTTCCCGGAGTCTGGGCCCGGAGCTCGGGGGCTCAATCGGCCTCATTTTCGCCTTTGCCAACGCTGTGGGTGTGGCCATGCACACTGTGGGTTTTGCAGAGACTGTTCGGGACCTGCTTCA
Organism: Megascapheus bottae; assembly: GCF_031878675.1. NCBI lineage: Eukaryota > Metazoa > Chordata > Mammalia > Rodentia > Geomyidae > Megascapheus > Megascapheus bottae. The sequence continues at coordinate 19,906,173 of NC_143532.1, read as the reverse complement.
GGTGAAGGGGGGAGCCAGCCCTGGGCAAATGGAGTTAGGCAGGCCTCCCTCTCCTCTGCTTCTCCTGTTGGGCCTTTCTTTTCTTCTCCCACCTCATGTCACCCATCAGGGGCCCATCTGGTCTCTGAGTGACAATGACAGCTCCTCAAGCAAGGACCAAGGGCCAAGTCATGGTGGCTACCCTGGGGAATCTGCAGACAGGGGCGGTGCTGGTGTTGGGGTCCTTCTGTCTGAGGGTTCCTAAGTGGGATGGGGAGTCTGGAGGAGTGGGGTGCACAGAGGTGGCTTGTGACCAGCCTGGCCCTCCATCAGGAATATGACACGCCCATCGTGGACCCTATCAACGACATCCGTATCATCGGCGTGGTTACGGTCACTGTGCTTCTGGCTATCTCCCTGGCGGGCATGGAGTGGGAGTCAAAGGTGAGGGCCAGGCCCAGAGGGCCAAGCGGGGAAGCCGCTGTAACAAGGCCTGGGGCTGGGGGCCGGTTCTGCTTCTTCTTGTGTGTATGACTTGGGTCTGCAGTTTTGCTGCCGAGACCAAGATACCCCTCATTCAGAGAGTCTTGGTTTCTCTCTCCTGTAATAGTCCAACAGGAAGCAGCGCAGGGTCAGCACGCTGGTTTGCAGGGATGGAAGTGGGGTAGGCCCCAGACTTCTCCATCCCCAGGGTGTGGCTCCTACCCATCTGGTCCGCAGTGGCTTCCTTTAAGCAAAGGAAAAGGGGGAAAGATGAACACAGAGTGCGAGACTTCCCTGCCATTGTCCTTTTCTTCCAAAGCTGGAAGAACTTGGTCTAAGGGTTACAAAGGATGCTGGGAAATATGATCTTGGAACCATGCACCCAGTCCAACGCCAGAAGTTTAAGATAGGAATGAGGGGAGAAGAAGTATTAGCCTTGTGGTCTTCAAACCTGGCAGGACCTGGTCTCTGCAGCCACCTCAGTGGCTCTCTGGCCACAAAAGCACCCCAGCTTTTAGACCGAGCGGACTCCAGCTGTTCATTCTATGGCACGCTCCTCCCTTTTGAATCTGTAGCAGGGCATCCTGCTTACGTGGCCCCACGCCCATCCGCACGCTGTGCTCTCACTCTGAAATCATCTTCTATAATCAAGAGGCCATTCTGCTTCCTGCCAAACCCCCAGCGCCTTGAACACCGCGTGCTGTGTGATGGGCACCGAATGAGTGGATGAGGGGTCTGATGGAGGGCTGGGCACCTGCCTTCCTGGTTGGGAGACCACTGAAGGTGGCATGAGAGCCACCATCTCACTTCTGGGGCCTTTCCCCCCCCACCCAGGCCCAGGTGCTGTTTTTTCTCGTCATCATGGTCTCCTTTGCCAACTACTTGGTGGGGACACTGATCCCCCCGTCTGATGACAAGGCCTCCAAAGGCTTCTTCAGCTACCATGGTATGCAGGGGCGCAGTTCATCCATGAATATGACCCACGGGGTCCCCATGTTTCCATAGTCAGGGTGAGGGGTGACTGGCTGCCCAGCCTGGGTCTCTAAGCCCTTGGATAGTTCTGACTCACACCTTGGTTTGCCAGGGGACATTTTTATCCAGAACTTGGTGCCTAACTGGCGAGGTGTTGATGGCAGCTTCTTTGGAATGTTCTCAATCTTCTTCCCCTCGGCTACGGGCATCCTGGCTGGAGCCAACATCTCTGGGGATCTCAAGGTGAGAAGAATGCATTTTCCTGGGCCTTGGTGCCATGGTGGGGGGGTGTGAGCTGCCCTGCTGTCCAGCTGTCAGGATGTGTTGCTGGGCACTAAGCTGGACACAGAATGTGGGGGCAGGAGGGGTGCAGAGACTTAGAGGTTCTAAAATCCAGTTCAGTTTACTCAGTTCAATCTTGTTTCATTTCTGTGGCTACTGCCTGACCAACAAGCAAAGGCCCTAGTCCATGTTTGAGGATTGACTAGTTGTGAAATGCGGTGTCAGGGCAGAAGTACAAAGAGTCCTGGACTTGGAGGATATCTGGGCACCTGCTAACTCTCCCCTCAGCCCAGGGATCCTCAACCCAGGGATTAACTGACCCAGCTTTGACTTAGCAAACGTGCCAGACTGTGAGCTGGTACCCTCACCTCCTAGGGCTCTCTGCACTTTGTTTGTTTGGTATGTGTGTGCTGCTCTTGAGCTTTGAACTTAGAGCCTGGATGCTATTCTTTAGCTTTCGTTGCCCAAGATGGGGACGCCATCAGGTGTTTTTGCTGATTAATTGGAGATAAGACTCTCATAGATTTATCAGTCTTTGTTCCGTGATCCTCAGCTCTCAGCCTCCTGAGTAGCCAGGGTTACAGACATGAGCGACTGTACCTGGCTCTCCTCAGCTTTGAGGCAGGTGGCTCCTTGCTTGGCTCTCAGGTTCCACCCAGCTACACAATCTCATCCCTAGGCCTTTGTGTGTTGTCTCCAGCCAAGGTACCCTACCTTCATTTCTTCTCCTCCCCAACTTCTATTCCATTTTCAAATCCCTCTTCCAGTATCTCTGTGTGGTCTTCTCTTAGTGATGGCTCTCCCGGGACATTTTAACCCAATGTCTGTGTCCCCTTTTTCAGGATAGTATAGGACACAAGCTAGGACCTCTGTTCACATTTGTGAAATATAGCATCCGCAGAAGTATGACATGGGGACAGACAGACTCATCACAGCAGAGACTTCAGATGAATCAGTTGGATGTAGAGCTGGAGCAAGACTTTGAAAGATGAGTGGTCTATGGCGCCCCTGCCAGCAGCAGGGTCCAGCGAGCCAGTCTCAGGGTGACCAGTGGAGATCCTGGCCCTGGGCTGGAAGCATAGCTAATGCTGCTGGCTCAGTCCCACTCTGACACACTCAACACATGCTGGCTCAGCACATCTCTTTTAGTTGGCTAATTTAACATAAGAGTCTCATGGACTTTTCTGTCCGGGCTTCTTTTGAACCTTGATCCTCAGATCTCAGCCTCCTCAGTGGATAGAACTACAGGCATGAGCCACCAGCGCCTGGCTTGGGTTCTTTTTTTTTTTTTTTTTATTGCTGCGTCCTTTTCTTCCTTCCCAGAAAACATCTCACAACATAACTCAGGCTCACCTTGAACTTTCAGTTCTCTTGCCTCTGCCTTCCAAGTGCTGGGATTGCAGGCAGGAACCACCAGGCTTGGCTTAAAGTCAAGAGGGCTGGCTGACACCATTTTGCTTCCTCAGAAGGCTCCAGGATTGGATCCTTTCTGGCTTCCTCTTGGGTGTGGTGAGTCCTGACTGGAGTCCTCTGATGTGTACACCACTCGAATCATGTGGAGTTCTTTCCTCCATGTCCCTTCCTCTTCTCTAGAGACTCCTGTGGCTCATTCACTCAGCCTGACCTGATCTTTGCAAATCCTATCTGAAAGGACCCTATTTCCAAATAAGGTGGCATTCTGAGGTTCTGGGTAGACATGCATGGAGGAGGAGGGACACTCCTTCATACCAGCAACAGGGCAGGAGGCAGTCCTAGTCCATTGGCCATGTAGCCATGAACCCCTGTGTGCCATCTTGGCAGAGCCATCTAGGTAGCTAGGACCCCTTGGCTAGCCCTGGAGCCCCTAAGACTCCAATTTCCCTCCTCTCTATTGTCCCTCTGGCTAGTTATATCCTCCCTCTACATTTCAACCTGTCTCTTATATGGGGTTCTATTTGCCAAGCAGGAGTGGAGCAGAATAGCGAAGGGAAACCCGGGGTTGAGAGGTGGGCTGCTATAGGACGCTGGCCAATCTCCATGCTGGGATCTGTGTCCAGAGGGTGGCGTGGGTCTTGAAATCCCTGTGTTGTTGCTCCTGGATCAGCCACCAGAGTCTGAAGTTGTGGCCCTCAGCAGGGTTGAGCCTCATAGTCACTAATGGCTTCTAGAAGGGGCTTCCTCACAATGAACCTGCCAGGGGAGGCTGCTCCTGAAATCACATTTGAGAAATGCCTAGAAGGAGATGAGGAAGCCATGTGAGCAGAATTCTTTGTCAGAGCAGAAGGTGATGCTGGGGGCTTGTCTTGATCCAGACAGGCGGAGCTGTGCCTGGTGGCTTGACATGTCTGGAAGGCTGACAGTGGGCAGAGGCAGGGGTGAGAGCTTGGGGGCCCCGGGTGGTCTGATGCTCACTGTCCTCCCACAGGACCCTGCTGTGGCCATCCCCAAGGGAACACTCATGGCCATTTTCTGGACCACGATCTCCTACCTGGCCATCTCAGCCACCATTGGTGAGTGACTGTGGAACCTGGACACTGGGAGGGGTCATGGAGCGTGACTCGTGGTTAACAGGGAGAGTTGGGCTGGAGGACACAAGTCTTCTAGTACCACAGTCTGGAGGTCGAGGAGAAGCCCACTGGCCCACCCTCAGGCCTCTTCCTCCTTTCAGGCTCCTGTGTGGTGCGAGATGCCTCTGGGGACCTGAACAACACGGTGGCAGCCAGCTCAGGGGCCTGCGAGGGGCTGGCCTGTGGCTATGGCTGGAACTTCACTGCGTGCGCCCAGCGGCACAGCTGTCGCTACGGTCTCATCAACTACTACCAGGTCCTGGGCCTCTGGCTCTGTGTGGGACTGGGCGCCCGAATGAGGAGGTGGTTTGGGGAGCTGGGCCCTGGACTTGGGGGGAGAGGTGCTCTTCTCCTGTGCCCAGTCCTAGCTGTGAGTGGGCCTGGAGTCCTCTGGTGAGGGCTGTGGACTCCCATCGAGGTGCCAGGACCAGTCCTCAGCAGGGCCCCCGAGTCAGCTCAGCCCTCACTGTCTGCAGACCATGAGCATGGTATCCGCCTTCGCCCCCCTGATTACAGCCGGCATCTTCGGGGCCACCCTCTCCTCTGCCCTGGCCTGCCTTGTCTCTGCTGCTAAAGTCTTTCAGGTGTGGCACGGACTGGGGTCTGGAGGAAGGATGGGTGGTTAGGCTGGGGGAGGGGACCAGAGTGAGGGAGGGGCCAGGCCTGGGGAGGGACCAGGCTAAGAGGGGTCTGGGCTGAAAGCCCAGGTGGGAAGGTCCCCGGTGACTGCTGTAAAGTCCCAGAGGGCCCACGTGACAGGGTCTAGATGGAAGGGGCCAAGGGTCATGCAGGCAAATTCTTCCAGGAAGCCTCGCCTTACTATGGGGTGATTTGAGGGACCCCTGTGTCTCCCCTGGGGCCTGGTAGCTTGTCTGCAGTCTCAGCACCCAAAGCTCCCCGATGCAGTGGCCCCTCCCCCTCTGCCCTTATCCTGTATCACATCATTTAACAAAGCTAGTATTCAGGGACCAGGCTGATGAAGCCCCGCTGAGGTCATAGCACAGAGGCTGGAGCCCTGGTGGTTCTGGGGAGAGGGAGGTAGCCAGTACCAGTCAGGTGGTGAGAGTGCCATACTGTACCCACAGTGCCTGTGCCAGGACCAGCTGTACCCACTAATTGGCTTCTTTGGCAAGGGCTATGGTAAGAACAAGGAGCCGGTGAGAGGCTACCTGCTGGCCTATGCCATCGCCGTGGCCTTCATCATTATTGGTAAGAGGCTGTCAGATCTGGTGGCGGCCCTGCCTCAGTCTCCCTGGCCCAGCCTTCCTCAGCTCCTCTGCATCCTGCCAGTTGGGCACAAGGGGGTGCTCATCCAGGGGTTGGTGCTAGGACCTGAAGCTGGGGCCAGGCACCTGATTACCACACACAGCTCTGGGCCACACCCCCAGCCCCCTTTCCCCATCCAGGAAGTCTTAGAGAGGCATATGACCAACCCTTCCTCTTCCCTTTTACTCCCCTCCAGAGAGGGGAACTCCCAAGCCATGCCAGGCAGTGAGCCACTGTGCTTTGCTAGAAGGACATCAGCTACCTCCCTCTGGTTCTGCACTCCAATTCCTGACAGCTCCCCTCTCTAATGGAACTCCTAGGACTGTTTTGGAATACGGTGGTCGCTTCCTGGAGGTGCTGATACAAATGGTTTGGTCAATGTCCATGAGGGTGGATGGGCTAGACAAAGCCATTTCCTTACCTTTGGGTGAGGAGAAAGCTGCAATGGGTTAGGTTGTCTGAACAAGTAGCCTGGCGTTGCCATGTGCCTTCTCTATGGCATTGATCAAGTTGCTTCATTTCTCTGAGCATCAGTTGCTCATCTGTAGAACGGGAGCAAGAGTGCATTGCAAGTAGGGCCAGGTGGGCAGGAAAGCACCATGCCTGACCAATGTAGCTGAGGAAGCAGGGCTCAATAAAAGAGAAGCAGCAGCAACCACACACAGGAGGTGGGCATGCTGAGACAGGTGCTCTCCCCCCTGCCCCATGAGAGCAAATGGGGAGCAGAGGGGTGCAGGTGAGTCCCCCTCTCCCCAGTTTACACGCTCCTTCTTAACACAGCCATAGCCCTGCTGCCTAGCCTGGCACCAGAGCTCACCAACCCATAAGACTTACCCAACAGTCTAGGCACTGTTGCTCTGGGATGCTTCCAGACACAGAATGCTGGATCTTGGAGGCGGCGCTCATGAGCCAATGAGCAAAAGCACTCAGAACTAAGCTCAAGTCTAAGTTTCAGATCCCCCCGCCCCCCCCAAAAAAAGGACAGGTGCCCTTGCGGGATGAAAAAGCCTTAGTGGAGCCTGACCTGTGCTGGCCCCAACTCTGCTTCTTGCATACCACCGCCCCCACCCCCCTTGACACACACTCGATGTCTTTGGATCTGGGGGGGTTCTGAAGACTGTGGCATTGGTGGCTCAGGGGTACTTAGTATAGCAGCACCCAGCACCTATAGGGAAACCCGGGGGGGGCAAGACAAGAATGCACCCCCACACACGTTTATCAGGGGTGCTGGAGCCAAGTGACAGGGAAGGGAAGGAGGCAGTGTGGGTGGGGCTGAGATACAGTCACCCTGTGTCACACTGTCTCGTGTATCCTTGTTGTAGTTCTTGGTCAAAAAGAGCCCCAGCCAGTGCCCTCGGTCACCCCATAGCCTGATGGGGCTCACTCCATACTAAGACATACCACCCCCATCCTCATACAAGTGTCAGCTTACGGTTTGTGAGATACTGTCTCCAGGGGCTTCCCATTCCACAGATGTGAAGGTTGAGGCTGAGCCTTGGGGTGGACCTGCCCTGGGGTCCCCTACACCCTTTGAGTTTGGATGCCAGGCAGCTCCATGCTGGAGTCACCCAGTGGGCTTCTTCTGTCTCTTTCCCTGGGTGCCTAAAGCTGAGCTCAACACCATTGCTCCCATCATCTCCAACTTCTTCCTGTGCTCCTACGCCCTCATCAACTTCAGCTGCTTCCACGCCTCCATCACCAACTCCCCCGGTGAGCAGACCCTCCACCCATACCGGGCAGAGACCCGGAGGAGCCCGGGTGGGAGTGGGAGTCAGGGATGGAGGTGGCCAGCAGGGTAGGAGTGCAGACCTTCCTGGAGCATACCAGGCAAGGAAGTGGCTGCAGGGCCTAGCCTCCTGTGTGGTGGCATGGCCACTTGACCCTGCTCTGCATCCTGGAGGAGGTATTAGAGCCTGAGGCATGCGCACTGAGCTGGGCCTCCCCATCTCCGCCAGGGTGGAGACCCTCATTCAGATACTACAGCAAGTGGGCGGCACTGTTTGGGGCTGTGGTCTCCGTGGTCATCATGTTTCTGCTCACCTGGTGGGCGGCCCTCATCGCCATCGGTGTGGTGCTCTTCCTCCTGCTCTATGTGATCTACAAGAGGCCAGGTGTGTGACGGAGGGCTGGGTGGGTGGGCTCAGTCCCTGTGCCAGATTACCGGACAGCCAGGCCTGCCCCTGCCTCCGCTGGCTTTGCCCTTACCAGCTCTGCCCTTCCCAGAGCCCCAGGCTGGCCTACCACCTCTTTCCTCTTCCTGGGGAAAAGTTCTCATAAGGACATTACTACTTCAAGATCAAGGCCAGGCACTCCCACCGAAAGGGCCCAGAGTCAGCTCCTGGGGCTTTCACACTTTGTGTGATACCACAGTAAGTCTGGACTGCTACTTAGAAGGCAGTTCAAGGCCAGCCTGGGTGAAAAGTAAAGATCCCTCCTCAAAATCAAGTTGTCAATGGTGGCACGCACACACCTGTCGTGCAGCTGCTTGGGAGGTGCCACATTGGAACCTGAACTTGACCTTGTTTGTCAAGGTTGGGGAACACTTTGCAGCATTCAGGACCTTGATCATCTTCACATGTGCACCTCTCCAGCCTGAGTCTGAGCCCTGCCAGACAGCCCCCTCACTGCTTCCCTCCTTTCCCAACATGACCAAGGTTTTTGTTGTCATTGGTTGTGGGGCTTGCACTCAGGACCTGGGATCTGTCCCTGAGCACTTTCATTCAAGGCTAGTGCTCTAGGACTTTGAGCCACAATGTCACTTCCACTTTGTTTGAATGGTTAATTGGAAATAAGAGTCCCCCAAGAACTTTTCTGCCTGGGCTGGCATTGAACTGTGATCCTCAGATCTCAGCCACCTGAGTAGCTAGGATTACAGGCGTGAGCCACCAGCTTTGACCAGTTTTGTTTTGATTTAACTCTTGTCTGCAGAGGTGAACTGGGGCTCCTCCATGCAGGCCGGCTCCTACAACCTGGCTCTCAGCTATTCGGTGGGCCTCAACGAAGTTGAAGACCACATCAAGAACTACCGGTGACCAGAGTCTGGGTCTCCAGGCGGAACTAGGGGTGGGGGGTGGTCCAGCCTGAGGGAGGAGCACCACCTGGCCATCAGAAATTAGGACTGGCATTGTGTAGCAGGGAGCTAAGCAAGGACTCAGGGGGGGGGCAGCTCCCTATGCCTTAGTTTCCACAGTGGAAGCTGTCTTATTGGGAAGGTGATCCGGGGTAACCTCCCTCCAGAGGAACAGGGCAGGCACTCCTGGATCCACAGCCCGCAAAGCTGGTAGAGAACCCCAGACCTTTCTGCCTTCTTCCGATTGTCTGTTTATGTCTCACATTGGGAACCAGACACTTCGCTAGGCTTTATGACACACCTCTTGAGACCCATGACTAACCCCAGGCTCAAATGAGGACCCTGAGGCACACAGAGGTTAAGTAACTGACTTCTGCTTACACAGCTGGTGAACCTGACCCACTGAATCTGGCCTTGACTCATCAGAGCAGTGGCCCTTGATTGCTAGCTTGTGTTGCCTCTCTCAGAGGCTCAGCCCTCTGCTCAGGTAACACAGTGAGCTTGTAGATGGCTGGTCTCCTTATCAGCAGTCTATGCAATGTGCTGGGCAGGACAGAGCAAAGTGAAAGAATACGGTAGAGGATCAGGTGGTTAGAGCAGGGAAGGAAGAGAGAGAGTGATGGTATTACATTAAGTCTGGACGACTACTTGATCGGCAGTATGAGGCCAGACTAGGCAAAAAGTTAGTGAGACTCTATCTCAAAAAAACAAGCTGGGGCTGGGAGTATAGCCTAGTGGTAGAGTGCTTGCCTAGCATGCATGATGCCCTGGGTTCAATTCCTCAGTTCCACATACACAGAAAAGGTTAGAAGTCGTGCTGTGACTCAAGTGGTAGAGCACTTGCCTTGAGAAAGCCCAAGGACAGTGGCCAAGTCCTGAGTTCAAGCCCCAGGACTGGCAAAAGGAAAAAAAAAAAAGCAAGCTGGAGCTGGGAGCATGGCCTATGGTAGAGTGCTTGCCTAGCATGCACAAAGCCCTGGGTTCAATTCCCCAGTATCACATAAACAGAGAAGGCCGGAAGCGGTGCTGTGGCTCAGGTAGTACAGTGCTAGCCTCAAGAAAGCCTAAGATAGTGCCCAGTTCCTGAGTTCAAACCCCAGGACTAACAACAACAACAAAAAGCTGGGTATGGTGGCCCATACCTATATTCCCAGCTACTTGGGAGGTGAAAATAGGAGAATCCTAGACTAAGAGCAGCTTGGGGCAAAGTTCCCAAACATCTGCCTGAAAAACAAACTAAAAGCCAAAGGGCTGGGAGGCATGACTCAAGGGGTAGAGCACTTGCCTACCCGGCAGGTTTAAGATAAGAAAAACAAATGGGAGAGCAGACAGAAAAGTGAGACACAGACAGAAAGTGAGTCCCAAGGCCATGCCAGGGGTCAGGACATTGTAGGAACCAGGTGAGCTTCCAAGTCACCTCACTTAGTGCCGGGAACCCAGGGACCTCTCCTGATGGTTCTTTCCCCTTCCACCTTTCTTACTCAGTCCCCAGTGCCTGGTGCTCACCGGTCCTCCCAACTTCCGCCCAGCCCTGGTGGACTTCGTGGGCACCTTCACCCAGAACCTGAGCCTGATGGTCTGCGGCCACGTGCTCATTGTAAGTGTCCCCAGAAGATGGGGCAGGACCATGGGGACTGCTGGAGGAGAAGTGCCCATGCCACATCCCCAGGGCAGGGGGCAGCAGGCGCTGGCCAGGCTGCCTGCCTGTAGGTCTCTAAACCTTCCTGGCTGCCAGTGCACCAGCCCTCACCTGCCCACTCCCCTATAAGTCTACAAAGGAAAGCTGACACCTCTGTGGGTCTGGGCCAGGGCAGGAGAGGGTGAAGGTAAGCCCCCTGAACCCACAGGGACCCCGTAAGCAGAGGATGTCCGAGCTCCGGCTTATTGCCAGTGGGCACACCAAGTGGCTGAACAAGAGGAAGATCAAGGCCTTCTACTCGGACGTCCTGGCTGAGGACCTGCGCAGTGGGGTCCAGATTCTCATGCAGGTGTGCCTGGTGTACCTGAACCACAGAGGGCCCAGGGGTCTAGTGGAGGCCCTTTTATTGAAACAGGAGTCCCTCTGCCCCCCAATCTTTCTTGAATCTTCTGGGATCCTGGTACCTGATGTGAAAGCCTTCAGGGCTGAGGGTCTGACCACAGCCAGTCCCTGCCTTAGTTTCTATTTTATTCAGTTATAATTTGTATGCTATAGGTGAAAAAAGAAAACTCTGAGAGCTTGATAAATGCTTGCATCTCTAGACCCCAGCCAACTGTGTGTGTTTTAGCTCCAGAACATTCCACTGAGCAACGAACCCTCAGCTCTGTGTGAAATGAAAGGCATGGATGAAATATGGTTAATCCTGACAGCATAGGAAAGTCCGTCCGTCCAGTAGTTTTAAATGTTTCTCTCTGTGTGTGTGTGTGTGCGTGCGTGTGTGTGTGCGTGTGTGTGTGTGTGTGTGTGTGTGTGTGCATGCAAGTACTCTAGTCTTGGATTTGAAGCTGTGGCATTGAACCTTCTCAGCTTGCTTGCTTGCTTAACTGGCACTCCACCACTTGAGCCATACCTCCAGCTTGACTTTTTGCCAGTTGTTTGGGAGTGAGAGGTTTATTGATGTCTCTGCTCAAGCTCACACCAAAGCTCAGTATTCCAGATCTCAGCCAAGTCTCGAGGATAACAGGTGTGAGCCATTAATAGCTGGCTAATTGTATACTTTACAAGGGTTAATTCTGTGATGTATAAATGAAGAACTCTCTAAGCTTTACATCCAAAAAATCACATTTCTTATGAGAAATGAGTTGTCAGAGAAGCAGGGGCTGGGCAAATCCAGAAGCGACAGGATGGTCATCCCTCCACCCAGGCTCCGGGGATCCACAGGGGCGGCTCCTACACTAGCGGCACCTTCTTGTGGTGTGTCCAGGTAGACCTGACTCTGGAGGGGGTTTGTGTCTTCTGAGCCCCCACAGGTCACATGGATGGAAGCTGGGCTGAAGGAGAGCCACTCCCTGATCACAGAATGGTCCCCCCTTCCCTACTGACCTTCGCCCCCACCCCTGGCAGGCTGCAGGTCTTGGGAGACTGAAGCCCAACATCCTGGTGGTGGGGTTCAAGAAGAACTGGCAGTCGGTTCACCCAGCCACAGTGGAGGATTACATTGACATTCTGCAGTGAGTGGGGTGCAGGCGGGGACGGGAGGGGGGCAGAATCTGTTGATGTGGCCCATGGGGTTTCCTAGATCTGGGAAGTTGGGGGGAGGATGAGCAGGCGCCAGGAGAAGCTGAATTCCATTTGCTCAAGGCTGAACAGGGAGCAGATGTGGGGTGTGTGTGTGTGTGTGTGTGTGTGTGTGTGTGTGTGTGTGTGTTCCTTTCTGACCTATGGGGCCATGGACACCAAACAAGGTCCATGGGGATCCAGCAGGGAACCCCAAGAGTGAAATGGGCCGGGTGCAGGACACCAGGGAGCAGTGTGGCCTGTGGCACACTGTGACAATTGGCTTCAGTCAATTGCATCCCTGAGGAAATGCGGGCAGTGTGTTGCCAGATCTCTTTTGATCTTCCACAGTAGCTAAAAATCTAGGTGTGCATGAAAGCCTGTGTCCACCTGTGGGCTTCAGAAGGCCAAGGCTGCCCTCTGAGGTTGTTTCACGTTCCACTAATGGGGCCAGACCCCTGGACTGGAGCAGACTGTTTCCTGATTCTTCCAACTCCAGGCTAAGCAGAGTCCACGGGCAGAAGGCCTGGGCTGCTTGCTGCCTTTATGATGCATGAAAAGATGACAATGGGGACAGAGTATGACTTAGGACCCAAGTGGTCCCGGATGATGCTTCAGTTCTGTCTGTGTGTTACACAGATAGGGAAACTGAGGCTCTAGTAAGGGAAGGAATATGGCAGGAGGTATTATGATCTCTGGGGAGCAGGTCACTTCCGGGAAGGGAGGCTGAACTCAGCCTCCTCATTTCAGCGATGCCTTCGACCTCAACTATGGCGTGTGTGTCCTGAGGATGCGGGATGGCCTCAATGTCTCCGAGGTGCTGCAGCCCCACGGTGAGTGTGGATCGAGCTGCTTGTGAGTTGGAAGCCTTTGGCTCAGGAGGGCACGGCTGGGAGATGGAGCAACCTGGCTTCTGTCCCAGAGTGGGGAGAAGCAGAGCCTGCAAGGAGCTGGAGGGAGAACGTAACCAGGTGCCCTGAGCCTTAAGCACCCTGGAAGAGGAAGACTTTCCTCTTGATGCTAGGGGATCCCCAGAAAATGAGGAACTTAGAGGTGCCAGGCAAGGAAATCATGCAGACCCAACGGCACCCTCTTCTGCAGTTAATCCTGTGTTTGACCCAGCGGAGGATGGCAGAGGCACCAGCAAGAGTGGGGTGGGGCCTTCTGCATCTGGCACAGGTCAGTCCCTGCACTTGGAGGTTTCAGGGTGCTCTGCCTTGTGAGTGGGACGCTGGAGGGGTCTAGCCACAGTTAGAGATTGTCAGCCATGGATGGAGAAGGTAGCTCAGTGGTAACGTGTTTGTCTAGAATGCATGAAGCCCCGGGTTCCAGTCCTAGCAGCCCCCCCACCACTGTCCTTCCAAAAACAGATTGCTGGCACCACTTCTCACCCATATCCTGCAGGGGTCGGGGGTGAGGGGAGGAAAGGAATCTGTGACAGATTCAAGGGCATCCTGTGACATTTGTGAGGGGTACAGGAGTGTTCAAAAGGAAGGGCATCCCCCCATCAAATACCCCCAGTACCTCCCAAATGTGGGGATGGAGAGGGAGAGGGAGGGGCATCAGGCTTTTCCAGGTCCCCCCACTGCTGCCCATGTGCCCAGATGACGTGTGGCAGCTGGCAAGGCCTTTCTTCCACAGTAGGCACTGAGGCCCTGGACGAGCAGGCCCGCACCATCTTCCAGTCAGGGCAGGGCACGAAGACCGTGGACATCTACTGGCTCTTCGATGATGGAGGTCAGGCTCTCAAGTCCATCCTGGCCCTGGCTGTGCCTTCTTCTTAGCCTCCCTTTCCTGGGCTTCTCTGGTGGCAGGTACCCAGAATCCAGCAGAGGGAACAGCCAGGATCCCCGGCCACAAATGAGCTCAGATTCTGGGGAACTCTCTGGCCTCTAGTCTTTCAGCTGTAAAAATGGAGGCCCCTGAGTGGAGCAGCTGAGGCCAACAAGAGCCAGAACCTTCTGACTGGCTGACCTTGGATGTTGGGGACTGTAAATGAGGAAGCTGGGTGGGTGACAGGAAACGGTAGGAATGTTCCCAGATACTACCTGGCTTGGTCATCTTAAAGCAAGACTTTCAAACTTTACCTTTCCAGCCTTTGATAGAGCCAGAGAGAGACAATATCTCAACACTACAGAATGCAATCAACCCCGCACCCGCAGGTTTTACATCCATGGCTTCAGCCACTCTCCTATTGGAAAAATTCAGAGAAAAAAATGTCTTAGCCATTTGCCCTACCCTGACATTGCAAGGACACGAAAGAAGCTGGGTGCTGGTGGCTCATGCCTGCAATCCTAGCTACTCAGAAGGCTTAAGATCTGAGGATTATGCTTCAAAGCTAAATGGGGCAAGAAAGCCTGTAAGACTCTTATTTCCAGTGAACCACTAGAAAATTGGAAGTGGAGCCAAATTTTAAAAACGCCTTACTATAGGGGTGCTGTGCTGCTGCATTCAGTACTATACCCTGGCCACAGGGACTTCAGGACAGCTATTAAGGGACAAGGGACAGCTGTGGGCTTCGCTGAGCGAAGTCTCTGCCATGACTGAGGCCAATGCTTCTAACAATGATAGCCAAAGTCAGCTGAACACTTGCTACATGTGTGGCTGACCCCAGGGGCTCTGGGGACTAACCAGATGCCACTTCCTTCTTCCTAAAAGGAAACTGAGGACCCAGGATTAGGCACTAGAGATACAGTGGCTGCCTCTCAGCCTTGGTGGAGAGATGACAGGCAGACTGGGGTCAAGGGTCAGGAATCCCTTTAGTTAGATGTTTGGTTTTCTGTCAAATCCCACTGATCCACCTGTCCATGAGCAGAACTCCATTATTCCATGCCAGCTTGTTCAGACCATTGGCCATAAAAGCCCGAATCACCATGGTTGTTGGGGAGAAATCACTGAGGTCTTACACAGACAGAGAAACTGAAGCCCAGCAAGGAGCAGGGTTGTTTTTTTTTTTTTTTTTTTTTTTTTGTGGCAGGGTGGGTTGGGGACCCACATAGTTGGCTACCCTCCCACCCCCTCCTGATTGTTTTCCTCTTGTCTCTGGGGACCCTCCCATGCCAGGCCTCACCCTCCTCATCCCCTATCTCCTCCGCCGCAAGAAGAGATGGGGCAAGTGCAGGGTCCGAGTGTTTGTGGGAGGCCAAATCAACAGGATGGACCAGGAAAGGAAAGCGTAAGTAGATGGGATGGCTGGGGTCACATCTCCCACTCCCTAGACTCCCAGGGAGACTCGGATGGTCCCACGCCATAACGGTGATGACCTGGGCTCTATGGACTAGGCCTCTTTCCCTTTCTGGTGTGTTCTGGACTCTTTGTAAAGTGACTTTTGTATGAGTGAGCCAGTACTAGGGCTCCAACTCTGTGCCTTACGTTCTCCCTTGGCTCTTTATGGTCATGGTTGGCGCTCTACCAATTGGACCATACGCTTCTGGCTTTCTGCTAGGAGCCTCATGGACTTTTCTACCCGGAGTTGGCTATGAACTGTGATTGTCTCAGATCTCAGCCTTCTGACTAGCTAGGATGATAGGTGTGAGCCACCAGCACCTGGCACAGATACTTTTACTTCTCCTTTAATTCTGTGGCCAACTGGGTGAGAGGTCTAGGTTTCATGTTGTTCTGTGCTTCTGCTTCTGCCCAAACAAAAGCAGCATGCCTGGGCTTGAAGACTTGACAGTCAACAGCCTCAGGCTTGCATTCAATGACCCTGGCTTATTTATATGGGCTTTAATTGCTACCTCTTTCTAGCAAGAGATGCTGTGGGTTTTATTTTTCTTTAGATCCTAAGATTTCCTCCTCTAAGTATATTTTTCCATTTCCATTATTATAATGAGAAGCATTTTATAAAGACAAGAGGAAGCCAGGCACTGGTGGTTCACACCTGCAATAGTAGCCACTCAGGAGGCTCAGATCTGAGAATCATGGTTCAAAACTATCCTGAGCTGGAAAGTCTGTGGGATTCATGTCTCCAGTTATCAAAAGAAGTGGAGCTGCAGCTCAAGTGGTAGAGTGCTAGCTAGCCTGTTCATTAGAGATGGCCCTAGGCCCTGAGTTCAAGCCCTAGGCTGGCATCAAAAAAGAAGGAGCAGGAGGAGGAGGAGGAGGAAGTGGAAGAGGAAGAGGAGGAGGAGGAAGATTTATTTAGCTTACAGTTTTAGAGATGCAAGGCGAGGGCCCTGAAGTGACATAGGACATCATATGACAGAAACAGAGCACATGTGTTTGGTCATTTTCTCCTCATAAAACTGCCAGGATTCAATTGTGGAGACTCTGATGACTTTATCCAATCTTAACCACCTCCAATAGGCCCCACACTAAGCCCCCTAGCACCTCACGTAGAGTATTAATTTCAACCCGAGCTCAGACCATATTCAAATCATAAGTCACAATGGGAGCTGATTTGAACAGCTGGGCAACTGTGGCTTTAGAACAAGGTCAAGTGAGGTCAAAGAAAGTCAGGTGACTGCAGGTGCCAGTGGCTCACGCTTATAATCCTAGAGCTGCTCAGGAGGCTGAGATCTGAGGATTGTGATTTGAAGCCAGCCAGGGTAGGATGGTCTGTGAGACCCTTATTTCCAATTAATCACCAAAAAGAGCCAGAAGTGGTGGAGTGGGTCAAGTGATAAAGGGCTAAACTCTACCAAAAAAACCTCAGGAAGAGTGCTCAGGCATTGAGTTAAAGCTTCATGACTATCTCTGTCTCTGTCTCTCTGTCTCTGTCTCTCAGTCTCTGTCTCTGTCTTTCTCACTGTCTCTTTGTCTCTCTGTCTGTCTCTCTGTCTGTCTGTCTCTCTGTCTGTCTCTCTCTCTCTCTCTCTCTCTCTCTCTCTCTCTCTCTCTCTCTCTCGCTTTCACACACACACACACACACACACACACACACACACACACACACACAAACACACACACACACTTTGTAGCGACCCTAGGGCTGTGATAGGAGGAAACCTTTGGTTTGAGCTACCCTTTTCCCCTGCCAGGATTGCACCTTTTCTTCCAATCACCCCAGCAGTCCCATCTCTATCCTCTCCTTGCTGAGGATTTTACCTCTAAAGGCCTCTTTCCCTCTGAAGACCAAGGACAGTATCGCTTGGGGACAGCAGCACCTGGCCTCTGGGCTCTCCAGGAGTAAACAAGCTAAGAAGGCCCAGTGGCAGTCTCAGCTTCCCAGGCAACAGCTGGGCCTCCTGGGACTGGCTGAGCTCAAGGCTGTGGCACATATAACAACAGTGTGTCCTTGTGCAGATGTTATGCAAACTCCTTGGTCACCTAACCAGTTTTGGCTGGGTCACATGACGCCGGCCTTCTGGTTTTGCCTTTGCCTACCCAGTAAGACTGCGCACAGATCTGCTTTCAGATCCTTCCACTGCCAGGTTCAGAAGCCCGCAGAGGCTTGACTGCAGGGCCTAGACAGTTAGGGAAGACTGTGTTCCACCCCTGTGCCCATTGCTGTGACTTGACTACCTGCATTCCTTCTATCAGCGTGGCCAGTGGTCCCTAACCTCATCCAGAGCCCATGGCTCTGACTCGGTGATAGAACTCAGGCAGCTGTGCTGCTCTGAAGACTCCTTTGTGCACAGTCCCCTGCCCCACCCTCTTTACCCAGCATGCACCGTCCAGCTGGATCATCACCTCCTCTGTGGAACTTTTTGTTGTTGGTGGTGGTGGTTGTGGGGCTTGAATTCAGGGTATGGACACTGTTCCTGAGTTTTTTGCTCAAGGCTAATGCTCTGCTGGTTTGAGCCACAGCTCCACTTCCGGTTTTCAGGTGGTTCACTGGAAGTAAGAGTCTCACGCACTTTCTTGCCTGGGCTAGCTTCAAACTATAATCCTCAGATCTCAGCCCCCTGAGTAGGACTACGGGTGTGAGCCACCGGCTCTTTCTTGGCATCACCTCCTTTGTGAAGTCTTCCCTGACTGCCGCTACCTGGCTTGTGCCCTTACATTGTTTGGCCCTACCTGCTGCTCCTGATTCTCAGCTTCTGTTACCTTTGTTTCTTCAGCCACTTTTATTGTATTTTATTTTCATTTTGATGATACTAGGGTTTGAACTAAGGACCATACCCTTGCTAAGCTGGTGCTCTCCTGCTTGAGCCACCCCTCCAGCTCTTTTAACTTTTAGATTGTTTTACAGATAGTGTCTGGGCTTCCTAAGGTATTGATCCTCTTATGTAGCGGGGATTACAGGCATGAACCTGAGGTCAAACCCTAATACTGCCATGAGAAGAGAGAAGAGAGGAGGAGGAAGAGGAGGAAGAAGAAGGGGAGGAGGAGGAGGAGGAGGAGGAGGAGGAGGAGGAGGAGGAGGATTCTAGGCTTTGCCCATATCAGCTGATCTGAAGCTGATACATTAAAATCTGAGCCCCAGTGGAAAAGAGATGGCAGGAGAAGATGCTTGGGACATTTTGGTCAACTGTGTTTTTCATATCACTTGCTACTGAATTACTTGTTATACTAGGATTCTTTACTGTCTGCTCTCATCCTGTATGAGAAAGTTGTTTCACCAGGGAGGGGAGGGATAAGTTCTGCTCAGTGCTATGAACTCAGCTTAGTACAAGTTAACTGAATGAATGAATGAGGGAATGAATGAATAAATGAATACACTCTTTTTTCTTTTTTTCTTTTTTTTTTTTTTTTGCCAGTCCTGGGCTTGAGCTCGGGGCCTGAGCACTGTCCTTGGACTTTCTCAAGGCTAGAACTCTACCACTTGAGCCTCAGCACCACTTCCGGCTTTTTTTCTATATATGTGGTACCAAGGAATCGAACCTGGGTCTTCGTGCATGCTAGGCAAGCACTTTAACCACTAGGCCAAACTCCTGGCCCAAATGAATACACTTTTAAGACTACTCATCTGTTCTGCAGGATCATTTCTCTGCTGAGCAAGTTCCGACTGGGGTTCCATGAAGTACATGTCCTTCCTGATATTAACCAGAAGCCTCAGGCTGAGCAGTGAGTTCTCTGTTAAGTGTCCAGGTAGCAGGAACACTCCCTCTGCCTTCTGCCCTTCTTGTTCCAGCCCCCAAATTCCTGTGCTACTCCTCACCTGAGCCAGACACACTGTACTTCAGGGCCTTTGAACATTCAAAACCATGTGTGCAAAACTAGCTTTGATCTTGCTGTGTGCATGACTGACTTCAGAAGGGTAGACTCCTGGGTCCCAGAGAGGCCTTTCCCAACCTGTTCTTCCCTATAAAACATCCCACTGGGGCCAGGAGTTTGGCCTAGTGGTAAGAGTGCTTGCCTAGCATGTATGAAGACCTGGGTTCAATTCCTTGGTATCACATACATAGAAAAAGACAGAAGTAGAAAGCCCAAGGACAGTGCTCAGGCTCTGAGTTGAAGTCCCGGGATTGGCCAAAAAAAAAAATCTGCATTATATTTATTATCTATCTGTATATCACCCAGCTGCCCAGGAACCCAGGATGGCATCCAGCCTGATTTGTTGGCTGTGGGTTGCATACAGCCTCACTCAGTGAGCCCTTGAGGTAGAATCCAGGTCAGTCGGGCAGCTCTGAGCAACAGAGCTGAATTCCCCACAGAAGCCACTGGGATGTAAACGCCTGAGAAGTCCTGCTCTCCATAGATGGGGCATCTCACCTTCCTCTCCTTTTCTGCAGCACCAAACGATTTGAAGACATGGTGGCACCCTTCCGCCTGAATGATGGCTTCAAGGACGAGGCCACGGTTGCCGAGATGAGGCGGGATTGTCCCTGGAAGATCTCAGACGAGGAGATAAACAAGAACAGAGTCAAGGTGCAGAGGAGAGAGGCCCTGGCTGGAGCTGGGGTGGGGGTGCAGCCCACCACTGCCTGATCACAGCCCAGTGTCTGTTTCTTGAGCTTCCTGAGATCCTCCTCTTGTTCTTCACCCCACTTTCCCCCGGAGGCCTGTGGAACTCAGGGTCATCTCTGCTCGAGATTTTAGATCCTTGCACTCAAGAGTGCCCCAGCAGTTGGTTCCTCAAAGCTGCAGGTCCCCTCTTCCCATCCACCCTAGATGGAGCCCAGTGCCAGGGCCCCTTCTTCCCAGACAGCATGGCCAGGAATCTGGCAAGGACTGGAAGAGGCATGGGTATAGACAGGGGACTTAACGTGTCACCTTTTTACTGTGGAATGAAGAGCCAGGAGACGGATTCTGCTCCTGTGAGTCCTGCACTAGTGATTCTCCAATAGGGGTGATTCTTTCGTCCATCTCCTATGACATTTGTATTAAGACATTTCTGAGCCCCACAGCTGGGAGTATGGGGTGTCACTGTGTCACTGAATATTCCGTGTCAATAGGGAGAGGGTGAGGATTCCTGTCCTCAGCTCACTGCTCCATTCAGTCTCCAGTCTCCAGAACAGGGGTCTATCTACTCTCAGACCCTGAGCACCAGGCATTTTTTGAACTATTTGAGACAGCTCAGGCTCAGGACTCTGGGCCCAGCCCAGCCCCAGGCTGTCTCTGGGCTGCAATGTGAGCCCAGAGAAGCACTTCCCCCTTTCACTATTCTGCTGGTTGTGATCATAATCAGGCAAGGAATGATGGAGGGCACTCCTGAAGGAGGTGGACTTGGAGCTCAGTTCCCAGGAGGGGCCCTCCCTTCCTAGGACAGAAGTATCTGTAAGCAGGCAGAAGGAATAGAACATACACGCAGGTGGGCTTGGTGGGGCTGTCATGGATACATGCAGTGACGGAATCCATCTCTCTTGCCCCAGTCCCTTCGGCAGGTGAGGCTCAACGAGATCCTGTTGGATTATTCCAGGGATGCAGCGCTGGTGGTCGTGTAAGTAGCTTCGCAGGCAGGAGGAGCGGCCCTGCCAGGGCGAGCGGGACAGCAGCCAGCCCTGGAAAGGGCCAGGAAATGGGCTTGTCTGGATCAGTAGGGCCTGCAGCTCCTGTCAACCCAGCTTGGGCAGACTCTCAGAGCGTGGACAGCCACGCCCCTGCTCTGCACCCCTGCCCAGGTGCCAGCTGGCACAGGCTAAGGGCCTCACGGGTCCCAGCCATTGCTGGCCATTTCTCTCTGCTGCTCTTTCCTTGTTTACTGCCTTTGCTTTTCCCCTGCCAGACATGCTTGGCAGAGGGAGCACCTGGCTTAGTCCAGAAGCAAAGCCAAGCCTGTTGGTCAGGAATTGTCTAACTCTCTTTGGCCACTCGCCATCCCCCCGCCCAAATAAGAGTGACAGGGGGCTGGTCTCACTTCCTCGAGCCACCACGGGGTTTCTGAGGACAGCCACAAGCCTGCTGCTTGGATTCAAACTTTACAGGGGAACTTCCAGCTCACTAGAAGTGTGTTGTTTACCAATGATGGGGGGGCAGCTGTGATCCTCCTTTTCCAGGTCATCTCCCCTACATCTTGCCCCCAGGTCAAGATGGTGACAACCAAAGCCCCCCAGGTGTCTGCAACAGGCTGTACCCCAGGAGGTTTCCTGGGGTGTTTTTGTTTGTTTGTTTATTTAATCACTAAGAAAGTGCTAGGGGTATATCTCAAGTCTCTGGCCAGTGTCTAACAGAGAATGTTCAAGAATGTCCCTAGGGTGAGGGCAGGGTTGGTATTGAGGCAGTGGAACAGCTTGACCTTGGCTGGCTGCTTGTCTTCTCAGGGGTTTGGGGGCCTGGTGTGTGCTCTCCATGTGCACAGCTGTGTCAAGCCACAACTTCCCCCTGGCCAGCTGTGCTCAGAGAAGCAATGTGTGCATTTTGACTTGCCATGAGTTCACTGTGTGGTCTTAGGTGAAACAACTCCCCACCCTGGACCCCCATCTCCCTTGCCTCAGTTTCCCTAATGATCCAAACCAAGAATGTCACTCAAATATTTCCAAGATGATTTTTCACTCAGACAGGCTGAGATTCTGTATCTACCCAGTGTTAAAAGGAGTCTATATCTCAGGCCCTAAGATGAGGAATAGGATCCTCAGAGGCGACCCCACTCCCACTTGTTGGCTTCTTTTGTCCCTCCATTGCCCACCCCAAGACCTCAGGAAAAGCCAATCTCCATCCACCAGCTTTGGTAGGATTAGCACACACCCCACCACACAGCCCTGGCACCCTGGCTAAAGAGAGCCAAATTCTTGGACCAGCTGAGTGGCTGCAGGTGGGCAGGAGTCTGAGCTGCAAGCTGGAGATACACCAGTGTGTCTACAAGTACAGCCCCAGGTCAATTCCATCAGTAAACTAGACACTGTGGAAAATGCAAACTCCTAAATCCCTTCCTATCAAGGCAGGGTCCAGAGTCCAGAGATTCGAAGGATGGAATGACTCTACCAGTGCACTGGGCAAACAAACTCACATTGTCCAGCTTTTTCTAGAGCCTCTTTCTAGAGGCAGCACTTGGTTGTTTGCCAGTCACCACTCAGCAGTTTATCCCGTCCACACCCCATCCCACCCCCACCTCCTACCCCACTCTCTGAGCTCAGCTATCAGCCTGGGAAACAGCCCTACAAAATTTGACTAGACTAAAGGGCAGGTCCTGCCAGGATCAGGCACCTCCTGTTACTGTAGCCACTCCTCCTCAAAACCAAACAATAACCTCAAAATCGTGACCATTCAGCAGAGACTTCCCTCTCTCCTTTCCCTCCTCTAATTTGGGATTCAACTCAGGGCCTTGTACTCCCCAGACAAGCTCTCTTCCTCTTGAGCTATTACCCCCAGTCATTTTGTTTTATAGTTGATCAGATAGGGTCTTGAGTTTTTACCCTGGTTGGCCTTAGACTGTGATCTTCCCGTGTCCACGTCCCAAGTAGTGGGGATTCCAGGTGCTTATCACTATGCCCAGTCCTAATTTTTTTCCCCCTAATCCTAGGGCTTGAATTTAGGCCTGGGTGTTGTCCCTGAGCCTCTTTGTGCTCAAGGCTAGTGCTCTAACACTTGAGCCACAGTGCTACTTCTGGCTTTTGCTGGAGATAAGAATTTCATGGACTTTCCTGCCCAAGCTGGCTTTCAACTGTGATCTTCAGATCTTAGCCTCCTGAGTAACTAGGATTACAAGTGTGAGCCACTGGCACTCAGCCTTTTTCCAGCCCTAATTTTGAAAACACTACTTCAGGTCTACTCATCAAGGGTCCTATATTAGAGGCAGGAAATTAAGCTCCTCCTTGTCTAGGACACCCTAGATAGGAGGAGAGAGGACTGGATTTTTGAGCCTTTGGCTTTAGTTCTGTTGCAGATCTGTTGAAGGTTCTAGGCCTGGATTGAATTAAGGCTGCCTTGCTTTGTGGCCAAGAGATGTGGTTTTGAACACAAAGTCCCCTTGCTCTAGAGTGGCATTATTTCCAGAGGTGATTCATTTCTCAAGAAAGTACTTCTGTGGGCCAGGATGCAGTCACTGATTGGTTCTGGGACCAGTTAAAGGCACCTACGTTGGAACCAGTGGACAGGGTACACTGGGGGAGGGACCTTTATGCTGAAGCCACGCCCCAGTGGAGGTGACCCCACTCCTGACCATCAGACACCTGCCTTTCCCCTTGCCTTTGAAGTTTATGAATTCAGTTCCTGAAAATAATGAATTTCCCAGTCTGGCCATCTTCAGCTTCAGGCACCCTGTAAAGTCTAGAGAGCTGGCTTTCATGTTCTTCATAGCCCTACAGTCACCAAACCCTGATGATTGCCTGCCACAAGGCAATGCTTTTCAAGTTATGTTCTGATCATTATTTTTTTCCTTGCTTCTCTAGTTTGAACTCAGCGCCTCTTGATTGCTAGCCAGTCAATCTGTCACCTAAACCCCAGCACCCTTTTGCTTTTCAGTTAATTTTCAGATAAGGCTGTGCTTTTTGTCAAGCTAACTGCGCCTCAATCTTCCCAACTGTACCTCTGGTTCACCACCATGCCCAGCTTATCGAGATGAGGGAGGGGTGTCTTCACTAACTTTCTGCCCAGGTTGAACTCAAACTGTGGTTCTCCAGAGTTCCACCTCTCAAATAGCTGGGATCGCAGACAAGGCCCACCACACCTGGCCTTTTTATGAATGGCATTTTAAGTCAGTGGCAGCTGTTGGGGGATCTCAGCTGCTCTGAGCAGGGATGGTGGGGGTGGTGAGCAGAGGCAGCTGGCAGGAAGCTCTGAGGGTTCAGTTGGAGCCCTCACTGCACCAGTGCCAGCTCCGCTACCTAGGGAAGGTGGAAAATAACCGTGGTGACAGTGGGTGCAGTGTTAGGACGTGGCTGTGGGTGCCATGCGTGGTGCTGTGCCCAGATGTGCTTTGTTTTCTTCAAAGCCTACAGACATCCTACAAAAGTGAGATTACCATTGTGAGGCGCAGGGCCAATCAGACACTTTGCCAAGGCCCACGTGGCTGAGGACGTGGCATAGTCATGACTTGGCAGCTCCGTGGTGCTGGAACCCAACTCTGGGCCCTAGTGTGGGAGGGGGGCCCCCAGGCACCTGCCTTCTCTATCCCCAGGGCTGAGTCCCAGCTTAGTGAGTTTTCAGGAAAACATACCACTGGGGTGCCCTGGCTTCTGGCACTAGCCGGGTCAGTGAGGTCCTGCCTTCCCCAGCAGCCTAGAGCTGTGCAGCTACGTCTTTGGGATTCTAAGCCTGTTGAAAAGTCATATCCTGAAATAGGAAAATACCACCAGCCAGCATTCCCAGGCCAGCTTGTTATTTGCTCAGCGTTGCACAATTTGGACAGAGGTCACCAGAGGCAGCAGTGGCGGCCCCTTCTGCAGCTTCCTTGGGGCAGGGGGGGGACAAGGATATGCACCCGAGTCACATGACACATCAGACAGGCTTGTAGCTTCAGAAGCCAACCTAGAGTGATAGGGCTGGCCCAGGGGGTTAGGACTACCCACACCAAACTCGCTGGAACCAGATTCTAGGGACAAAGAAAAGTTTGGGCCTCAGGCCCAGCTGGGCTGCTTAGGGGCAAGCACGCATTCCATGCAAAGGCTGAGGCAGGAGTAAGCTTAGCATTTCTTTTAGGAAGAGGAAGAAAGCCTCAGTGGTTCTAAGGGTATGTATGGGACAGAGTTTGGATCTTTAGAAGGTGAGGTTGTGGAGGTTGATGGAGACCAGGCCACAGCTTTGTCTAGAAAGAAGACCACCTGCTTACGAGGTACATTTCATTTTGAGTGTGTGAGAAGAAAGGATTCTGAAGTTGGTAATAAACAGGTGGGCAGTTCAGAAAGGACGTGTGGGCTGGGATGTGTGGGGAAGGCCCTGGGTAATTCTTCTTCTGTGGCCTCTTCTTGCTTTGCAGCACCTTGCCCATAGGAAGGAAGGGCAAATGCCCCAGCTCTTTGTACATGGCATGGCTGGAGACACTGTCCCAGGACCTCAACCCTCCCGTCCTCCTGATCCGAGGAAACCAGGAGAATGTGCTCACCTTCTACTGCCAGTAACTCCTGCTTGACCTGTCCCCGCCGGTGTGGGGGACATGCTGGGGCGTTGCTGGCTCCAGTCCAGGCAGGCAGAGTCTCCGGTTTTATCCCAGGCTCTTCCCACGGAGGAAGATGGCTGGACTCCACTTCCACCAGACATGGCCACTGGGCTTCACTGGAGAAATTATAGGTAGAGTTATGTGGAAAATTCTCTGAAAGACTCTATGTCCTCTTTTTTATTTTTTAAGTTTTCTTTTGATCTCAATGATCAAGATTTCAGCCCGTGATTGGTGTGATAATTGAGTTGAGTGCTGGTACTTGACTCTGCAATTTCTACAGACCCTGACTCTTTCCTTCAGCAGCCATGGGGTGAGATTGAGCCTCTCAAAATGGGGCACCCTCAGGGATGCAAGTGTGGAATAAATCTGGGGGACATGGGGGCCAGGCAGGAGGCAAAAATGAAAGGACACCTGTCACTCTAGACATAACCACGCCAAAGGGGTCACCTCTGGTCTTTGTTTCATGGTCATTTAGGCTATCTCCTCTTGAGCTTAATTCCTTTGTGATATTGAGCATGAACTCAGGGCCTCTCCTTGTCTAGCTTTTACACTCGAGGCTGACATTCTTCTACTTGAGTCACACCTCCACTTCCAGCTTTTTGCTGGTTAATTAGAGAAGAATCCTGGATTATTTTTTTTTCCTGCTCTAGCTGGCTTTGAACTTCAATCCTCAGATCTCAGCTTTCTGAATAGCCTGAATTATAGGCATGAGCCACCAGTGCTTGGCAAAAAAAGCTTCTAGAATTTTTTTTTCTTTTCCTTAACTTTTTCCCCCTGTGGATATCAGGCCTTGAATTTCAGGGCCTCAAGTTCTCACTTGGTTTTTATTTGCTCACAGCTGGCACTGTTCCTCTTGAGTCCAAAATTTCTTTGGACTGCAAATTCCAAAGGTTCCGGGGGTCCTAGGACACCCCCCCACCCCCAACTTCCAGAGAAGGCTCAGCTTCCCCAGGGAATACTGATCTTGCTAGAGCCACACAGAAGATAGTTTTCTGATGAACAGACGCCACAGAGTCCCTGATCCAAGACAGAATGCTTTGGCTTTTGAAACAAAAAGGAACAAAAACAACCCAGACAAAAACTATTTCCCCACTATGTTGGAAATGGTAAACCGATCATTTTTTTAATAGTTTTTTTTTTTTTTTTTGAGACAAGGTCTTGATTTCTGGTCCAGGCTGGTCTCATGCTCTTAGTGGTGGGATTATAGACGTGTACTACTATGCTCAACCCTACCCACAAAGGAATACTTTGAGTTAGTTGAGAGGCCCAGAACAATAAAATAAACAAAAACATGTTCTTCAGTCAACAGAACTTATTTGTTTGGGAACTCACTGTTTTCCACTCTGCTGAGTGTTTTAGGGGGAAAAAAAATCATTGTTTTTTCAACCCTAATTGAACTTTTCTCTTAGTCCTAAAGATCATACCAGCAGATTTGCACATTGATATTTACAGTAGCTGTTTATTCTCCCTTAGCTTCTTTTCCATGCCTTTGTAGATTTGGGCTGTTTCCCTTAACCTTTATGAAACTACCAGCATTTTGAATCTTACCTTGAACCAAATTTGAGCTTCTGTCTCTCTCTAGAATTGTTGCTTTCATCACCGGGCCTCAGGCTATGCAATGTGAAAATTGAATCTGAATATATGTCGCCAGACAGCTGACCTGCCAATCAATGATGATAATTTGGCCCACATCGTTGGTTATTCTTTAAACTTTTTTCCCAAAGATTTACACTTTTTTTTTCTCCCATCCCAGCTAGCTAGGAGTGGATCAGGGAACACAATGGCTGGCATATATAGTTGGGGTTGATGAAGTCAGTGGAAGGGTCTCACTCAAAAGGGGGTCTTATTCCTTTTAACTCCTTTGATAAAATGTATCTCCCTAACATGGCTACCTGGCCACAAGCAGCATACCTAGTAATTAGAGTTTATTCTTTTAAATCCTTCCACAGGATTCACATTTCTCATATGGCTTCTGGTTACAAATATCACAGAAAACAGTTTCAGTTGATGTCAAAAAACAAGTCAGGTGCTGATGGTTCATACCTGTAATCCTAGCTTCTCAGGAGGCTGAGAACAGAGGATTGTGGCCCAAAGCCAGTCCAGGCAGGAATGCCCATGAGATTACAATTAATCACCAGAAAACTGGCAGCGGTGCCATAGCTCAAAGTGGTAGAGCATTAGTGTTGAGCAGAAGAGCTCAGGGACAGCACCCAGACTCCTGAGTTCAAGTACCATGCCCACCAAAAAGAAAATCAAATAATTCCAGGAAACATCAATACCAAAAAATATCAACACAGGGGCTGGGAGTTTGGCCTAGTGGTAGAATGCTTGCCTAGCATGCACGAAGACCTGGGTTCAATTCCTTGGTACCACATACATAGAAAAAAGCCAGAAGTGGTGCTGAGGCTCAGGTGGTAGAGCTCTAGCCTTGAGAAAGTCCAAGGACAGTGTTCAGGCCCTGAGCTCAAGCCCAGGATTGGCACCCAAAAAAAAATCAATACACAAGACAGATACACTTTAGTTTGACATAACAGATTACTTTTCCTCCTATTCCTCAGCAGTTTACTCTTGAGCATTATCATCTTCCTTCAGTTATCATCTTCCTTCAGTTCCTGCCAAACGTTAGCAGCTTTGGGGTTAGTTCAGGACAACCCACTTTGT
This sequence comes from Megascapheus bottae, assembly GCF_031878675.1. Taxonomy (NCBI): domain Eukaryota; kingdom Metazoa; phylum Chordata; class Mammalia; order Rodentia; family Geomyidae; genus Megascapheus; species Megascapheus bottae. The sequence continues at coordinate 19,878,361 of NC_143532.1, read as the reverse complement.
ACCCAATAAGCTTGCCACTTCCCATAGCAGAAGGCTATGGGTCTCATTTGTACATGTAAAGTCCCAGTTTGGACTGAATAACCTTGTAGACACCAGCCTGGCTTTTCCGGTGTGGTCAGAGGCAGGGGGTCATGGGACTTGAACTCGGCCTGGGAGCTGTCCCTGAGCTCTTCAGTTCAAGGCTACCATCCTACCCTTGAGCCAAGCCCCACTTCCCATTTTCTAGGGGTTAATTGGAGATAAGAGCCTCAAGTCCTTTTGTGCCAAGACTTTGAACATTGATTCTCAGATCTCAGCCTCCAGAGTAGCTAGGATTACAGGCGTGAGCCACCACATCTGGCTGGCAGGTGGATTTTATAGAAATGAAACTGGCTAGCATGTCCCAGAAACACACACACACACACACACACACACACACACACACACACACACACACACACCCCTGGCTGAGAGTCCCCTGAGTATATGCAAAGTAGTTAGGTTTTATTTGTGACTGTGTAAAACACAGGTCATCAGAAAAAAAATTTCCACTAACGTTCAAGAAAGGGGGCCCAGGAATGGGCGGGGTGGGGGAGGACTGGCTTTCTTCCCCAGTGACAACCAGTTAGTCACAACTGAAGGCCTAAGTTCCAAATAAGTATCGCTTCCGAAACTGGAGCCATAACAAATGCCTTCTAAAAATACTTGAGAGGAGCCACCTGGCCATGAGGCCAGAGAACACAGTGGCACTGAGAAAGGGCAAGTGCTTTTTTGTTTGTTTTTGTGCTTGAACTCAGGGTCTGGACAACCATCCTTTAACCTTTTCCACTCAAGGCTGGTGCTCTACCACTTGAGCCACAGCTCAGTTTTGCCTGCTTTCTTTCTTTCCTTCTTTCTTTCTTTCTTTCTTTTTTCTGTCTTTCTTTCTTTCTCTTTCTTTCTTTCTATTGTCAGGGTAACATCTAGAGTGCTTACAGTTACATTTGTCAAGTAGTGAGTACATTACTTCTTGAACATTGATACCCTTTCTCATGTTTTTTTTTTTTTCCCCACTCCCCACCCCCCCATCATCTTGTTTTTCCCCTTCCCTTCCCTATTTTAAGTGGAGCAAATACATGAAGCCAAGGGCTTTAGGAAAGTGTCTGTGGAGTGTGTGTGCTACTATAAGAGGTTTGTAAGGTGGGTAGGGTTTAATCAAAATCTACAAGGGCTGTGGGTAGAGTGGACAAGGTGTCCAGGTGGCAGGAGTAGCTTGAGCAAGGACTGGTATAAGGATGGCCCGAGGTATGCTGGGAGAACCAAACATAAACCATTTACAAGGAGAAGAAGGGAATAAGACTGGGGCAGTCAGCATGCAGAGACCCCAGCTGTAATGTTGCTTAGCTCCTAAGCATTTCAGAGAGGGGTTAATGTACTAAAGAGGAGCTGTAGTATAGGAGATGGAGGGCAGACGTGGGATGGGATGGGATGGGGAGGGTGGAATGCTGAAGGCAAGACATGGAAAGCCTAATCCAGTAAGAAAGACTGATGTGTGCCAAACCCTGGGTCCCTTCCCTTGCAATCAAGCAATCAATCAGTCAACTGGGGATAGGACAGAGGGAGGGTGTGGGGGAAATGTAGGAAGAAAGAGGGCTTTGCCTAACTGGAAATCACTTGGATGGATGGATGGATGGAGTCAGAGCCCCAGAAATGAGGCTGGGCAACTTTAAGAAGGCAGAAAACAACTGGGTGCAATGGCTTATGCCTGTAATCCTAGCTACTCAGGAGGCTGAGATCTGAGGATCTCGGTTCAAAGCCAGCTGGGGCAATACAAAGCCGAGAGGTTCATCTCCAATTAATCACTAGAAAATGGGGACGTGGGGCTATGGCTCTAGTGTAGAGTGGTAGCCTTGAGCTGAAGAGCTCAGCCCGGGGGCAGGGTGGTAGCCTGGAGCTAAAGAGCACATGGTCAGCACTCAGGCCAGAGTTCAAGCCCCATGACCCCTCTCCCCCCCTCCAAATAAATAAATAAAATAAAATGCAGGACTGCAGTCTGGTTATTTATTTTCTTTTTTTTTTTTTTTGCCAGTCCTGGGCTTGAGCTCAGGGCCTGAGCCCTGTCCTTGGACTTTCTCAAGGCTAGCACTCTACCACTTGAGCCTCAGCACCATTTCTGGCTTTTGTCTATGTATGTGGTACCAAGGAATCGAACTTGGGTCTTCGTGCATGCTAGGCAAGCACTTTAACCACTAGGCCAAACTCCTGGCCCAGTCTGGTTATTTAGCAAGAGGCTGGTAGAGAGGCAGTGAAGGGGTGAGGGAGGGTATGTATAAAAAGGGGGTGGCTGGACTTCTGAGGTAACCTGGGCCTCCGAGTTCAGCTGTGACACTCCCTTCAGGCTGGCTGGAGGGCACAGTCCATTTACTCTTGTCCTAGAGCCAAATCAGGGAATCCAGGAGAGCCAAAAACCAGCTTGCTTACAAAAACTGGACTTGCTTACAATCTGGAGTGGCGCCAAGGTGTTACTCTACGATGACATAATCAGCTGGGGCTGCCTACTTGCCAGCTGGGTTGGGTTCACTGTTGGGGGAATCAGAAAGTTCTGTAGTGTAGTACTAGTTGTTTTATTTGACTTCCTCCGAAAGGCTGAAGAGATTCAACTGAACACAGCAACTCAAGTTAGGGGTGTGTGTGTATAGGTACCAGGGTTTGAACTCAGGACCTTGAGTTCTCCTTTGGCTTTTTCACTAACACCAGATGCTCTACCACTTGAGGCATGTCTCTAGTCCAGCATTTTGTTGGTTAATAGGAGCTTGAGCTGTTTCTATCCAGCTGGCCTTCGAACCTCAGTCCTTTGGATCTGAGCCTCCTGAGTAGCTGGGATTGTGGGCGTGAACCATTGGCTCCAGGTTTAGTAATTTTTTTCAACACTTATAAAAGGTGTAACAAGAATGGACACTCAGTGGATTCAGTCCATTGGCAGTGTTTATACCAAACCTGCCTATTTCCATCTCTAGCTCCAAAAATTTTTATCCTAAGAAATCCTGGTGGCACAATCACTCCCCAAGCCACTCCTTGGCAACCGTGAATCTGCTTTTGGTCTCTATGGATTTGCCTGTTATGGATATATATTGCATCATATAAATAGATACAATATGTGACTCTCATATGCTTTTCCCTCAGAGCATAGTTTCAGAGGATCTTCATGCTGTGTGTGTCTCGGCTGCTTTCTAGCTCATGGCTGCCTAGTGGTGCCTCGTCTGCTTATATAATGTTTTGCTGATCCATTCATCTTTCCAGGGACATTTGGCTTATTTCCACCTTGGGGGCCTTCATAAATGTAATGAATATTCATGTGAGAATTTTTGTTTCTGCTCTTGTTTTAAATTATTTTGGATCTGTGTCTAGAGTGGAGTTGCTGGGTTATATAATAATCCTGTTTGATTTATGGGAAGCCTGAGTTCAGTTTTTTTGAAACTGGGTGTAGGCCAGCCTGATCTTCCTGGTATTGCCTCTTTTTTTTTTTTTTTTGTCTGTAGTGGGGCCTGAACTCTAGGCCTGGGCCTTGTCCCTGAGCTCTTCAGCTCAAGGCTAACACTACCACTTGAGCCAAAGTTCCACTTTGGTGCTACCTTTTTGAGTACTGGAATTACAGATGTGTGCCACCCTATACAGCCTCTTGGACATGTATACACACACACACACACACACATACACACACACACACATTTTTTTTTTTTTTGGACAGTCCTGGGGCTTGAACTCAGGGTCTAGGCATTGTCTTTGAGATTTCTCAAGGCTAGAGCTCTACCACTGGAGCCACAGGTCCATTTTTGGCTTTTTATGTGTGTAATAACAAGGAATCGAACCTAGGGCGTTGTGCATGCTAGGTGAGTGCTCTATTACTAAGCCACACTCCTGGCCCTGGACATTTTTTTTTCTTTGGGGGGCCGGGCATGGGGCTTGAACTGTGGCCTGGGTGCTATCCCTGAGCTCTTAGCTCAAGGCTACCACCCTACCCTTGAGCCACAGCCACACTTCGATTTTTTAGAGATTAATTGGAGATAAAAGTCTCTCAGCTTTGTGTTGCCCGAGCTGGCTTTGAACTTTGATCCTTAGATCTCAGCCTCCTGAGTAGCTAGGAGTAGCTAGGATTATAGGCGTGAGCCACCATGCCCAGCTCCTGGACATATTTTTAAGCCTTTTAAAGATGTATTTTAAAACCACACTGTAGCTTCAAGTTTGTTGTTCGACTATTGTAACTTTGCATCAGTTATCAGCTTTGCATCTTGAGTCAAGGCATATTTTGAAGTTCTCAGTTCAGTTCTGATACCATTTGGGAGAATAGATTCATTTCTCTACCAAATAAAAGGAAGATACTGAGAGAAAAAAGCAAAATTTTTGGCTCCCGAACCAGGAATCAAACCTATGCCTCAGCAGTGAGAGCTGAATCCTATCTGCAACACTGAAGGGGTTCCCTCAGTGTCCCAGTTTCCACACAAAACCTGAGGTCCTAAGCCGGACATGGTGGCTCATACCTATAATCCTAGCTACTCAGGAGGCTGAGATCTGAGGACCAAGGCTCAAAGCCAGCCTGGTCACTAAAGAACGCGAGACTCTTATCTCCAGTTAACCATTAGAAAACAGGAAATGGGGCTGTGGCTTAAGGAGTAGGGCATTATCCTTGAGCTGAAGAACTCAGGGACAATGCCCAGGCCCAGGGTTCAAACCCCATGACTGACAACAAACAAAACAAAAACACCCTTCCTCCCCCCAGGTCCTTGAGATTCAAGTGTGAAAAGCATTTCAGGGTGTCTCTTACAGGGAAAGTTTTAGTACTGATTTTATTCTAGTACAACAAAGTTAAAGGAGGGAGAAAGAGAAACATTTCCTGTTCCCCATGTAGGAAATAGGTGTTGAAGACTCAGAGTGGCAGCTGTTACCTGTTGCCTTTGTTCTTTTCTGAGCTGGGGAAAAATATACCTTGTCACATGTGGTCACACGATCTTATGCAGCAATCCAACCCCTTAAGTCATGGTTATGGGTAGTTAAGAAGGGTGTTATATGTTGTTATTATATTTTATTATTATTTTTTTTGCCAGTCCTGGACTTGAGCTCAGAGCCTGAGCACTGTCCTTGGACTTTCTCAAGGCTAGAGCTCTACCACTTGAGCCTCAGCACCACTTCTGGGTTTTTCATTTTTCTACGTATGTGGTACCGAGGAATCAAACCTGGGTCTTCATGCATGCTAGGCAAGCACTCTACCACTAGGCCACACTCCCGGCCCTATATTTTATTATTTTTTGCCTAGGCTTGAACCCAGGGCCTGGGTGCTATCTATGAACTTCTTTTACTCAAGGCTAGCACTCCACTACCTCTTCTATTTTTTGCTGTTTAGAAATTCGGGTCTTATGGCCATACTTGTCCAGGCTGGCCTTGAACCATGATCCTCAGTTCTCAGCTTCCTGAGTAGCTAGGATGATAGGAATAAGCCTAAAATCCTATAATCCTAGGCATACGCCTATAATCTCCATTTCAAAGGAGATGGCAGTTTCAGTTTGAGGAAAAGCTTATTTTGTTAGTTGCTTCTTGATTAAAGTCTGAGTCTGGCCCCCTTTACCCTTATTAAAAGTGATATAATCATTTCCCTGTTTCCTCACCTAGGTCTCCTACCTCAGAGCTAACCACACCCACCTAGTCCTGGACTCCAGCTACCAGAACTGAGAGAGAACTTCCTACTGCTTAAGCCACCTAATCTGTGGAACTCCCTGGTGGCAGGTGTTGTAAACTCCCAACACCCTTCGAAGCACAGCAGGCACCACCTGCTCCCTCCCTTCCCGCTATCACAAGCCCCGACCGGCCTGGAAAAGCAGATGTCCCAACGGGATGGGGACAAGGGCGGGCACGGAGCAGTGTCAGTTTTGTGTTTCATGACTTTTTCCTCTCGCAGAGTGGTAGGTTTTCTGGAAGCTGAGAGACCTGCTTAGCCCCAACTCTAGACTCAGCCGGGGCTGCTATCTCTGGCCTGAAGATGGCCCTCAGGAGTGCAGGCCGGCTGGCTGTTCCCGCACCCGGCGCCCCGATCGAGGCCCCAGCACCGGGGAAACCGGCAGCAAGTAGCGGAACGCCCCCTCCCCTCCCCGGCTTCGAATGCGAACCGCGGGCACCGCGTCACCCGCGCCCACCCCGGAACGCAGGCCGATCGGCGCGGAGGCCGGCATCCCCGGTACCTCCAGCCGAGGGGACCCCGGGAAGCGAGAGGGGAGGCGGGCCCTGGGGTCGAGAAAAGGGTGGGGGTGCAGCTTTGTGAGGACACAATTTGCAGAGGCCGCCTAATCCGGAGGCAGGCTGCTCGGCCGGGCGCCTGGAGCATCCCGAGCCAGGGGACCCGGTGCCCTCAGGGCCGAGTGCCCGCGCCCCGCAAAGCACCCCGACTGGGCAGCCAGACCCGGGGCTCCCGAAGCCCGGGGGTCCCGGCCTCGCAGCCGCCACTCGGGATGACGCAACGGCGACGGGTTGCATCAGCCCGCACCCACGTACTCAACCCGCCCCGCTGCCGCCCGGATCCGGACGCTGATTGGTCCACGTTAGGCAGTGACCTCCGCCTCAGCCAATGGACGGCAGCCACAGGGAGGACCGGCTGCAGAGCCAGGGCGCGGGGCGTCTATAAAAGGCTCCCGAGGCGGGGGCGCGCGACTGCGAGACGCGAACTGTCGTTGAGGAGCTGTCGGCGGCCTCGACGCCGCCCGCCTGGCATTTCCGAGCGCAGCCGAGCACTTGGTGCCGCCGGCATGGAGCCGGAGCCGGAACCCGTCACGCTTCTGGTGAAGAGCCCCAACCAGCGCCACCGCGACTTGGAGCTGAGCGGCCACCGCAGCTGGACCGTGGGCCGCCTCAAGGCCCACCTGAGCCTCGTCTACCCCGAGCGTCCGGTGAGAGGGGGCCCCGGGGTTCCCGGGGCGCCACGGCCGCCCGCCTTGGCCCGGAGCCCGTCCTCCGCGGGCGTCGGCCGAGGGGCCGCCCTTCCCGCCCCGCCGCGGCCGAAGCCCCGCTCCTCGCCCCAGCCTTGATCTCCTCCTTCTCACCCCGAAACTCGTCGCTGGGCTTCCCTCCTCACCCCTGCCCCGCGCCCCCCCGCCCTCCTCCTTCACCCGCCTGGTGGTTGTGGCTGTCAGCCTGCATCCGGGCGGACAGCAGTTTGACCTTGGGTGGAGTCATTTCAGACTCCCAGCCTCAGTTTCCCCCCCCTCCACACACACACAACCAGCGTTTCCAATGAATTGTACATGAACGCCGCGGAAACGACTGTTTCTGCCTGCAGCACCCTCCGCGGGGGAGAGGAGAGCTTAGGGGCCGACCCCGGCCAGCGGCCGGAACACTGCGGTGTGCACCCCGGCCCCGTGTCCTAGGACTCCTCCGCCCAGAACCAGGACGTGGCCTCCTCCTCCCGGCCCGCCCCCCCCCCCCCCCCCCGCGCACTGCCCCTCCCGGCCGTGGCCGGACTTCCCGTCCCCGCGGAGTCCCAGGGAGGAGCCCTGGGAAACGAACTTTGCAGCCAAGAGTGCCTTAGAAGGGAGGTGAGCAGGAAGAGCCTGTAAGACTTTTTAGCTCGCCAGTTAAGGTGACTTCCTCGCTTTGTTTTGGTGCACACCTATGTCAACAGTTGGGGTGACTTCCTCGCTTTGTTTTGGTGGACCTGTCAACAGCGCCCCTCAGTCCCTCCCTCCCCCAGCACGTGATGCCGGACCTTCCTGTGTTTACTTTGAACCCTGCTGTTATGTAAGTGTTGGCAGAGGGCTTTACTGCCCGCGAGTGCAGTTCACCATCAAACGGGAGAGGGCATCTGGGCAGCAAAAGAGGGGAACGTGAGCCTTGTCATCTGAGAGCACCAGTCAAGTGGCGCCGACTGTCAATCTGGTTTTTGTTCTGATGGTGGAGACCCTAGCAGGGACTTTTTCTTCTAAGTTCTTAGGAAAGTTCCTTCATTTGAGAAGAGGCTTCTGTCGCAGTGTCCTCCTTTTAGCATGTTCACCCGGCATTCTGCCCTTTCACCCAACATGCTTCCAGGAAAGTACATGGCCTTGTTTCTGGGCATGGCGATGGAGGGACACAAATGGGTAGGGCAGGTATCTGTATCCCCTGGTTGTAAAGGACCAGGCTATGATCTCCTCGAGTGACAACATCAATCCTCTCTGTTGAGTCTGAAAGCCTACATTGTAAATAAGTCTTCCGTGTATGGAAATCTGTGTTTAATGTTTCTGGCAGCAGTATGCCTATCATTTGTTTTCTGTAGTTTAAGCCGGAATAATGTGAGAAGCTCTACTTTATACTGGTTGTTTGCTTAACATTTAGCTTTTACGACACTCAACCTCAGTAAGAACAGAGTGTTCTCAGGCCCTTTGGGGAGGTTGGAAGTTTAAGTGGCATTTACCATAGGCTCTTGCAAATTCATGGGTACAACAATTATCCATGAGGTCAGTGAGGACAGCTAGGAACAGCATAGGATGGGGTTTGGTTTTGAGTACATGGTGTCAAAAATATACTGATATATGCTGATAAGTAGAGTTTTTGCTGTTCCTTTTGTTTTAAACAGCCTCATTTATTGTTTGAGGCTACTTGGCAAGAGCTGCTTTAGTCCAGGCTTTGTATAATTGCTCATTCTAGCAAGAGTGGGTTGACAGGCTGGTGGTGTGTAGTGAGAGCTGTAGAAGAGTACGGATTTCCTAGCACTCTGGAGTCATTTATGGGGGCCAAGAGGGTTTTGAATCTTGACTAACAGCAAGAAACCTTGGACTCAGTTTCCTGAAGTCAGTTTCTTGGGCTCCCTCATCCCCCCTGAAGTAGGGATCTTAACTTTCAGGTTGTAACTCTCACTCACATACCATGTCTCATCTTGGTGAGTCTGCTAATCCTCCTGCGTTTATTTGAAAAAATGGCAGTCATTCCAGCAAGGCTTTGGCTGATTGGGTAAAGGCCCACCTGACAAGTTCTAGGAGTTTATTTTGAGCCCCAACCAGGTTTTATACTTAGTAGCTGTAGAAGCAAGCCCCAGTACAATTTGTGTTTTTAGTATAGATTAGAAAGTAGTTTCTCAGGCTGGCAGCATAGCCAGTGGTAGAGTGCTTGCCTAGCATGCATGAAGCCCTGGGTTCAATTCCTTGGTACCACATACCCAGAAAAGGAGAGAAGTGGTGCTGTGGCTCAAGTGGTAGGGTGCTAGCCTTGAGAAAGCCCAAGGACAGCCAGGCGTGGAGGCTCACTCCTGTAATCCTAGCTACTCAGGAGGCTGAGATCTGAGGATCAAGGTTCAAAGCCAGCCGGGGCATTAAAGGACCTGAGACTCTTATTTCTAATTAACCTCTAGAAAAAGGGAAGTGGGGCTTGGCTCAAGGGTAGCTGAAGAGCTCAGGGAGAGTGCCCAGGCCAAGTTCAAGCCCCATGACCCCCTCCCCCCCAAAAAAGCCCAAGGCCAGTGCTCAGGCTCTGAGTTCAAGTCCCAGGACTGGCAAAAAAAAATTTTCCTATGATGTTTGGGAGAAGCAGACATACTCAGGTTACTTGCATGAAATGGTTTGTGTGAGAATTGATAGATCTGAATGCTGACCTATGTTTCTTTCTGTCCACAGCGCCCTGAGGACCAGAGGTTAATTTATTCTGGAAAGCTATTGTTGGATCACCAGTGTCTCAGGGACTTGCTTCCAAAGGTACTTGTGTGTTACTTATTAATTTTGGAATGTTTTTATGAGCTCAACCAGGTTGAATTCAGATTTTAAGGGGCTCTCATTACTTTTATTTAGCAGGAAAAACGGCATGTTTTGCATCTGGTGTGCAATGTGAAATGTTCCTCAAAAATGCAAGAAACTAGCACTAAGGTATGTCTGTTTTTTCATGATTGTAACAGTTTGGGTCCAGAGATTCTTCAGGGAGGACTTAAAGCATATGAATAACTTTTTCTTTTTTTGCATGTCCTGGGGCTTGAACTCATGGCCAAGGCACTGTCCCTGAGCTTCTTTTGCTCAAGGCTAGCATTCAACCACTTGAATTATGGTGCCACTTCAGCTTTTTCTGTGTATGTGGTACTGAGGAATTGAACCCAGGGATTCATGCATGTTAGACAAACAACTATATATATCACTAACCCACATTCCCAGCCCACCTGAATAAACTTGCAAGGGAGAATGCATGGCCTTTTACTAAGTCATATTTTGTTCTTCTCCAGGACCTGTTAGGAATTGTGCTATCAGTATAGGTAGGAACTGTATTATAAGTCAAGAAGGAATAAATTACTCAAGTATTCTGTGTGCCAAAGTGGAGTTACATGTTATACTGTTTATGATTGAACTTCCAAAAGACGCAACTATCACTTGAAAATGGGTATTTATTAAGCTTATTTGGCTATACAATATTAATACTCTGTGGTACTGTGCTGGATGTAATTTCTGGAAGTAGTTTAGTAGCACAGGTTTTAGTAGTAAATTAGGAAGCAAGTGTAGCACATCACGAAGGCTTCATGCTAATGGTAGCTGCATTGGAAGACTTCAGTAAAATTGTAGCATAATTGCTCCAGGAAAATGAATTATTTTTTGTCACAAGCCAACATGATCAGAGATGACACAGTAACTGACATCCAACCCTGGAATTGGGGTTTGGGGCACTTTTCCAAGGTATTTACTGAATAGGGTACAGGGGTGTGTGTGCAGAAAGTGAAGTCACAATGTCACAATATCCTTCAGGTCACATGCACCTATCTCTGGCCTTTCCTTTTCTTTTTTTGGTGTCAGTTGGTTGTGGGGCTTGAACTCTGGGCCTGGGCATTATCCCTTAGCTATTCAGCTCAAGGCTTTTGCCCTACTACTTGAGCCACAGTGATGCTTCTGTTTTCTGGTGGTTAATTAGAGAGAAAAATCTGACAGCCTTTAGTGCCTGGGCTGGCTTTGAACATCAGTCCTCAGATCTCAGCCTCCTGAGTAGCTAGGATTATAGGCGTGAACCACCATGTCCAGCTTACCAGTCATGATACAATCTTAATATCCTTGAAGTCACGAGCACCAACCATGTGATACAATCTTATTCAAGTGATAAATGACTTCGAGTAAGCAGTAAATGACTTTCAGTTTGCATAGGCTTTTGTCTATCCCCAGGGTAGGGGGGAATTGGTCTATATACAGGATAGAAATCTGAATTCCTATCAACCCAGGACTGATTAACCTTTTCAGGAAACTCAGCGTTCTGACAGTATGTTGGGAGAAAGCATTCCAACCTTCCAATTCTTTCCAGTCTCAGAGCTTATCTTCTGGGGCTCTCACATTTTCAGTATCTGCTGAGGTGCTGGTTCTCCAGCAAAGAGCTTCATATATGCCAGGCAAACACTTGACCAGCCAACCACATTCCCAGCCCCAGAAGATGGGGAGTTAGGGTAGAGTTGTAGCAGATCTACTTTGATTTCAGACTTCTTTGATGAGATTCCTGTCACATGTAGGTTGTGGAAGCTGCAGAGCGGCCCGAAGGCCCTAATCAAGGGCAGCATCTTGGGGATTCCTCCAGCGACAGCTTGAGGCAAAGGGAAGTTCTTCGGAACCTCTCTCCTGTCTGGGAGAATGTCTCAAGGTGAGTGCTATATCAAGACCACCAATGTGCCTCTCATGCACCATTTTTTTTTTTTCCCCAGTCCTGGGCCTTGACCTCATGGCCTGAGCACTGTCCTTGGGCCTTCTCAAGGCTAGAACTCTACAACTTGAGCCACAGCACCATTTCTGGCTTTTTTCTATGTATGTGGTGCTGAGGAATTGAACCCAGGTCTTCGTGCATGCTAGTTGTGAATCAATTTTTAAGGAGAAGGTGTGCTTACACATGCATACTCAGAATTATGATGTATTCATGCAGTACATGGTGGACTATGATGTATGGGAGAACTATGGCTCTACTCTTAACAATACCTTGTGAATTTATTCTGGATACACAGCCTTTTAGGAACATAAAGTTGTATGCATATATTGAGAATGCAAGCATTTTCCCATTCTGTGTGGGCGTTTTCCATTGGTTGTCCTCCTAGTTGGAATTCAGGCTGCTGTGACAGGAACAGCTGCTCTGTTCAGTGGCTTTGTGCTTCTTTTGCCATATCATAGTGACAATGGTGAACAAGAACTTGGTATTTCAACAAGACTATGGTGGAGGTACTAGGACAAAAGATCATCTCTAATATAGTTAGAGCTTTTCTTTAGAGCAAAGGCCAGAAGTGCTTACCTGCTGTCATTTCATAGTTCTTAGAACACCTTTTTATTTTCAGTGCTGAGCGTTGAAAGCCTCAAGCTTGCTAGGCAGGTGCTCTGCTAGATGCCATTGCACCCAAAGAAAGGCCCTCAAGAACTTTGCTGCCCACTGGCCACAATTGCAGTCCTCCCAGTCTCGACCTTCCACCTAGCTGGGATTACAAGCATGAGCCACTGGCATCCAACTAAGTTCTTAGAACACCTTGTAAAAGTTTGGGGAAAAAATAATAATATGCTAACTATAAATGGTGGTTCTTTAACTTGTGAATTCCCTGTTCTTTTCTAGGAGAACTGGAGTTTTTTATGTTTTTGTTTGTCTTTTTATTTTTTAGAGACAGGTCTTATTATGTAGCCTAGGCCAGCCTCAAACTGAAGATCCTCCTGCCTTGGCCTCTTGTGTTGAGATTGTAGGTGTGTCCCACCACATCCAACTCTTTTAGTAGTTTATATATTTGTTTTTGATAAATCACATGTTTGCGGAAGGAGTAGTACCTTTTTCTGAAATGGAAATTTCAAATAAACAAATAAGGAGAAGGACGTGAATGATGACTCCCTACCCGTCATTCAGCCAAGAGTGACAGAGTCACACTCTGTCCCTGTCCTAAATTTTTTTTGAAGTACTTTAAATTCTCAGATCTTTTGTCATGTTATTCCTCATGTTCCAGTATACAACTGTAAAAACTTCTTAGTTTCAAAAGCAATGCTATATCATCATCAGACCTAACAAAAATTTAAAGTGCTCTTACCTCACTTGCATGTGCTATGTTTTTAAGCATTTTCTGTTGCTCAGTGATACAACACTTGCATAGCATTGCAAGGCTCTGGGTTCTATTTCCAGTAGCACAAAACAAAAACCCAGTATCATATCATGGCTAGCATGTATTGGAATGCTATTTCAGAAATACATTAGGTAGAGCCAGGTGAGGCGGCTCTGGCCTGTAATCCTAGTTGCTCAGGAAGCTGAGATCTGAGGATCATGGTTCAAAGCCAGCCCAGACACTAAAGTCCATGAGACTCTTATCTCCAATTAACCACCAGAAAATCAGAAATGGTGCTGTGGTTCAAGGGGCAGGGCGGCAGACTTGAGCCAAGAGCTCAGGGACAGTGCCCAGGCCCAGAGTTCAAGTCCCATGACCTACAAAAAAAAAAAAAGGAAATTGACTAGGCATAGAATTAACTGAAAAAGGTCTGGTAGTGTGGCCTAGTGGTAGAGTGCCACTGTGCTTGGCTTAAAACCCTGGGTTCTATTCCTCTGTCACATACAGAAAAAGCCGGAAGTGGTGCTGTAGTTCAAATGGTAGAATGCAAACCTTGAGGAAGCTCAAGGATAATGCCCAGGCCCTTGAGTTCAATCTCCAGGACTGGCAAAAAAAAAGAATTTACTGAAATAAGTGGCATGGTGGCTCAGGGCGTGATGGGTCATGCCTGTAATCCTAGTTACTCAGGAGGCTGAGATCTGAGGATCAAAGTTCAGAGCCAGCCTGGGCACAAAAGGACTTGAGACTCATATCTCCAATTAACCCCTAGAAAAATGGGAAATGGGGTTTGGCTCAAGGGTAGGGTGGTAGCCTTGAGCTGAAGAGCACAGGGTCAACACCCAGACCTAGGGGTAGGGCAGTAGCCTTGAGCTGAAGAGCTCAGGGACAGTACCCAGCCTGAGTTCAAGCACCATGACCCACAAAAAAAGAATTTACTGAAATAGACTGTCAGCAAATACATTGACTAATTGTATATATTATCAGATAAGCATTCTCAAAACTGCTTTCCTTATTTTAGCCAATTGGAGAGTTGAGGCCAGTATCTGACCTCTTAAATGAACTTGTTGATTTTGTTCAACAAATATTTACTGAGCAGCGATTAGATCTAACTTTGTTGAACTATATTCAGGGATTACCACATAACTTGCAGTCTGCCTGCCATCTACTTCATGAAGTACTGCCAGAGAGACTGACAAAATATGGCAGTATGAGTTAAGATGACTACTCCCTGCTAGAAGCTGTTGGCCTGACTGAAAATGCTTGAGTGTAGCATCACAAACTTTGTCTCCAGTTCAGCCTTGCTCCTTATTGGCTCATGACCTGTGAAGATCCCTGTTTTTTCTTCAGTGTACTTGGTCCTTTTCCTCAGGTCACTGGGGATCCATTAACCTGTCCAGGACCCCCAGTGGTTAGTAAGCACTCAGGAGTGATGGCATGGGCACACAGAACCCTGAAAGGGTTAGGGTAGGGCTGGAGGAAGAAGTTATATTGGGAGAAAGGGAGAGATGCCACTCAGGAAAGGCCCTAGATTTGTGGCTGTACAGCTGGTCTCTGAAAGATGATTAGAGAATTCAGTCTATTCCTGCAGTGAGGGCTAATTCCTGCCTGGTGCAATCAGAAAAGCCCTGAGACTTGGCACGTTAGTGCATCTGTGCTAAAGGCACACAGTAGTGCCCTCGGTGCCTACAGGATGGTAGCCTGCTGCAGAACAGGGCTCTTGTCTTTCCACAGCATCTGAGCTGTGCTAGGAGGACTTGGTCTCCTGTGTCTGGTTTGAATTCTTAATTGTAATTTAGTTTTAACTCTTCATACCCAATCAACTCAGGACATGTTTTTGTTTTACTCTGTGTGTAGACCTGAGGCTGTCCAGCAGGCATTCCAAGGCCTGGGGCCTATTTTCCCTGGCTACACAACGTATGGGTGGCTGCAGCTTTCCTGGTTCCAGCAGATCTACGCACGCCAGTACTACATGCAGTAGTAAGTCCTTTTTGCTATGCTAGGTGTGGCCTTGGTCTCAGGCACTGAGGGAAATTTCTGCCCACACTAAAAAGTTCAGAATAGAGGAAGGAGTTTCTGCAGAACCCAGAGTGGAGTATAAATGACAGCTACTTCCTGAATTGTGATTGTTGCAGGGTACTGGTAACCTTTATTTACACTAGGTGCTAAAGTTTTGAGAAAATTATAATTAATGGAGTGGTCTTAATATTTAACTCCAGATGAAATTTACCATCTGGGTTTTCTTAGAAAAGGTGTTTATTGATATGACTGTAAAAACTGTCTTGCAAGATTTAGTGGCTCACATCTGTAATCTTAGCTATAAGGGAGGGTAAGATTTGGAGGATTGCAGTTCAAGGCAAGCCCAGGAGAAGTTTGTGAAACTCCGTCTTGACGAATAAGAAGCTGTGGACTCAGAATAATAGAGCACTAGCCTTGAGTGAAAAAACTCAGAGATAGTACCCAAGCCCTGCGTTTAAGTCCTCCAACCTACCAAAATGAAAAAAAACTAAGTGCATTGGTATATTCTTGTGAGACCAGCTATTATGGGAAGCATAAATAGTATCCACAGTGCAGGTTGATTTAGCTGGGGCAAGCTAATCTTTTGATCCAGGTGCTGGTGGCTCATGCTAGTAATCCTAGCTACGTAGGAAGCTGAGAGCTGAGGATCATAGTTCAAAGCCAGCCTAGGCAGAACTCATCTCCACCAGGAAACCAGGAGTGGAGCTGTGGCTAAGTGGTAAAGTACTAGCCTTGATCAAAATTGTTCAGGGACAGCATCTACGCCCTGAGTTCAAGCCCTACAACTCGGGTGGCGGGGGGGGGGGGGTAGGGAGAAGATAAGACCCTGTTTGAATGAGAAAAAGCAAAAAGAAGCTGGATACTGGTGGCTCATGCTTATAATCCTAGTTAGGAGACTGAGATCAGTTTGAAGCCTGGGCAAGAAAGTAAGGCTCCTATCTCCAGTTAGCCAAAAGTGGAGAAATGTGGCTTCTTGAGGAGAAAAACTCTCAGGGATAGTGCCCCAGGTCCTGCATTCAAGCCCCATAATCTACAAAAATAAAGCAAAAGGGATGGTCATGGTTCAAATGGGAGAACACACCTGCTTAGCAAGTAGGAAAAAAAGTTGTTCTGCAAGTTGAAGAAAACTCAAGTTGTATTAGTTATAATTCTTAACTTGTAAAAGGCCCCAATGTAAATCAAGGTATACAAACCATAATCTTCAGAGTGCTTTGACCTCAACACTATCCACTTCTATTTTTATTGTAGTTTAGCTGCCACTGCTGCATCAGGAGCTTTTGTCCCATCACCAACTGCACAAGAGATACCTGTGGTCTCTGCACCCACTCCAGCCCCTATCCACAACCAGTTTCCAGCTGAAAATCAGCCAGCCAATCACAATGCAGCTCAAGTGGTGGTTAATCCTGCAGCCAATCAGAACTTGCGAATGAATGCACAAGGTGGCCCCATTGTGGAAGAAGACGATGAGATAAATCGAGATTGGTTGGATTGGACCTACTCAGCTGCTACGTTTTCAGTTTTTCTCAGTATCCTCTACTTCTACTCCTCCCTAAGCAGATTCCTCATGGTCATGGGGGCCACTGTTGTTATGTACTTGTAAGTAGATGGTTTCTCCTTTTGTTCCCCTTTTTATCGAAAGTATACACTACTGTGACTCCAATCAAGTTCAGAGTTTCCCTTCAAGCAGTGAAGGAAGTGTGTCATAATTTGGCACTTTTAATGTAGGAAATCCATGGTTTGCTTGTGTATTGTTCAGAACACCTTGTGTTAAAGAATATTCTCATCTTCAGGATTGGTTTTCTTCCTCTTCCTCTTGTGGCTCATGAACCACACAGACATAGGCATATGGAGGCATAGGAAGCTGTCTTTGTCTTAAGAACCTGTTTGTATCATACTACAGCTGCCTTCCGGGAAAAAGGTCAGGGCATGACTATTAGCACCGCCCTAGAGGGCCAGGAAAGTCTCCTGAGGCTTGATGTAGTTGTATTCCTGAGCAGCATTTCCCACGTGGGCACTCTTCCATACCTCCTCCTTAGGACATTGGAGTTTTACATTTAAAGGGGGGTGCTTCTGCTGGTGTAGGTGGAAGCAAGGGATGCTGCTGTTCTATAGTGCACCATATAGCTCTCACCTAAATACCCAGCCTAGTCCAGCTCCCTAAGGCTTAAGCTGACACAGCCTGGCCTAGAGGACAGGATTTTCTGGTTGTAACTGGAAGAACTTTTTCCTTTGTGAAAATGGATTGTGTTTTAGTTTTGGAGAATTAAACACACACACATAACCACACACAACACCAAGGTGGCTCATGCCTGTAATTCTGACTACTCAGGAGGCTGGGATCCAGAGAACTGAAGTTCAAAGCCAGCCTGGAAGGAAAGTTCTAGGGAGTCCAGTCTTCAAAATAACCAACAAAAAGCTGAGCTGGAGGTGTGGCTTCAGTCGTAGATCTCAAGCTGATGAGACCCTGTGTTCAAACCCTGGTGCCAGCAAGTAAAGAATATAAAACATAGAAAAACATTTAGAATAATACAATATCCATATGCCATAATTATGGTTAATATTTTGTTATGCTCATGTTAAGACTTGAATTGGCTTTTATAAATAAAGCTTTTAGTCAGTTCTTCCTATAATCACAAAACTTAAAGATGACCAAATTTATTATTAAACCAGCTTTATTTTATTTATTTGTATGTATGTGTTCCCCTCTGTTGGTTTTCCAGTGTGAGGTACATATAATTCAGGCAGACAAGCACCTGTTAGGCATTCTGGCCACCTTCAGTTTCCTTGCTGATGAGTAGATGCAATCCCTGTCTAAAGAACTGAGAGAGCCTCCGATGGGTGTGATGGAAAGGCTGTGAGAGGGTCTTCCCATAAGCTTCTGCTCCAGGTGTTTTGTGAAGCTAAGATTCCTGAGAAATTCTCTACAGTATTAATGTGGCTAGTATTGATGTGGACTTATATGTACTTCCTTTGAAGGCATCACGTTGGGTGGTTTCCATTTAGACAGAGGCCAGTTCAGAACTTCGCGAATGATGGTCCTCAGGAAGCTGGGAATCAGGACCCCAACAATAACCTACAGGTATGGACCCTCTACTGGAGCCAGGTGAGCTGATGGCTGTGCCAGGCTCTCTGGTCTCTTACCTCCATGTCCAGCCTTGTGTTTGCCATTTTATAGGCCAAGTGTTTCATGATCTTTATTATTACTTTTTGGGTTTTTTTGGTCAGTAGTGGGGCTTGAACTCTGGGCTTGGGCGCTGTCCCTTAGCTTTTCAGTTCAAGCCTAGTGCTCTACTACTTGAGCCACAGCCACTTCCAATGATCTTTAAAAACAAACAAAAACTTGAAGAGCAGCAGCTACTACTAAATCTTGGAGTGTGCCATAAAAATCTGTCAGGTATTTTTTTTTCATAACCTATAATCACTGTTTTATTGCACATATATACTCTTCAGTAGAAAATTATAATATGCTGTAATACTGAGAACAATATTAAATGAGAATTACATTTCTGTTATTATTTTTTTCTTGGACTGACAGCAAGGAATTCACTTCAAAGTACAAATTAAGCCAAAGTTGCACAAAACTTGACACTGCAGGGTATTTAGATATTGTATCTTTGCACTTGTTCTAAGAGCTTCCTTGCAAAGATATTAACAATGAATACATTTTGAGAAATCTGGATAGAAGATGTGGCATTGTTTTAAACTAATCTATTAAGTTTTACAAGGGGAAATATATTCTAAGTGTAGGGACATTTTTTACAGAAACATTGCATATATTCGCATAATTGCTTATTAATATCTAGGAATTTTAATTTTCACGGTGAGATTTATCTTATTTTTTAAAAAAATGATTTTATTAACATGGATTTTTTTTACATTGTATCTCAAATGTTAAGTTTAACAAATAAGTATTCAAGAATGGGATCTCTATATGTAATCACTGGCACATAAATTTAAAAACAGTTAAAAAATTAAGCTGAGAGTTTGTATGTCATAGATACATATCAATATATATAACATTATATCTATCGAGTATATATCCCATCATAGATTTTTATGTCTGTAGTTATATTTATATCTTCAAGATCATGTCAGTGACCTTGAGTACCTGAGTATTGAATCATCGCTCTTGTACTGTTTGGATCTAATATCCACATATCAAGGAAACCTTTGGTCTTCTCACTCAACATTATTTGCTCTAGTTTCATACACTTCCTAGTGAATGCCATTATTTTATCTTGTCCTATCAGGTATTTTTTTTTTTTATCACATAGTAGTAGATGTTTTTGCATGTGTAAATAATGTTTTACAGCCATATTTTGAGATCCATAGAAGCTGCTGACAGTTTTTATAATCAAGAACTATTCCTTAGAGAATGGATTGATTTCTTGGGAAACAGTGTACAGGAATAGTATGTTTTTGTGCTCAAACCTGGGCTTGACCCTTGGTGTCTTGTAGCTGTCTTGGTAACCTTTCTCCTCCTGTCTGGTCTTCTACTGAGTCATGCCTCTAGTCCTGCATCTTGCTGGTTAATAGTCTCTCAGACTTGCCTATGCTAGCTTCAAACTATGATCCTCAGATCTTGGTCTCATGAGTGGCTAGGATTACAGGAATGAGCTACCAGTGCCCAGCTTTTGAAAGGTAGATTGATGGATGACCCTAGAGGATAATCTCATAACAAAAATGTCCTATAGTAGGTTTTCAGAACTCTGGGTTTATTAATAGAGCATTGCCACAATTGGAATATCTGTGGTTTTTTTCATATATATATTTTTATTGTAATTAATAGAAGGGTTACATTATATTCATCAGATAGAAGGTGCACTACTTCACAAACATTGATACCCTTTTTCATGTCTTGATCCCCATTTCCCTCTCCCACTCCCACCCCTGTTTTTGTTTTTTACCAGTCTTAGGGTTTGAACTCAAGACCCTGAGCTTCTTTTGCTCAAGGTTAGCACTCTTATCACTAAGCCCCATATCTATGTGTAATGAAATGTTGAGTTAATTACTGACTTCATAATGGTTAAGATCACATTGCTTCATTTGCTGTGATAGTTGCTACCAAGAGTATTCAAAGCTGTGGAACATCCCAGCAACAGTCAAGCTGTGGGATCCACGAGGAGACTCATGAGCTGCATTCCTTGGCCTAGCCTACCCAGGTCCAACGATTTGATGCTGCCCTCTCTCGTGTTCCTCACTTGTATTCATCATGGCCCCATTTGTTTTCTCCTTGTTTCATTACCAGCAAGAAGATGATCCTGAAGCTGAAAGCCCCAACCACCTCCCCCCAGACCGGGGGGTGCTGGATGCCGAGCAGACCAGCCCCTCATTTATGAGTACCGCGTGGCTTGTCTTTAAGACTTTCTTTGCCTCTCTTCTTCCGGAAGGCCCTCCAGCCATAGCAAACTGATGGGCTTTCACTGTAGCAGCTCAGCTCGAGGCTTTGACAGGCACAGACTGCATCACCCGACCCCAGCTCGAGCGCTTCATCTGGACCGGATATCACATAGTCATGGCAAACCTACAAGGACAATATGCACAAAGTAAGACATGGAGCCATGATACAGATTGAACAAAAACCGCCCGGGGCTTCTCATGTCTTTATTCTGAAGAGCTTTACTATATATAATGTCTGTAGTTTACTAGGCACTGTAAGTAGGAGGCATTAGTGTCGCATGTTAATGCCTGAGGAACCCCCAGACGTGTGCGTCTGCATGTGTGTTGTACATAGCAGTCAGGCAGAAATGGTTCTGCTGGTACGATTTGATTCCTGTTGGAATGTTTAAATTACACTAAGTGTACTACTTTATATAATCAGTGAAATTGCTAGACATGTTAGCAGGACTTTTCTAGGAAAGACTTATCTATAATTGCTTTTTAAAATGCAGTGCTGTAAACCAAGAGGAACTTGGCAAAGATGGTAACCTTTGCTGGGTTTTCTGTTCAATAAAGTTTTCCTATGAATCACTGTGGCAGAGACTCCTGTTGTCCTGGCAGTGTACTCCATGTCCCTTGTCACTGGAGGGTCAGCAGTGGAGCTGCTCATGAAAGAACTGCTTGTACTTGTGAAGAATGGCACGGTGATACAGTGTGTGCCCTGTTTCCTGCCTGAAATGACACTGGCTGGTGCAGGTAGCTGCCAAGGTTATATCCTCCATATTTAGCATCACCAGCTAAGTACCTTCCACCTTGCCAGCTTTGCAGTAGTGGTCCCCACACAGGTGGTATGGTCTGGAAGCTGAGCCATCACTTTGTGATTTAAATTCTTTAAATGTTAGTTTTATAACTGTTGTGCTTAAAAGCAAAGTTGTTCAGGTTTTCTATGGGTAGTGTTGTTTGTGAAAGTCCTCCTCAGTGTTTTCTTTTTCTTTTTTTTTGCAAAGTAAATGGACCTTTGGCATAATGGTTGTGACTTTTTTTGTGTGCCAGTGTGGGAGCTTGAATTTAGGGCCTGGGCACTGTCCCTGAGCTCTTTTGCGCAAGGCTAGCACTTTTACCATTTTGAACCACAGTGCCATTTCTGGTTTTCTGGTGGTTAATTGAGGATAGTTCTCATAGACTTTGCTCCCTGGGCTGGCTTTGAGCCACTGTCCTCAGATCTCAGCCTCCTGAGTGGCAGGATTACAGATGTAAATCATTTAACACCACTTATTACTAGGAGTATTGCATCCTGAAACAACTCAGCAACTTCCACTGCACTCCTCACATGTGGGGCCGAAGAACTAGGTTCATAGGGAGTATGTTGGATTTCTAGGGTTATAACAGCCACAAATTGAGTGGCTTAAAGCAATTTAGATTTGCCAGGTGTGATGATATGTACACCTGTAATTCCAGCAGCACTCAGGAGACTGAGGCAGGAGGATCCCACATTGGAGACCATCCCATCTCAAAATCACAAAAGAGATTCATTGTGGTGGGGGCCAGAAGAGACATCAAGGTAGTGGAGGGTTTTTTTCCTCCCCAGGGCTCTGAGGGAATGTTCTGGGTCCTTCTGGCTTCTGGAAGTTGCCCATCCTGACATTTCTGGCTCACAGCTGCACCGTCAGTGTGTGCACCATCTCCACATGGCCTTTCCCCATCTCTGCTGTGTCTTACCATGGCCTTCTTACAAGGACAACAGTTTAAATATTCAGATCCCATTTCCAGATATCAGCACATTCTAGGGCTCTGGATGGGCGTAAACTTGTGGGATGCTGTGGGTGATACCCCAAATTTCTATGTTAGAAAATTAATCCTCAAATTCTTATGTGGTGGAATTTGGAAGTACACCTCTGAGGGGTAACTAGGGTTAGATGAGGTTGGGGTGGGGCTTCTATGATGGAATGGCTGACTGTGTGAGAAAAGGGAAAGTACTTGAGCCACCTCTGCTGCTCTGGCCTTGGGATTTCCTCCCCCGTGTCACAGTGCCACAGAAAGGGCCCTCCTGACCAGACACTGGCACCTGGACATTGGAGCCACAGGTGAATAAACTTCTCTGTTAGGGTGATAGATCCAGGATGGAACTGAGGCAGAGCACATCTGGGATTCAGGGCAGGCCTCAGGAGAGTCACATCAGGGAGTGACTGCCCCCCTCTGGTATCGGATTCCCAAAGGAAACTCAGCCCAGCTCAGGCTAGACTTCTCAGGAAGGAAAGTCTGGGGTTCCCTCAATAGCTAGAGAACTCCCTCTGGCCGAGGTGCTGGCTGAGGGCACAGGGACAGAGTGGACCACCAGTTAATGACAAATTTCAGAAGTGAGCCGTGTAACTCATGTGTTTCTTAGGGTCTGAATATCTTGTATAAGTTTGTGAGGATGTTTTATACATATCCACTGAATGAGGTTTTCCTCCCTCCTCTTAACACTTAGTAATAGTCAATTTTGCATCACAGTCTCTGAGCCACAGGATAATGGGGATAAAGGACCACGATGCTGGGGGTGGCACATGCTCTTCTGTGTTTCTGCTGCCCTCTGGGACAGGGGCAGCTTATACCCTGCTAGATGGGAGTGTGACTGTACTGTCTCTGCAGGTTATATGGTTTAAGGGAAATGTGTATTATTGCAAGCAGATGAAAAGAAAACTCAGCTTCGTGGCTGTCAGCTTTGTGTATCATTTGACTAGGCCCAGGGCGAGCATCGAGGTATGTGGGGAGGTGTTGGGTAGCAGTGACTGGTACCTGCAGCTAGCGGACTGAGTTGAGATGATCCTTGATGGCTCCATGCACTTAGCTCAAAGGTCTTCGTTACAGTGCTGAGGTTTGACTGAAGGGGCAGCATTTGGCTTTAGTTCCAGCTCCTGTCTGTGGCTTGGGCTGCCACCCTGCCCTGCGGATGTCAGTCTCCAAGCCAGCTCCACCATCAGCAGCCATCTTGCATAACCCTGATGGCTCTGCTTCTCTGACAGAACAAAGCTGATGCAGGATCCTGGCTCCAGAGGCCATGGGATCCACTTAGCTCCTCAGTGAGAGTGAGGGCCTTCTCCGGTCACCTGCGTTGCTTCTTATCAGTAGCCTCTTCCCTTGACTGCCTGAGAAAGAAGGCAGAAGGGTTCCCATTGCAGGGATCAGGCTAGGTGGCGTGGGAAGAGGAGGCAAACCTCATCTGGAGAACTATCACTGGGCTGGAAGTGGTAAAGGAGGACCTATTCCAGCCTGGTGACCACTGAGAGCTATACTGTAGACCTGGTGCCAGGGCTGCTGTTAGTCCTCCATTTTGGCAACAACACCTGAGAACACTCAAGGGGTAGAGACTTAAGTGGGAATATGGCTTATGTGGTACAGTACCTGCTTGGGCAGGAGGCCTTGAGTTTAAACCCCAGTACCACTGAAAGGAAAAAAAATAACGTATGTTGGCTCAAAGGTTTCAGTCATGACCACTGCATCGCATTGTTTCTAGGCAGAGCAGAGCCTCTACCTTGGTAATCAGGAAGCAAGAAGAGAGACAGGCCAGGCCTGGGACAACACTGAATCTCCCTGGGACCCCTGGAGCCCAGTGATCTGCTTCCTGCAATTAGGCCCTCCCTCCTAAAGTTGCCACCATGTCCCAATAGCCCATGAACTTGATGAATCTATTATCTATGAGGCCAGAGCCCTCGTGATCCAGTCACTTCTCAGGCCTTCAACATGAGCCTTTGCAGGACAGCTGAAATTCACACCTTCACAATTACACTCTGGAGAGCCCTGGTGCCTCTACACCTGGGGCTTTACACCGCTGGCTGGCAAGCACATCTGTAATGCCTTCAACTCAACTGTCACTGCTGGAGACCCACTGGGTGCCAGGCCTACTCTTGGACAGTTCCATTCAGGGCCATAGGTAGATGGAGAGGGAGAGCAGGAACAGAATTGCTGGTTGGGAGGGGCAGGGTTTTCAGGGTGGGAGAGGATGGCCTATGCCTTAGAGGAGATACTAGGGCGATGCCACCTTGTGATGGGTAAACAGAGCCAGGATCTGATGCCAACCCTCTGGTTGTTCTGGGCTGACGGGGGAGTCAGTGTGTAGGGATGAGGTCAGAGAGGCTATCTACAGGGAAGTACAGGGGTGGGGCAGGAGGGCTGGCTTGGGCCCTAGCCATGGGTCCAGCACTTCACCTCTGACCTCTTCTTCAGCCTCAATCTAGGCCCTCTGCCATGTCATGGGGGTGCTTCACAAGGCTCCATGTGCTTTCCAAAGGGGACAAAGGTGGCCTGTCACCTGGTCATACTGGCTGGAAGAACCTGGAAACCAATATGTTGTTTGTAAACATGTGTTAAATACACTTTTCCACTGAGGAGAGGACACAAAGATCCTTTGTAAAACACAAGTAAAGAGCCAGGCGTTTTAAAAGGTTAGATAAATAAGAATCTGTTGCCTATGCAGAAAAGACAAACCCTTCCGTGGTTCCCAGAGCTAGGGTATACAGGAAATGCTAACTACTAGTCTCTTGAATACAGATCCTGGAGAGTGGTGGAAATTTAGGCTCTGGGGTTTGAACTCAGGGTTTCTCATTTGTTAGACAGGTACTCAATCACTTGATCCACACCACCAGCCTTGTTCCTGATTTTTTTAAATGGTCTTCACTATGTAGCTCAAGCTTACCTAGAACTTGAGATCTCCCTACCTTAGCATCTCAAGTGCTGGGATTACAAGTGTATGCTACCACATCTGTCTTCATGACACCATTTTTAAAAGATAAAAGCGAAGACTTGGGCATATTTGTACATCTGGGATGACAGCTACCATGTCTGTGCCTGGGGGGAGGTGTGTACCTCAGAGGCAGGTGCAGCTGGGCATATGTGTGCAGATAGTTCACACATCTGCGCATCTGGGTGTATGTAGAGAGGGGTGTCAAGTGTGTGTATGCCATTGGGTGGTGGTTGTCAATAGCTTGGGCTGTCCAGATACCAGCCACTAGGGGGCAGAAGGTAGATGGGTGTAGACTGTGTCTTGCAGTTCTCCCAATTCTCCACTTAAGTAGCTTCTATAATTGTTGTTGTTGCAATTGTTGTTGGTGATGGTCATGGGGATTGAACTCAGGGCCTGGGCACTGTCCCTGAGCCTTTTTGCTCAAGGTTAGCACTCTACCACTTTGAGCCACAACTCTACTTCCAGTTTTCTGGTGGTTAATTGGTGATAAGAATCTCAAGATACTTTTGCCCTAGCAGTCTGAACCTTTATCCTCAGATATCAGCCTTCTGAGTGGCTAGGTTTACAGGCATGAACCACCAATCCCTGGCATAATCGCTATAATTTTTATTAGTGTACACTAATAGTCAAGAGAGCTTTCACTGTGACATTTCCACCTACGTATACAATGTATACATTCCTTATCCCCTCCTCCTCCTCAAAACAAGTTCAACAGGTTTCTTTGTTCTGTTTTCACACATGAAAACAAATTCCTTGGCCATATTCATTCTCAGCCGCCTTCCTGCTAGTATGCTACTGGTGGAGCCTGTTTTACATTCCTGTGGGTGATTACACCAAGGATTGTCACTATATTTCAGATGAATGTATAACATATTTTGCTCAGCATAACATTCTCTAGTGCTTTTCTTCCCCAGTCTCTATAATTTAATTCTAAATAGGAGCCATGTTTAATAACCAGCTCATAGAATGCCTAGAAGTTTAGCCATTGTCACTTATGAATAGAGCCGGCTAATTCAGAGCTCTTGGGACTTTGAGGAGCTGCTCCTTTGTACTTGAAGAGCTCCAAGTCTCAGAACACTGGCCAGTGTTCTATCCTCAAGTGTTCTATCTCCAGGTCCTTAACCTCTGTGAGAAGGCCCAGCTGCTCCCTCAGACCTTGGTTGCAGGCAGGAGGCTGCAGCCCCTCCCATTCTTTCAGTCTCTCCCTGTAACCGGAGCCACATCTTCCTGCCCCAGGTGGCTGACATGACTAGCTGCTTTATTTTACTTTCTCTTGCTAAGAACACAATAAAGGTATTCAGAAAATAGGACCAGTTATAAAGTAGACTTGTTTGGCTCATCATCAGCTGCAGCTGATGATGCTTTCTTGCTGGCAGCATCCCCAAACCATGTGGGGTCTTAATAGAAGACATAGAATAAGAAAACAAGTGTATGTGTACGCTGCATTTCATGTGTTTTCTGGTCTCCCTCAGTTGAGAGCTCCATTATGATTGCTTTATCTAATTCATATCCCTATTTTGAAAGGCCCCAACTCTAAACACCATACTCAGACTAAGTTTCCACTCTCTGGTACCTCACAGAGAGGTATGAGTCCAGCATGAGTTTCAGAGGGGCAGAATAATCAGTCTCAGTAAGCCTCCACTGCTGGCCCTCTATCCTACCTCCTAGAATTCAAGTTGGAGGTGGGGGGGGGGGTCACAAACGCTGGAGGTATAGGTCTGATACTCTGACTGCTGGACACAAAGCTCCAGAAAATGATGAAGTCTTTTCACTCACCATATTAGTTTACTTTCCTCCTTGATGACACCCTCTTCCCCCCATCCCCGTGCCTGCATTCTTCTACTCTCCACAGCCAATACTTTACAAGTCCCAGTTCTTGTCCATGTGATTGTTTGCTTGTTTATTTGATTTGGTGGTACTGGAGAGTTAATTCAGGATTATACCTGCTAGGCAGGTGATCTACCACTTGAGTCATGTCTCCAGCTCCTTTTTGCCTCAATTATTTTTGTTGGTTTTTTTTTTTAACTGTAATTTTTTTTTGTCTTTTTTTTTTTTTTTTGGCACTGGGGATCGAACCCAGGACCTTGCACTTCCTAGGCAAGCGCTTTGCCACTGAGCCACATCCCAGCCCATTCCTCAATTATTTTTGAGATATAGTCTCACTTTACTTCCAGGCTATCATGAACTGCAGTTTCCCTACTCATGTTTCCCCGGTTACTGGGGATGATAGGCCCACACTACTGTTCCCAGCTGTTAGTTGAGAAGCCAATTTTTATGCCTGGGCTTGCCTTGAACCTCATTCTCTGCCTCCTAAACAGCTTAAGCCACCTGGTCTGGTTTTGCTATTGTGTTCTTGACTAATCTCTAGCCAAGTCTGAGAGTATAAGACTGGAATTTTCCATTGGGTTCTCTTCCTGGATTTATGCTCTATAAAGCTGTGATGTGGAGGTCACTGAATCAGGTAGAAGAGGACCTTAGAGTTGAGGCTGTTATCTTGATAGATTGCAACAGACCTGTTTTGAGGAAGAAAAATGAGTGACACCGATTCAGTCTTTAGTAAGTCTTCATACTTTCTTCATTATGGATCTTTTTGCATTAATTTTTTTTACAGTGATTATTTGAATAATAAAATCTTCTACTTTAGTCCCTTTTAAACATTGTCTTGTGGTATTTGGGGCATTCACACACTGCCCATCTTTTTCATCTTGCAAAACTGAAACACTGCATACATTCAACAATGACTCACCGATTTTCTTCTCCCCAGCCTCTGGCACTCTACATTCCATTTTGCATTTCTTCCTGGTACTGCATAGAAGTGGATCTGAGACAGACCAGAGGCCCACCCCTCCCCGGGCACAGGGACAGGAGTTAGAAACTGCTGAGCGTTAAGCACTGTTAAGTACTATTAGAATGTTAGTTCTATGTTGAGTTTTCCTTAAATCTCCATTGCAAACATCCTTTTAATGCTTTCTGGGCATAATTAGTAGGTTTGACGGGCCTTTTCCTTAGTCAGGGAACTGCTAGCCAAACAGCAGGTCAGATTATCTTCACCGCAGACTACCTGCTTTGAACATTCTACAGGTGCCTTACAGAAGCTACAAACACAGCTGCTTGTTACTGAAGCACAGCTCCAGCTGTAGAAGACAGTATTCCAGCCACAACTGGTTCAGACAGCTTGTGCAGTTCGAAAGCTTTGGGGAACTCGAGCCTGTTGTCATTTCACTTAAGCAAGAGGGCTAGTGGTTTCCCCTACTGGCCCAGCTGAAGGCTTGTGATTGGTGCATATCATAATCCTTTATTTGCATAAAGGGCAGTGCCATGATTGATGTAAGTACCCACCCCCATGCTTTCTGGCTACATATGCAGGCTATTCAGCTCACTCTTAAGCTAGTTGGGGAACACCTCTTTGAGCTGCCCCTCTGGTGTTACAACCTTGGACCCATTGGAAGAATTGTTTCAAGTGGTCTTCTCTTGCCTGCTTCTGATTGTCATTAGTAGAACAGGCAATGTCTGTCATTCTAGAAAATAGCCAAAAGCCACCCACCCACCAGGCCTTTGAAGACAAAGACCAAATTTGTGGTCAGCCAGGCCAACTATGAAAATCTTTTCTCACCTCTGGCCTCCATTTCCCTCTATTTAACTTGAACCTAATTTTGGAATCCCCAAACATGACTAAAGGTATACTAAAATATCATCTCCCCAGTGCTGCCATCTCTTTTTCTACCCTTCGCCATGTCTCTTGATTTGGCCGATGGGGACACGTATCTGGGTCTAACGTGGGACTCCTGGAGTTTTGGCCTAAGGAATAAAAACCTGATTTAATTGCTCTGTGCCGGGGCCTACCGGCAGCAAATTGGGGTTCCTGAAATAGGGGGCAGGGACTGGAAAGAATAGAAGAAAGACAAACACATCGGGTCCGGGAGGTCTGCAGCCCAGGCAAAAACTGCCGCCCCGTTTATTATCAACTCAAAGCTTATATCCCTTCTTGAGACCAGGGTACTGCCAGGTGTTACATCCAGATGGTTAATCAGGGAACTGTTGGGGGTTACATTCATATGGTAAATCTCAGATCAATTGAACAGGAGAAGGCCAAAAAACAATAAGACAATCAAGCAATTATCTGATGAAAATCGAAGTACAGTTTGATTCCACTCTGGCTCCCAACATATCCCCCATCTTTATTTTAAAAGAAACACAAGTGCAATTTCTATTCTTTCCACTATCTCTAATTATCTCATTATCCTGTCTCACTTTCCAAAAATGACTGGTCCCTTCGTCTAAAGGGGATTGATGGGCGGAGATTCAGCTTCTGTGACTTCTTCAAGCTGACTCAGGGGCGTTGTCTCTGTGCTTGACCAGGGACCTTAAGAAGCCTAGCCTGTTTTATCAAGGGGTTGCAAGGATTAGATATCAGGAACAATAATTTACTCCAAACTAGAGATCATATTTAACATTTAACAACTGCACAAACCATCTTTGGCTACAATAGTGTAACTTACTTAGCACCCATTTGCAAAGGCTTTTTCTTGATTGTCTGGGGAACTAAATTTCTGCAACCTTAATAATGCTTCAGTTGTCAGATCTAAACAGATTAATAGAGACACAAGCCCCAGATCCACAAACTTTCCTGAGTTTGTGGCTGGTGTCAAATAAAAAGTTCGCTCAATTAGGACTTTAAACTATCCACTATCACAGAAGATTAACAAGTTCCTGCCCAGTTATGAAAGGCACGGGCATTAGTAAGGCATGCTTACAACTATTCTATGACCTCCCGGCTCTGATTAATTTGAGTGGCCAAGCACAAGTGACTCTAAGATCTGACACCATCTCTGCCATCCAAGCAGAGGCTTTTGTGTCCCAGTAGTGTCTCTCCACACAGGGATAAACATGCCATTGGCATTTCACTTTGTTGGTTGCTGTACTTGAACTCGGGGCCTGGGCACTGTCCCTCAGCTCTCCAGCTCAAGGCTAGCACCCTGCCACTTCGAGCTCCAAAGCAACTCTGTCCCAGCATCCTGCTGGCAGATTAGACACCACAGTCTCACAGCGACTTTGCTTTGCCCGGGGTTGGCTCAAAACTGCAGTTTTCAGATCAATGAGTCCTATAAAAGGCCACGTTACTCCAATTAAAGCAACAAGGTGGTCAACACAGAAATAGTCTCTAAGCATGAGCTTACCTAGAATCTGGTAAAAGCCAAAGTTACATCTGAATAAAGATTGCTGTCCTTCTCCAGGGGCTAGCTGGAAGTTGCTATAAGGTAACTTACAAGAGCAAGCTGAAATAGCAATTAAGCAATTACTTTGGTAGTCCTAATTTTCCTTTTTTCTCTTTCTTTAAACATTAAGACAACTTCACTTTCAAATATTGTTTAGAAACCCATTTCCAATGTTCTTAAAAACTTTTACTGATACTGGCTTACAACAATTAACACCTTAGCCTTTATTTGCAATTGAAAACCCTTTAAGGGCACAAAGAACTCCTTCTGCCTTCAGGCCCCCTAGGGCTCAAGGCACTCCTCTTGCCTTTTAGAAAAGGGCTTTTTTTTTTTTTTTTTTTTTTTTGCAGTTTAGATTACTGTCTAGAACTCCAACAGTTTAAACTCAACTAACAGTTTTTCCCTAATGCAAGAACTATAGACATCAGTGCACCAAAAGTCTAAGTCTGGACTTGGTTTCCTTCCTTTTTTTAAAAAATATACCCAATTGCATGGAGATAAACCTTTAAACATTTCTTTAAAATACTAATCACATTATCCACATTTTACCATCAGATTTCTAGTGTCAGTTTGCAAGAAAAGACAGACAGGCAAAATTTCTGACGTTAATGAACAATTATACATTTAAATCTCTTATACATGTCTCCAAACTTTAACTTAAAGTAAAAAATCCCAAATCCCTAATACCTCTTGTGCTAAACAGGATACAATGTTTACAATGTAAAAACTGTATGCACTGCAGGACCAGATTTTAGAAAAATACTTTTTACCAGTTTTTCTTTAAAACAATGCAATAATCCTTTGAGACATAGGAAACATTCAAACCTACTAATTTTCTTGAAGTTTAGACTTAGATTTACCCAATTGCTTTTGTGTTTCAAATGAGCTCAACCATTGTTTTATACAGCATGCTGACAATTTAACCTTGAACATGTTCACTCACACCCATTCGCACACACATTCATACTCAAAGATCTTAAAGCGCGCAAAATTAATATCGGCCATTCATTTTCCGGAAATTTTAGTACCATGAGGGTTTTTTGCTAATCTTATTCTTGTGGGTGACAACCAAGTTTTAAAACAAACTTTTTAACAAAGCGACTAGCTGAAATTTATTTTTTTAGAGCTAGTTCCTGATATTAGACACATTACCATAATACCTTTTACAGATGAAAGGTGGGTGGGAGTCTTAAACTTAGGAGAACTAAGACTGAAGTTTGTGTCCTGCCACCAACTGTCTCTAGACTGTCACTTCAGCAGGTTGTAGGAAAAAGGAAACTAGACGGAAGACTGCAGCTGCTTTGTCTGGCCTCTGCTCACCTCAGCTGCAGCCAATTGGGAGGGGCCATACCAGGCCAAAATTTTTTACTTCCCAGAAATATTCAAATAGATAACAAGGATGTGCTTGAGTACACCGAAAAAAAACATGAGGATCCATATTTAGAACTGGTACCAATTTTAAAGACAAAACCGGACAAAACAACAACAAAAAATACCCAAGGAAAACTATGTAACACAAACAAGACAGAGAAGCGGAGACTTTTAAACAGAATCAGACATTGACATATAACAAGAAAATTGGACTCAATCAGATACACTTAACACAAAAACATAAGCTCAGATGAATGTTTTCACCAAACAGCTATTTTTAGATTTAGACATGTCTTGCTGGTGGGAGTCTCAGGCATGCCCTGTTATCCACAAGAAACTCAGAAGGGGGGGGGGGTCAAGGCGTCCCTTGACCACCCAGGCCTCTGTTTTAGGCCCAGAGTGCACTTTTTATTTATCTTTTTTTATAAAAATAAAACAAAACAAACAGGGGGTCGCACGATACTTACCTCCGGAGGCCTTTGCTTTTCACCTGGGCATCTTTTACAAAAAAGGTTGCTAAAGGAAAACCACCGTTTCTAGAAAAAAAGCAATCTTTTATCTCAATAGCATAAATATACAAATTATTAGGAATTGATGAAAGACTTGGGAGCCCTGGTTGGGTGACCCCCATGAGCATACTGCAGGGAGAAACCTGTATTTGATGCACTTGTGGCCGAGAAGAGGGAGGGACTGCCCCATGGTTTTGCGGGGCCAGGGGCTGGCCCCTTCTCCAGTTTCCCGAAAACGGGCGGCCATTGCGATTTGTTGCTGACTTGCAATCTTTAGCCCAGTGCTTCCCTTTACCACAGCGTGGACATGTGCCAGGTGATTTTTCTTTCTTTAACCTGGCCTGGCGTGGGCATTGCGTCATCCAATGTCCTATTTGTCCACAAGAAAAGCAACGCCCTGGGGGTCTAGCATCCCGAGAATGCCGCTGACCTCTATATTTTAGAAATTCAGTAACAGTCTTTCCTTGAGGAGCGGCGGCTAAAGTAAGGCCTTGTACATGGGAGGGTCCAATATCAGCACACAGTGAAATAAAGTCCGTGATTCCTCCCTTATTCCTATGGGGTCTGATAGCCACCTGACAGGCGGCGTTGGCATTTTCATAGGCTATGTGTCTAACTATACTCTCCATTGCATTCTCATCTTGTACTAGGTGGTCTGCAGTCTCCATTAATCGAGACAAAAATTCTAGATAAGGTTCATTTGGTCCCTGTTTAACTTCTACTAGATTTTTTGTACGATTGGAATTATGTAACCTTTTCCAAGCCTCTCTCGCCGCAGCATTTATTTGTAAATAGGCTTCCTTTGCATAACCCAATTGATCTTTGGTGTTTTTATAGGTTCCCTCTCCTAACAACTGATCAAAAGTGTAAGGCAGGTTCTTAGACCTATTTGTTTCCATTTTAGCCCGACACTGTGCAATGAACTCTGTCTCCCATAATAAGTACTCTCCTGCACTAAGGCATGCTCTGGCAAGCCGCTTCCAGTCATTTGGGCATGCAATACCAGCACACGCGGCCTCCAATATTACTTGAGTAAAAGGGGCAGTTGGCCCATATTGGGAGCAGGCACTTTTTAAATCCTGTAATAGTTTAACAGGAACAGGTTGATGGTATACTTGTTCATCATGATCAACTAAACTAGGGAAGCATCGAGGCCCTGAAATATCTTCCCTCCTTTTAGCAGCCTGAGCTAAGTTTAGTTGGGATGCACTGTGCCTGGTTGTAGTGCCTGTTAGGAGGCGCTTGTTGCTAGGACCTTTAGACATGCATAAAAGTTGAGAAGGGGGTTGGGGCTGCAAGGCTGCAGCCGGAGGCGGTGGCAATAGGGGGTAAGGATTAAATTCCTCCGAGATTGTGGCCGGGGGTTCATATCTATTTCCTACTTCTTGGGGGGATCTCTGCACTATCCCCGTCTTAGATATTAGATGGAGGATTTCTTCTAACGTCTTCTCTATTGTAGCTATCCGGTCCTCCATTGGCTCATCATAACTTTCCTCCTTGATATTCAAATCTGAATTCTGATACTCAATATCTACTGGTTGTTGTTCTCTTTTCAAGATCTCACTTAGACTCTCTTGGGCTGCGGCATATGGCTCAGCCTCAGGTTTTTCAGAAGGGTCCTTTAATTCATAAATTTCCCTTAATTCAAGATTAAGTTCAGCATTCTCATGTTGAGGATTTATGCATTCACTTACTAAATTCCATACATTAATAGCCTCTACTGGGGTCTTTTCGGGGCCATATACATTATAATATTCTTGAATTCCTTTTCCTATCTGCTGCCAGGTTTTTTGGAATTCCTCCTCTATAAACCTCGGGCATGCCTCCTCGACAAACTGTAGGAAGCTCTGAAGCACCCCTTTTTCCGCCCACGTTCCGTGGGCTTCAAGTAAGCCTGTTAAGATCGGTACAAATGACCTATGGCTATTAACTTGACCCATAATTTTTACTCTGGACAATACAGCCTCCCGCTCTCTCACTCTCTTAAAAATCCTCTCTTAATAGTCCTACGATGTGTTACTCACCACAGCGGGGTCCTCCACCTTCGTCCCAGATTTTCAGGGTCCCTGTTCGGGCGCCACTTGCCGGGGCCTACCGGCAGCAAATTGGGGTTCCTGAAATAGGGGGCAGGGACTGGAAAGAGTAGAAGAAAGACGAACACATCAGGTCCGGGAGGGTCTGCAGCCCAGGCAAAAACTGCTGCCCGGTTTATTATCAACACAAAGCTTATATCCCTTCTTGAGACCAGGGTACTGCCAGGTGTTACATCCAGATGGTTAATCAGAGAACTGTTGGGGGTTACATTCATATGGTAAATCTCAGATCAATTGAACAGGAGAAGGCCAAAAAACAATAAGACAATCAAGCAATTATCTGATGCAAATCAAAGTACAGTTAGATTCCACTCTGGCTCCCAACAGCTCTGAAGATTACAAATACCTCTTTTCATCCTTTGTACTTTTAAAATATTTAATTAAGATATCTGACTATTGAGGTTTTCCAGCATTCCTTAAATTTCATGCTCAATAAATGCTTTGCTCTCCCTCCCTTCCCCTCCTCCCTTGCTGGTGCCAGGCCCCAGGGCTGTGCTTATAGGCTGGAGCAACCTGTCTCTCCTCCCCTCTGCTGACCGCTGGTGCCCTACTGCTGGTCATTATCCTTTGCCTCAGGAATGAAATATAAACAACAGCCAGAAGAACAATGGCCCCAGGAAGTCCTCATGATCCTGGAGCCACCAGGTGGCCTGGTAGCCTTGCCTATGGGAGGAGGAAGCAGAAAGTTCGGGGCTAAAGGTTGTCCTCTAGCCTCAGCCCTGGGATAGCCAAGTGGGTACCTGCCCTCTCAGCTGAGAGTAGCACTTATCCCAGCCCTGAGGGCCGAGTCTCTGGGGAAAGTAGCCTGACCGCTCTGAGCCTTGGGAATGAGGTGCTTAACCCTGTCTGAGTGTGCTTCTAGAGGTTCTGGCCTGATTAGGAGTGGTAGCAGTCTGCTCCCACCTACCAGTTCCTTGGGGCTCACATGATTCCTCCTTCCTCCTCGTGCCTCCCCCACCCCCACCTCTACCCAGGTCTGTAAGGCCTAGGGTCTCATGATTTTTTTCATTGGAGCTCTTGGCTCCAGCAGTGGGGGAAATCCTAAATGTTGTAATCTGGAGAATGTTGCCACATCCACAGGACTGGAAATTCAAAAGCCCAAGCCTGGGCAAACTCACTTTCCACAGCCCCTGGAGTCCATGTGGCCCCAGTGAGCTGGGCACAGAAACCCAAGATTCTAGGCAGAACAATAGCAAAGGAACCTGGAGGAAGTAGCATGAGGACTGGGGGGTGCTCTGGGAGAGCCCCTCAATACATCCCACCCAGTGATGCAACGCTGCAGAGAGCACACATTTCAATATCCCAGGGCCTGCACATCCTAGCCTGGAGAGGCTGTCACCAAATGCTGTGTGATCTTGGCCAGGCTGCTGTACTCTTTCTGGGCCACAGCCTCGTCCTCAAAAAGGGACTATGGAAGCTAAATGCATTGCTCTCTAAATCAGAATACCCCAAGATCAAGATGTATGCCACTGGTGAGGCAAGGCGGGGACACACAAAGTGGGTGGCCCATGGCACAGAGATGTGGTTTAAACACTGCAAAGCCATTGTGGTCTTTTGGTGTTTCAAATGTCAGCAAGGGAGGAGAGGTTGATGCTGAGATCTCTCTAACTGCTTTTAAAAAACTATGGTACCAGTTTTAGGGCTTAAACTCAAATCCTCAGGCTCTCACTTGGCTCTTTTTGCTCAAAGCTAGCACTCTACCCCTTGAGTCACACCTCTACTTCCAGCTTTTCAGTGGTTAATTGGAAATAGGAGTCTCATGGACTGTCTTGCCTGAGCTAACTTTGAACTACACTCCTCAGATCTCAGCCTCCTGAGTAGCTAGGATTACAGGCATGAGCCATAGGCACCTGGCTTCAGCTAAGCTTTGTTAGATCATTTCCAGCAAGAATGGAATGTCTTTATTTTGCATCATTAATCTTTGGTCTTCTACTTAGGGCAAGTGAAAGAGAGTTTCCCTTTTATAATCTTAAGTAAAAGAAAAAACAATAAATTCAAGAAAGTCTATTAAAGATCATCCAGATAATGGTACATTTCCCAGCTAATAATACAAGGAGTGGCAAGCAGGCTGCAGATGGTTGAGGGGGACACACAAAGTATGGGGTGCCCTGGTCCCTTGTCCAGCCCTGAGCCCAATAGGATGCCAAGGGGGCTGGGCAGGAAAGAGGCCCATCCCGAGGCCATAGAGACCCAGCTTCTGGAAGCAGCTTGTCCTGTGGGTGCTAGGAGGATACATAGAAGGACTCAGGCTGCCTGGCTAGGGCCATCTGCCTGCTGCTAGTCTGAGAACCATGCTTGCTGTTGCTCTCCTGAGCCTGAGCCTCCTGGCTGTTGTCCACGCCTGCTTTGCAGACACGTACATGGCGGGTGTTGTGTGTCCCATCACCAAGCCTGCCCTTCTGGTGTGTAAGTACCGGGTCCACTTTCCAGCCAGACCTCGCCTGGGCAGGCAGAAGAAAACAGATACAGGCTCTCCACTCTCTCCTGGCCTGCCCTTCAAAGTCCAGCTCTTTGTTGAGGCCATTTCCAGGCTGCAAAAATTCAGACATGGTGGTTTATATTTACCAGGATCAGCCTGGGATTCAGAGGGCTCAAGTTAGGGGATAAAGGTGATGCTGGAGGTGATACTCCAGCCAGTCAACCATCAATAAGGCTAGGGAGACTGTCACCAACTGCTGTGGGACTAGGCCAGCTGCACTCCCCTCTCTGAGCCTCAGCCTCTTGCTCAGTGCAATAAGGAGTCTGGGAGGCTCAATTCTGTGGCCTCTGACCTTTGTGAGACAGAAGGATCCCAGACTCTGTTGTATTAAGGGGGTGGGAGCAGAGTGTGATGGGAGGGGTCTGGGGCAGATGTTTGGCTACAATCATGGGGTTCCTGTGTGTTAGGATCCAAAATCTGAGGTGGGAGTGGGGTCTCTGGCTGGGATCAGAGGCACTGCTTTGTGTCTCCTGAGAATTGTCCCCTAGCTAGCACAGAGTGAGTCTCAGGGTGACCCGTCAGCACACTGCCAAGGCTAGCCTAGAGTGGGGTGGGGCTGGGCTTCAACCACACCCTTCTCCAGTGAACCAGGAAGCCGCCAAGGTCATCCAGAAGGCTTTTCACTGAGCCCCCTACCCAGACATCAAGGGTGAGAAGTCTGTGATGCTCCTGGGCCGGGTGAAGTATGGCCTGCACAAGTGAGTGGCCTTGGCGGGGGGGATGGGGGGGATGGGGGGGTTGGGGGGGGTTGGTGGGTTGCCCAGGGGCAAGAGGGATAAGGAACTTGCCCCAGTCCCAAGGAGGAAAGGCAGCCAGAGAACCCCAGCCTTTCCACCAGACAGGCTCCTTCACCCCCACCGCTGCTGTGCTTCTCCAGCCCCATGCCACAGGGCTCTAGGGGACCAATGGGGCCTTCCCTGCAGCTCTGTAAGATCCAGCCTTCACAGAGTGCCAAGGCTCACACCTGTCTCCTTGGCTACTCAGTGGAGAATAGGATGATGTAATTCACAATTTGGGTTCCTTTCCTCCCCTGATTAAAGAATTAAAAGGCAGGAACAGGCCGGGTGTTTGGCCTAGTGGTTAAAGTGCTTGCCTAGCATGCATGAAGACCCGGGTTCGATTCCTCGGTACCACATACATAGAAAAAAGCCGGAAGTGGTGCTGAGGCTCAAGTGGTAGAGCTCTAGCCTTGAGAAAGTCCAAGGACAGTGCTCAGGCCCTGAGCTCAAGCCCAGGACTGGCAAAAAAAATAAAAAAAAATAAAAAAAAAAATAAAAGGCAGGAACATGTAAAAGCAGACAGAGCAGGTTATTTGCAAATGAATGAGACCATGAAAGATACAGCAAAAAACTGACTCCTTGTACAAGGAGGGGGTTCACAAAACCTGTTGTCCGCAGTCCATCCCAGCCTGCTGTACATAAAGGGTCCCTACCTCCTTCCCTTGGGACATACTTCTGGTTTGATTGGTCAAAGAGTGGGTGTGCACTGCAGGAAAGTCACCTGATTGGTTCCCCCTCTCCACATGTGAGTGAGGAAGGGGCTTCTGATTGGATGGATGCTAGGTAGCTATGAGACTGGCTATTGCTGTGAAGGGAGGCCTAACTTCCCCTAGTGGGGACTGAAGTTTAGGGCCAGCCTGGAATACACCAGAAGCTATTTGAAAATGGAAGCAAAAAAGACTGGGGCATGGGTCAAGTAATAGAACACCCATCTAACAAGTACAAGTCCTCAATTGAAATCCTAGTACTGTCACCACCACCACCACCCCCTCCATAAGATCTCCTTAAGGATCTTTTCTGCTACCTCAGGAAAGGGGGCATCTTACTTGGGTGAATGGAGCAAAACACAGAGGTCTCTTGGCCAATGAGTTTCCTAACTACGGTGACAGCCGACGAGGGCAGCTGTGGGCCAGATCACTTTATAAACCATACCTTATCTTACCTAAAATATTCCCCAATGGCTCTGCTTAATACTTAGGAAAACAGATGATCATGGAGGTCAAGCAGCTGAGAGGTCACACAGTGAGGAAGCGAGGTCTGAGCATGCCACTTCCTGGCACCTCAGGCTTCCAAGCTGTCCTTGTATTTGCCTTAAAATCACCCTCCCCCCTCACCTCCCAATCCCCTAAAACAGAATTTACAAAACTGGGCCATCTCAAGTGACATTGGTACTAGAGGACCTTATCTGCTGTACAGCCACCAGGGGGTGCTGGTAACATGAGAATGCAGAATTACCTTTTTCTTTAGCTTCTGCAAGGTGGGCGATTGGGGGTAGGATGCACAGAGGTGCCCAAGACTCTGTGTGGCCTTGGATTTCAGTAAAATGAGGATAATGGCATCCTGGACCTCCATGAAAGGTCAGAGACATCAAAAGTGTCTTAGTGTTCAAAGAACTACAATCTTAAAACCCCACAGTAATTAGTAAGGCTGATGGCTTACAAAGGATTCCTTTTACATGTGACTGTGGACCTGAACCAGTGGAGACAGAAGGGAACAATAGAAATAACTTGGGAGGGGTCATGGTGAAAGTAGGTGAAGTGAAATAATGGTACAGTGAAAATTCTGAATACTATTTTCAGTGAAAACCAAAAGAATAGAATAGAATGAAGCAGAAGGTAGAGATGGGAA
Organism: Megascapheus bottae; assembly: GCF_031878675.1. Lineage (NCBI taxonomy): Eukaryota > Metazoa > Chordata > Mammalia > Rodentia > Geomyidae > Megascapheus > Megascapheus bottae. Next base: position 19,838,963 of record NC_143532.1, on the reverse strand, counting down.
GGGAGGAGAAGGGAAGGGAGGGGAGGGCTGGAGGCTTAGCTCAAGTTGCAGAGTGCTTTCCTTGCACGCATGATGCCCTGTATTTAATTCCCAGTTACATTTTGTGTTACTGTACCACACTCTTGGCAGCCAAATATAAGAGGATCATGGTCTTTATTGTGTTATTTCCAGCTCATCCTCATCAATACACCCTTGAAGGCTGAAGAAAAATACTAGTGAAGCTGGGAGTTTGGCCTAGTGGTAGAGTGTCTGCCTAGCATGCACGAAGACCCAGGTTCAATTCCTTGGTACCACATACATAGAAAAAGGCTGGAAGTGGTACTGTGGCTCAAATGGCAGAGTGCTAGCCTTGAGAAAAGCTCAAGGACAGTGCTCAGGCCCTGAGCTCAAGCCCAGGACTGGCAAAAAAAAAAAAAGAAAGAAAAGAAAAATACTAGTGAGCACATACTCTGAGCCAGACACTATTATTCTAAGTCTTTTTGATGAATCCATTGGCTTAATCTACATACAACCTGATGCTAGGAAGGAAATTCTGTTAGGATGCCCATTTTTCACCTGTGGGTAGACAGAGGCACAAGGAGGCTAGAGGGGAAAGCAACCTGGAGTCTCCTCCATGGGCAGAGCTGGGAGAAGATACACAGTGCTGTCTGAGTTATCCATAAAGTTTTTTATTTATTTATTTATTTATTTTGCCAGTCCTGGGCTTGAGCTCAGGGCCTGAGCACTGTCCTTGGACTTTCTCAAGGCTAGAGCTCTACCACTTGAGCCTCAGCACCACTTCCGGCTTTTTCTATATATGTGGTACCGAGGAATCAAACCCGGGTCTTTGTGCATGCTAGGCAAGCACTTTAACCACTAGGCCAAGCTCCCAGCCCCAATCCATAAAATTTTATTGGCACACTCACCAGTGTGCTAACAGTGCACTGCAAATATCCCACCATGTCATAGCTACTCCCCAGTCACTTAAGTGACTTTCTGTATACCCATAGCAGTCTCTAGGCAGGGTGCAGGACCCAAACCTTTCATCCTCCCCCTGGATCTGAGCTCCTATATCCCAGGGTGAAGCTTTGTGTCAGCAGACCCTGTGTCTAAGAGCTATGAGCAGCCTTGATGCACACAGGAGGGTCTTGGTGACTCAGAAGCCTTTGTCACACCCCTGGAATGCATAAGGAATGTGGGGATTGGGAAGGGACAGATAGGTGTGACTCTGGACTCCAGGCCCACATGCATGGAAGCTGTGAGCATGGCAGGAATGAAGCCTTTCACTAGAAGTCACCCATGACATGGCTAAGCCTCAGGCCGAGGCTCTGGTTGAGGACCATGGTGTTAGCTGGGACATGAGGAGAATGGCAAGGCCTACCTCCTGGGCCGTGGAAAGGAGGCTGGCAGAGCCCTGAATGGTTCCCAGTACACAGTTGGTGCTCTGTGGCTGCACAGGACTGGAGGCTTACTATAGTACTTGCTCCCCTCAGGCCTGGATGGATCAAGGGACGCTTCACAAACTTCATTTCCTTCACCCCAAAGCTGGTCCTGAGGTCAACTGATCCACCTGGCCTTTGAGTCCTGCGAGGGAGCCAGCTCCTCCCCTCCCTTCCCTTCCCTTCCCTTCCCATTCCCTTGCAGCTGGCCTCGTGGCTTAAGAGTCCACCTGCTCCTTCTTGGGTCTCCCTGCCTTCCTGGTGAGCCACCACCTGTGTCCACTCCAGATTTGCAAAGAGATCAATGTCATCTCCAACATCATGGCTGACTTTGTGCAGAAAAGGGCAGGTGAGTTCTGTTTGCATGCTCCAGAGGGCAGCACTCACCCACAATCAGGGGATGCTATTGGGGCAGTCACATCCCCATCCGGGTGGCTTGGTCCCTGATGGCTCTGGCACATGGTAATTATTATGGTCTGGCCTGGCTCTGGCAAGCTGCTTCCCCTTGGAGCTGTTGCCTCCTGAGCTGTGTTGTTTAAGCTCTTGTTTATTCTCCTCAGTAAAATGGGGCTAATGATTGCACCTTCCTTACAGGATGGCTGTGAGAATTGAGTATTTAAAAGATGTATGTAAGGAGCTGGGAGCATAGCCTAGTGGTAGAGTGCTTACCCAGCATGCAGGAAGCCCTGGGTTCAATTCCTCAGTACCGCATATATTGAAAAATCCAGAAGTGGTGCTCTGGCTCAAGTGGTAGAGAGCTAGCCTTGAGCTAAAAGTGTCCAAGGGCAGTGCCCAGGCCCTGAGTTCAAGCCCCAGGACTGGCAAAAAACCAAAAGTGCAGAAGGATCATTAAAACCATACCAGAGTGATCCTATCATGACTAGAATGACCACTACCCAGTACCCCTAGCACCAAGACCAGCACCAAGGCCAATTCAATGGGCAAACATGGATGGACGATGAGAAAGAAGAAGGCAGGGTGGAGATGAAGAACTCCCATATCCTTGGGATGTCTTCCCTCCCTTCCCATCAGGCCTTGGGGTACAGGAAAGGCTTCATGAGGTCATGCAGTATAGAAAGGATTCAATATTATCATCAGTCATTAGGAGGCCCTATGAGAAGTGGGGAGTGCTGTCCTTCCCAACACTAACACTGTTACCTGCCAAACACTTCCCTGAAGAAGCCTGCAGATGACCCAGCCAGGAAAGTACACCAACCCCATCTTTCTGTCAATAACTTTTTATTGGGACACAGCCATACGCACTCACTAGTGCTCTGGCTACAGCTGCAGCACTAACTAGTGGCAGACAGATGAAACCGCACTATTACCAATCCAGTCATTATAGAACCCAGAGATTTTTCTGATCCTTGTCTTTGGGGAAGTTACAGAAGGAGGATCATTAGAATTGGGTCCTAGCTCATGCCCATTCCCTTTTATATGTATAGGTACTGGGGCTTGAACTCCGAGCCTGGGTGCTGTCCTTTAGCCTTTTTTTTTTTTTTCTAAAGGCTGGCATCCTGCTACTTAAGCTACAGATACAGTTAATTGGAGATAAGAGTCATTCTTGCCTAGGCTTCAAACTGTGAACTTCAGATCTGGTTTCAAACGGTGAACTTCAGATCTCAGCTTCCTGAGTAGCTAGGATGACAGGCGTAGCCCACACATTGGTAGAATGAAGACCCAGCCTTAAGTGAAGCAGGCACTGTCATTGGAGAGGAGGGTACACATGCCCGAGGGAGAGGGCAGAGTTCCAGCCTGGACCTCTGGCTTCAAAACGTTCTTCACCTAGTACAGTAACCAGAAGACAGAGGTAGAGGAAAGAGAAGGACACAGGGCCCTCTTTGCCCCATGTATACACGAGAGCACACAGGCTGGGGCACCTGGGTGCAGGGTGCAGGGAGCACCCCTTCCTGTGACATCCACTTGACTTTCCCTCCCCACAGCCAGCGTCCTCTCTGATGGAGACATCGGGGTTGACATTTCACTGACAAGATCGCCGCTCATCATAGCTACCTACCTGGAGTCCCATCACAAGTCCCTCAACTCCTTGGGTGTTCCTTGGGCTAGGACCCAACCAGTGACCTGGCCACCTTAGCCCTAGCTTTTAATGCCATGCCATAGAAGCCACCCATTGGCAGAGCATACTGTGATGTGGTCAGCTAGGGTGTGTGGGCTTCTCAGCACCAGGCTACACCTCACAGAAGGCTCAGCTGCACCCCAGCTCCTTTCTAGATCTCCTGGGCTTCCGGCATCTTCTACAGCAGTCATTTAGGGAGTTATACTCCACTTGGGAGACTCTGAGGAAAGTTATGGATCCTGGATTTTGTTAGGATATAGTTTTTGCTGTTATTACAAAGAAGCTCAAAATGGCAGCAGCTTATTTGTTTATCTATTTTATTGGTCTCGGGGCTTGAATTCAGGGCTTGGGTTCAGTCCCTGAGCTGTTTCGGCTCATGGCTAGCACTCTGCCACTTTGCACCAGAGCTCCACTTGTGATTTTCTGGTGGTTAGTTGGAGATAAGAGTCCAGTCTTTTTTCCCAGGAACCACGATCCCCAGCTCTCAACCTCCTGAATAGCTAGGATGAGTTGTAGCTTAAGCCTTCCCCCGGCCCTTGTGGAAAGGCACCTCTTAGCTTCCTCCCTCCTATCTTGGGGTGACAGTGGCAACAGGCCTTTGATATGTGCTGTCCTGGCCTTGGGTCCCCTGTCTTCCACAGCTCTTCCATGGTGACTTTCTTCTCCCCACAGGCAGATGGAGAAGCTCCTTGGGCTCATTCCTTCCAAGAGGTGAAGTGTGTGCAGGGGGCAGGTGGGCAGGGGACCTGGTCCATGGATGGTTCATCAGGCAGGGGCATGGGCCTCTGAAACCCAGTGCTCCCACCCTGTTTCTTCTCTTTTTCCTTTCCTTTTCCATGCCATTACTGGCTTAAACCCAGAGCTTGAGTGCAGTCCCTGGGCTTTTTTTTTTCTCTCAAGGCTAGTGCTCTACCAGCCTTGTCCAGGGAAAATAATCTCTTAATTTTTTAAACTTTCTATATTGTTCGTTGTTTAACCATCTGAACAGTGCAGAGTTCCTGTGAAAGAAGAAAATCCTCTTAATCCAGACAAGCTGGACCAGGCAGACTTTACTGCAGACAGGGCAATGAGCACAAGGACACTGCAGAGTCTTGCTGTGGGCAGGCAGCAGGGCAGCGACATGGGGCTCAATGCCACATACAGATGGACCAAAGGAAACAGAGGAGGGAGCAAGTGGCCGTCAATGGGTGGAAAAAATAGGTGTTAGGGTAAGGGGTGGGGCCATTGGGGAGACACTGGTTAAACCAACCCATCTGAATTCTTTCTGAAGATGAGAAGTGTAAGCTGGAAACTGGTGATTCATATCCTTAATCCTAGATACTCGAGAGGCTGAGATCTGAGAATTATAATTCCAAGCCAATCAAGGTAGGAAAGAAAGTGCATGAGACTATTATCCATTTCATTTCTCAGAAAAACCCAGAAGTAGAGCAGTGGCTGAAAGGATGGAAATCTAGACTTGAGCACAAAAGCTCAGGGACAACACTTGGGCCCTGAGTTCAAACCCAGGACTGGGTTATTCAGTCCCAGGATGGTAGAGAGTGAGGCCTGTGTGACATGAGGAAGGTCGAGTGATCCGGCTGACATGGAGTTTACAAGGAAGCATACATTGGCTCTAGAAGGATTAGGAGTTTTACTCAAGTTTGGTAAAGCAAAGAATCCTGGTAGATTCCAGCAAGACCCTATCAATCCCCCTTCTCCATGCCTCAGCACTCCTGGCTTTTGAAATTGCCCACACTGGTTCTCTGCTCCCGGATGTTCCCTTCCTGTTTGTCAATCTGGCTGATGTCAGCTGTCACCCAAGAGAGCTGAAGGAAGAAAGCCCAGAAGGCAACTTTAGCTGGACTCCCCTCCTCCCCCCCCCCACCTCCAGTAGGCAAAGAATGAGCTATTGGCAACTCAGTGCAGGTGTGTGGAGTGAAGGACTTGTGGTCAGTGGAAGTAGGTCTTAAAGTGGAAGGACCAGAAGGAGGAAGTAGAAATCGAAGAGGAGATGGTGTGGTTGGCTGTACTGGTGTAGCTTAGCTGGACTAGGGAGATGTTAGCCTGAACCCTGGTGGAAGTGGCCTGGGGACCATGCCTTTGCTGAACAGAGGGAGCTCAGAGGCCAAGAACCAAGGACATCTGTTCAAGGCCATGTGTATCCAGAAGTCCGTAGCTTCCTCACCCCCAGCACTGTCACACATTTATTTATTTTCAACATCTGATAAATTCTTACTGTGGGCCAGGCCATGGGGCTTCTGACTTCATGAAATTTACCATAGAGATAGACGAGAACTAACTTTGCCAGTCACTCTGCTATGTGGTCAGGCAAGAATACTCAAAGTATTCTCAACATCCAGAGGTTGTTCTGTTGGCTTTCAGGAGCTGTGGTTGTCACATGGTGTGTGTAAACACCAGCCCTGGGGAGGGTGACAAAGGACAGACTGCTGGGCCACCCCTAAAGTCTCAGATCTGTATGTCTGAAGCAGGGTCTGGGAAGCAGGGTCCTTTCAGCATGTTCCTCCTTCTCAGCTGGTTATGGCTGCTGGCTAAGGGACTGCCCTCCAACATTTGGGGTACAAGACACGAGAGGCACAGGGAGGTTCTGTCCCCCAGGGAGAAGCCAATGGCAACACTAGCCAGCCAGGATCAAGACAGGAAGTAGCCACAGGACTTTTTAGGGCCTAAGCCTAAAACCACAGGTGCTGGGAACTTTCTTTACTTTTCATTTGTTCCTTTTTCAGTGTGTGTATGTGTGTGTGTGTGTGTGTGTGTGTGCATGCTGGTATTAGAACTTGAACACACAGGGCCTGCGGGGCGTCCCTTTGCTTTTCCACTCAAGGCTGGCATTTAAGCCATTGGTCCACTTCTGGCTTTGGGGTGTTTAATTTGAAATGAGTCTCTCAGACTTTCCTGCCAGAGCTGGCTTCAAATCTCAATCCTCAGATCTCAGCCTCCTGAGAAGCTAGGATACAAGTGTTAGCCATTGGTGCCCAACACTTTTGCTTTTTTCACTTATATTTTTATCACTATTTCTCTTTTGCTGTGCTAGGAATGGAAGTCAGGGCCTTGCAGGAGCTGGGCAAGCACTTTGCCCCTGAGCTGCAAGCCCCAGCTTCTTCTCATTTTCAGTAGCCCAGATGTTCAACTTTTCTTTCCAGGCTGCTCTTTGTCTCTCTCCAGGAGGTCATCACCACCATCCAGGCCCCCTATTCCAAGAAAAAGCTCTTCTTAAGTCTTGTAGGATCCTGGTATGGGCTTGCAGTAGTGGGGAGGGTCAACCTCATAAACCTCTCCTGATCATCTAGTGGCCCTGAGGGCAGTGGGGATGGGTAGGGGGTGGGTGGTGGTTGAATAAATCCAGCTCCTTCCTTTCAGGACCAGAGACTAGTTGCAGAATGTGGTTTCTCTCTCTAGCACCCACGTTTTGGAGGAGGAGGGCCCACAGGAATGGAGGGAGGAGGAGATAATCAGAACAATTGCTGGGTGGACAGAATGGCAAGTCTCAAGCAAGAGCTCAAAAGGGCCCTGTTCTCAAGGAGACCATGACTATCAGACAGAAACGTGACGAAAGAATTCCCTCATTTCTTTTCTGGGAGGCAGTGTGTATGTGGGGGGGTGGTTATAGGGACTGATTCTTATTTCTTTTTTGATTTCAGGGTTAAACCAACCAGTGCTTCCAGCAGGGCTCAGGTAGGTGGCTGGGGGAGAAATAGCTCTGTGGAACCTCATGCCTTAAAGAAAAGAGGAAATGAATCCTGAAGGAAATCAGGAAAAGGGCCAAAAGAAATTAGACAAGGTGGTTCCCTTGCACAGCTGGGCTGTGTCTGTCCAGAGAGCCATTGTGGTGCATTCATGGGCTATGGGTGAGTGATTTGGATTGCCATGTGGTCACTGCTCCTCCAGGCTGTGTAGCTACCTATGACCCCAGGAAGCACTAATTTGCGCCTCTGATTGACAGGGCAGCTCTGAGTCTGTGCAGAGCTTTGCAGAGCTTCACAGATTGGATGATCACAAAGGTGGGGATCCCTGAGGTCATGTCTCATAAGTGGACAGAAGGAGGGTTTGTGGGGAGGGCTGTGTCTCCATATGGTCCCCACTCCTAGATGGCTCTTCCTAGGTAGAGCACCAAGGGCCTCTGGTCCCTTCTCTCAGGTCTTTTTCCCTGCTGGCCCCAATGCCCACTAATGACTGCCCAGGTACATAGCCCCCAATCCTGCTTCAACTGCCACCCTGTTAAGCAGCTGTACCTACTTTAAAGACTGAGGTTTCTGTCCCACTGACATCTGGATGTGGTGGAAAGAGCCCCCACTGCCAAGAGGGTGAGACCCAAGCCTCAGTTTCTCCTCTAAAATGAGAGTCTGGGGTTTGCTGATTCCTGAATCCCTTTTGGCTTTTGACATTGTAGAATATTCGTCCCATTTGAAATAACTCTCAGAGGTTGGAATGTTGAGGAACTTTTGGACAAGGCCCTGCTGGGTCCATTGAGCCCCTGGGGTCTTCATTTCACTACCTCTTCTCCACCTGGCTTGGCAGAGATGGAAGGAATAGACACTGGACTTAGCCTGGCTGGGGACCTTGTCTGTCTCAGCCTCAGTATCCCCATCTATGCCACTGGAGCTGAAGCTTTGAGGATGGGCTTTATGGGTTCACAGGGAGGCCCCTCTGTGTAAGTTGCACACTCTGAGGTGCTCTGGAGGGGGTGAGGAGTGACCTCTGGCACTCCTGGGGAGACAGCTATTCTCCAAGTACCCTTCTCAACAGGGCAGAGTCAGCCAGCCAGAGACATGTGCCCAGAGGGGCTCATAGAACCATGGAACAGACAGACCCAGCTAGCCCTGCTCCTCAAATGTCCAACTAGGGTCCCTCCCCTTGCCCCAGGGTTGCATTTACAGCTCTCATGAACAGGAAAGGCCTGGACCTTTTTGACATCATCACCCCTGAGATCATCACTCGGGATGTGAGTACAAAGCCCCTGCCATGCCCCATCTCCCCAGAGAGAGCTCCATCCAGTTCTCCGGTGGCTGGCTGCCTGGACTCCCGAACACCTTATCTCCTTCTTCCCGCCCCTCCTTCTAGGGCTTTCTGCTGCTGCAGATGGACTTTGGCTTCCCAGAGCACCTGCTGGTGGACTTCCTGCAGACCTTGAACTAAGAGGCTCCAAAGAAGCTGCAGTAGCTGGAAGCAGAAGGCACGAAGCTGACTCACAGCAAGACCTTGGCATCTCTATCCACTGTGGTGGGGTCAGAGAGGACTTGGGGAGCTTGGAGACAAGCCTACCTCCCACCCCGATCCTAAAGTCTCTCTGTCATATAGCCTGGTGGTCCATGTCTGTAATCTCACTCAGGAGGCTGGAATTGGAGGGTCTGATTTGTTTTTTGCCAGTCCTGGGGCTTGAACTCAGGGCCTGAGCACTAGGCCTTTTCAAGGCTAGAGCTTTACCACCTGAGCCACAGCACTTTTATATGTATGTGGTATTGAGGAATCGAACCCGAGACTTCCTGCCTGCTAGGCAAGCACTATGCCACGAGGCCAAACTCCCTGCCTTAGGATCAGAATTTTTTAAGCCAGCTCGGGCAGAAAATTCTGTGAGATTCTTCTCTCCAATTAACCACAAAAAGCCAGAAGTGGAACTATGGCTCAAATTTTAGAGTGCTAGCCTTGAGCACAAAAGTTCAGGGACAGCTCCCAGGCCAAGTTCAAGCCCCAGGATAGGCAAAACAAAACAAAAACAGACAAAAAAAATGCACTTTGGGAGCTTGGAGGCCACTTCCATCCCCAGGGAAGGGCACAAAAGGACCTTTCTCACCTGTCCCGTCGGTGTTGGACATCTGGTAATCCGAGCCCTGGCTGTCCATCCTCCATCCAACCCTTCCTCTACAGTTGCCACCAAACCTTCCAAGACCCCCTTTCCCTGGAAGAAGTCCCCACTCTCCCCCCCATCAGGAGTGTGCACCAGACCATTTCCACCAGACCCCAGTGCAGTCCCTTAGCTGCTTGCTCCTGACCAGCCCCGCCCAGGCAGGTGGCCCTCCCCACAGCCCTGCAGAGCTTCTCACCCTTCTGGGTCTGGGCCCAGGCCTGGCTCACCTACCCTCTAGTGACTCTTTTCCTGGACACACAGCGCATGTGCGTCACTCGGGCCCCACACCCCGCAGGCCTGAGCTTCTGAAGGATGCCAGGTGGGCAAAGCACAGGTGAAGCACAGGTCAGGTGACAGCATGAGGTCACCTCCCAGGCAGCAAAGAGCACCTCCAGACATTATCTTTCCCCTCCCCCAGCACACTGGGTCTCTTCAGCCTGTCCATACACTGTCAAAAGACCCATTTCCTCCATAACCAGCTTCTGGTTGGAGCCCCAAACCAGGGCCAGACTATCCTCTGTGCTAGCGCTGGACAAGAAGTAACAGGGCTTCATGAGGAGAGTGGGGAGGGTGGGGGGGGGTCTCAGATCTGATTTCTTCCCAAGGAGAAGGAAGCCTCTAAAGAGGTGAATAAAGCCAGTTGCTGGTGGCTCACGCCTGTAATCCCACCTACTCAGAAGGCTGAGATCTGAGGATTACAGCTCAAAGCCAGCCCAGACAGTCCATGAAACTCTACAAAAAGAAAACATTGCAAGTGGAGGTGTGGCTCAAGTGGTAGAGCACTAATCTTGAGCAGAAAAAGCTGAGGGACAGTGCATAGGTGGCTCTGAGTTACTGGCACCAAAATAAATAAGGCAAAGGAGTTAGACTTGAATGTAGAAGAGAACATTCTTCTGAGCACCACCCCCAGGATACTGCACAACAAGCTGCTTTTTTTGTGTGTGTGTGAGTAGGGCTTGAACTCTGAGCCTGGGTGCTGTCCCTGAGCTATTCAGCTCAAAGCTACCGCCCTACCCCTGGACCTGGGCATGGTCCCTGAGCTTATTTAGCCCAAGGTTACTGCCCTTCCTCTGAGCCACAGCCCCTCTTCTTGTTTTCTAGTGATTAATTGGAGATAAGAGTCTCAGATTCTTTAGTGCCTGGGCTGGCTTTGAACCACAATCCTTGGATCACAGCCTCCTGAGTAGCTAGGATTATAGGTGTAAGTTACCATGCCCGGCTTTTTCCTTCATTCTCAATCTTGGAACTTTAGGTATGAGAAGAAATTTCTCCTGGACATATTGGCTAAATGGGAGGGGTGAAAAGCAAACTGCTGTAATCAGTCTCCCCAAACATCTTGAAATTTAATCACCACTTTTCTGATGCACACAAGACACATGCAAAGTCCCTGGGATAGAGAGAATCTTGAAAGGTCAAAGATATGATTGTAGCCCAGCCAACAGAAAAGAAAAGCTTACGAGGAGATAAGGCAAGAGCAGCATGTGGCATCCACACTATGGTAGGACCGGGAGGCAAGATACAGTGGGCACTTGGCTGGTGGATGGCCGGCCCTTCAGGTATAAAAAGTTCTACAGGGAGCTGGGCATGGTGGCACATACCTGTAATCAGAGCTGTAAGGCAGAGGCTAGAAATAAAGAGTTTCAGGCCAGCCAGACTCATATCTCAAAATCAAAATAAAAACAAAAGGCAGGGCAGGGAGTGTATCCTGGTGGTAGAGTGCTTGCCTAACATGCAAGAAGTCCTCAGTTTGATTCCTGGGTATCACCTACACAGAAAAAGCCAGAAGTGGTACTGCGTTTCAAGTGGTAGAACACTAGCCTTAAGAAAGGAAAAGCTCAACCTGTCCCACATGGAAGTCCATATGCTGCAATATCACCATCTCCCCAGGGTGATGATGGTAGTTAGAAGTCACATTGGACTCAGAATGCTCCCTTGAAGGGCCTGGGATGACCTAGGGCTCTTCCTCAGCTGTGTAAGAATGGCAGCGCCAGGACTGGGCAGCCCCAGACAGCTCCTTCCTTAAAAACAGCAACATTTATCAAGAACTCTTCTCCATTCCAGAATGGAAGGCATGTTCATCTCCCAGCTTCCTTCTCCATCCTCACGGGGTGGGTCCCCAGGTCTGAGCACTGAGCATTCCCAGGAGTACAGGAGGTGAACAGAGCTATGGAGTCCACAGGTGGCAAGAGTTTTCCAGCACAGGCTCAACCAGCTGGAGCCTCTTTCACGTCCTGCTCCAGAAACTCTGAGCAAGCCCAGAAACACTGTTCTAAGCCAGCCTAAATGACTAGAAAGCTCTGATTGGCTGGAGCATTGGCCTGTCCTCATCTGTTCCCCAGAAAAGGCTGTACCCAGAACCCATTGCTTCCCCCATGGAGAGGCAAAGCTTCCCCAGGGCAGGGGCCCCTAGGAAAAGATCCTGCCACCTGGCCTCCTAGGCTTGGCCAAGATGTATTCTAGGGACCTAGAACTAGGCTTCAGGCAAACAAATAGTGTGGGGGCCACTTGGCTTCCCAGGTGACTATGGCATAAATCTCAAGGTCTGTAGGACAAACAGAGTCATTAAGACAAGCCATTGACATGGCTGTGGATTTTGAGAAAGGCCTGGTACAGTTCACCATTGTCTGTTCCCACCCAAAACCACTTTTGTTCATGAGCTGTTTCTCCTAGGCTGGCACCAGGGCCTGTCTGAAAAAGAAGGGCAAGTCATTTAAACTAGAGGAAAGTTGAATACGTTAGGCCAAAAGATGGAGACTGTCTGGCCATAGGCCAGGCGGAATGCAGAGAGCAGCATCTGGAAACAGTTTGGGGAAGTAGCTCTCCTAGAATCCTTTTTGGTAGATCTGCGCTCACCATGGTGGAAAGAACAGCGGGTTCAAGACTCCGCTCCTGATTGCTGTGTGACAACTGCCCCCGTCTCCCTCCAGCAACTCACTTGACTGCTCTGGACCTTGTTTCTTCATCTGCCTGAAGTGATAGTCATTTTGATCCTGTTGGCGCTTTCCTCATGGGGCTATTTAGGACCGTGCTGTCTGCATTTGTCTGTCTAGATTACACCAGTTTATCCAGTGTCCACCAGCCAATGGGGGTTTTGTATAGTGCCAGTCACACAGAGGTGTTCAATGAATATTGGATAAACTCTGAGACTAGAACCCCCGCCCCAATATACAGCCAACAGTCCCCATTCCGTGTCTTGGGGCAGGATGGGAATTTGCCATTGGATAGATGAGGAAACTGAGTCCAGGAACAGGGCAATTGTCAGAGTTATAAAGGGGGTCAGACTCAAGAAAGCAAGAACAAGATGCGTGCTGTTCCCACGCCTAGCCCTCTTGGAAGGGGACATGAGACCTGTAGAAGGGAACAAAAATATAAAGGCAGCTGGGCACTGGTGGCTCTTGCCAGTAATTTTAGCTACTCAGGAGGCTGAGATCTGAGGATCAAGATTCAAATTCAGTCCAGGCGGAAAGGTTCATGAGACTCTTACCTCCAATGAGACACCAAGGAGCTAGAAATGGTAGAGCACTAGCCTTTAACACAAAAGCTCAAGGACAGTATCCAGGCCCTGAGTTCAAGCCCCAGGACAGACTGGCACAACAAAAAGAGGGCGAATGGGCATTGGGCACAGACTGCATGAATCCTAACTTCAGGTCCTCAAATTCTCTGGCCAGACTATGGAGAAGTCTTGTCTTTGTACTCATCTTACAGGTGGCATGGTGGAGCCTCAAAGACCTCTAGCCAAGGTGCCATAGCACCCAGTTAATATGATGGCTACTTTGGGGTTGCTGTGACCAAAATACCTTATAGTAACAACTTAAAGGGAGGAGGGAGTTATTTGGGCCATGGTTTGGGGGTGCTGAGTGGCCATAGTTAGCCCCATATACTGCTGGACCTCGTGGTGTGGGGTAGAGAACTCACTTCACCACATGCCAGATGGGGAGCACAGGAAGGAGAGGACCATGGGAGTGGGCAGGTCAAGACAGAGCCCCCAGGAAGCGTACCAGGGGTCTGCTTCCTCCCCCCACCCCCCCCAGCCTTCTAGGAATGCCATCCTTTTCTGAATCCACTGATTGGGTCAGTTAGCCTAGCCCCCAGCCCATCCATTTACTTCTCTAGAAAGGCCCTCCCAGACACCTGCAAAGGTGGAGTTCAAGGGGAGGACTTGAACCTGGGATATGAAGTACAATCTGTGAAGTCCACCTCTTCCCTGAAGCGCTTCTCCCCACCCCACCCCACTCCTTTCCCTGGCCTGGGAAGCTAGGGAGCAGAAGTCTGGCAGAGCCACCCCCCCCCCCCCCAGGAGAATGGATGAGCACGCCTCTACAGGCCAGATCCAGGACAAACGCTAAAAAAGGGCAGAGGCTGCAGAATGAGTAATGAGCCATCCAGGAGTCCTCTCCCCACGGCCCCTAATCTCACCCTCCTTCTTTCTGTCCCTCCCCTCCCTCCCCTCCAACACCTGGTCCTTTTGTCTCCCTGTCCAGTCTCCCTGCCCCTCTCTTTCCTCTCCTCCCTCATCTCTGCTGCTGGGTCCTGGGTGACTCTGTGGGGTCCTCCTCTTCCCTCCTCCCTGCAACAGGCCCTGCTTGCCTCTGTCTCAGGGTGACTTTGAAGACTGGAAGAGCTCTGCACAGAGTGCTTACCCTAGCAGGGTGCTGGTGGCGCATGCTTATAATCCTAACTACTCCAGAGGTGGAGACCTGAGGATCATGATTTCAAGTCAGCCAGGGCAGGACAAATCCATAGGACTCTTAATCTTCAAAGAGAGAGAGAGAGAGAGGGAGAGAGAGAGAGAGACAGAGAGAGAGGGGCAGAACATGAGGTGTAACTCAGGTGGTAGAGTACTAGTCTTGAACAACAACAAAAAAACAAGCCTAAGGGAGATTGCCAGGTTCTGAGTTCGAGCCTCCGTACTGGCACACAAATAAAAACACAAAGTGCCCACCCTGAGTCAGCTCACCTAGGGCTCAGGGAAGGGGATCTCTGTCACTCTCTTCCTGCTCTCATCCTGAAGTGGCCCCCAGGGCCAGGAGCCAGGCCTCCCCGGATCTCAAGTCCCCCCAAGTCGTGCCGCTGCTTCCCTGTGCGCGCAGGAGAGCCACAGGAGAGCACACCCGACCTGCTCCGCGCGCCCCGGGGTGCCAGGGATCGCGTCCCGGGTCGGGCACGGGGCGGGAGCCGGCTGTGCCAGCCTCCTCCGGGCCGCTGCCTTGAACACACGTGACTTCTCGGCAGCGGCCCCGGTCCCCGGTCCCCGGCAGCCGCGGTTCTACAGCTTTCAGTTTCGGAGCGAGCGCTATGAAGTCGGAGCCCCGCTGGTGAGTGCGGCGCGCGGTCTGGGAGGGCGGACCGTGAACAGGGCCGGTGCGGGGTGCGGGGGGACCTAGGGCCCAGGCGTGGCCCCAGGATTCTGACAGAGGAGCGAGGGTCGCCCAGTTTGGGGGTGGGACAGGGAGGCTCCCCTCTCCTGCTGCCAAATCTGTGGAGCCACCTTGTCTCGCCTTTTAAATTCTTTTTAAACTTTCATGAAGAACTGTAGAAGTTGCATTATCTCTTATGCACAGTTCGGACTTTTTAGCCTCAAACCCTTTTCTATTATGAAAATTTTTCAGACCTTTAGGCTAGTGGGAGATAGAATTAGGTCTGGCCGACTTTGCGCGCTGGGGACTGCTTTGCTGTGGTTATCACCACCACCCCTCTCCCAGGCCGCCCACCTCCTGCTCTAGCATTCATGTTCAAGCACGGCTGGCTTACACTTGTTTCCTACCTACTCAGGGGGCTGAGAACCGAGGCTCCAATTCAGAGGCAGCGCAAGCAGGAAAGTCCATGAGACTCTGATTTTCTATAAACTACCTCCCACCCCCAAAGCCGGAAATAATGGAGCTATGGCTCGAGCTATGGCTCGAGTTATAGCCAGGGACAATGCCTAGGCCAAGCTCCAGGACTGGCATCAAAAAAGGGGGGCAGGGGAGCAGGTATTTCAACAGAAATAGTTCAGAATTTACTAGGGTAGTCAGATTTGGGGGAGAGCCCAACTTCAGCACTGTTTGAATACATTTTATACCTTTGTGATCTTATGTTTCCTTTTTTAAAGGTGAAGATTCGTGTGTGTGTGTGTGTGTGTGTGTGTGTGTGCTGGGATTGGGGATGGAATTCAGGGTTTGAATTCATGTTTGTTAGTGTTCTTTTATTTTGTTCTGTTTTGCTGGTATTCTACCACTTGAACCATGCCCCCCAGTCCAGCATTTTGCTGGTTAATTGGAGATAAAGTCCCACGTACTTTTCTACCCCAATCAAATCTTGATCTTTCAGATCCCAGGCTCCTAAATAGATAGGATTACAGATGTGGAGACATGGGCGCTCAGCAAGGTTGAAGGTTCTTAACACATAAAAGGCAGTTTGAAAATTAGTACTTTCCAGAGTCTAGAAGCTGGTGACAGCAGAGGTGGGACACACCCTCATCAGTAGCTAGCTGGCTTTCCAGTCACTTTTCAGTTTGGGGACTGGGTTAGCATATGACTCAAGTGGTAGAGCATTTTCCTAGCATGTGGGGGCAGGCCCTATGTTCAAGCCCCAGCATGGAAAAAGTAAATAATCAAGCACTGGGCTTGCTCTTCTATAGGGGAATGGATGGAGAAGGACTGTTTACAATTTGATGTGTACATAGCTACTTGGCACCTGTCCTGGGAGGGGGGACAGTTTGGGACCCTCAGAACTTTCCATTTGCTGGGTATCAATGAACAAGCCACTTCATCTCTTGAGACCTTGTTTCCCAGCTATAAAAATGGGCACAATAGATTTTTCTAAGTCTGTCCCATAGACTGAATGAGTGAGACAGATCCAGTGCTTGGTCAATATTAAAGTACCCTCAGAAGGGTAAGGACCTTTGGGTCCTCAATGGGGCAGACAAGTAGAGGGTTTGTGAGTGTCGCAGTGTGCTTAGCCATGTGCCTGGGTCAGGTATCTGGATGACAGCAGGGCCTAGCCAACCTCTGCATACCCAGGCCGCACGACCTTTGGCATGTATGTATACTCTCGTAGCCCAGAAGGCCATCAGCAAGATCTAGATAGAAAGAGAAAGGCCATGTGCCAAGAGGTGAAGGTTAGAGCAACACAGCCACAAGCTGAGAAACCTAGGGGAAGTGTGAAGAGGTGTGGAAAGAGCCTGCTCTGCATCTACCAGCATCTACACTCCAGCTTTTGGCTCTGCAGGAGAAGAGATTACTGTCATGGCAATCCACCAGCTTTGGGATATTTCGTTACTGCATGTAGCACACCATTAGCCATTGGATAGATTGGATTAAGGACTGAGAAATGAATAGTAGCACATGCACTATGAAAACCTTGACGGGGGCGGGGAGGGCACAATTCAGTGTGGGGCCTGCAAAGAAAGGAACCTTTTGAAGGTGTTTGCAGGATGCAAACTTTGGGGTTTTTTGCTAGGCCTCTGTTTTTTGGGTTTGTTTTTTTTTTTAAATGCCAGTTGGTGGCCTAACATTCTCCATATTTCTACTCGAGTCTCTGTAGAAAACAATCAGTGATGCAGGCAGGAGTACCTAAAACCAGATAAAGGTGGGGAAGCCTACAACACAGGCTTCCTAAGGGAATCAGCACCCATCAAAACTAAACAGTAACATGGCTGACCAAATGTATATGGGGTTTTCTGGGTTCTGGGGTTGCTGGAAGCATAGTGTGACCTTCACTTGGCTCGTTAGGGTAGTTCAGTGTTCCAGGCCTCTAGGTGGATCTGAGGGTGAGGGTGGGGCGCCTGGCTCTGCTGGACAGCACTGACTCCAGACTCCTCTTCTTCTCACCCTAGCTGATCAGGCAGGAGAGGGAGGCAGAAGGCCCCGGGGAAAGTGTTTCCACGCGTTCTTCCTACCTGTTTCAAGCCTGGCTATGGTGGAACTCTTCTCCATCCCAGAGCCACCTAGGAATCTTTTAGAAATTCAGCTCCAGGAAGCTTTTAGTAGCCCTCTGGCTGGCATGTTCCTTAGTGGCCAGTGGTAAGGGAGAACTGGAGGAAAAAGAGGAAACAGTTTACCCTCAGGCCCTTTTGTACCAATGAGTTGTCTCTTTAGCTTCCTTTCTATATGTGTCTATTCCCTATCTTTGTGGCTTATGGAAACATAAATGGACATCTCATTTGTTAAACAAAGTAATATGGAATCCATACGTTAAATGGAAATGTAACCCATAGTATCTCATTTGAAAATTAAGCTGTGTGTGGTGGTACATGCCTGTAATCTCAGCACTTGGGAGGCTGAGACAGGAAGATCCAGAGTTGAGGCTAGCTTGGGCTGCATAGTTTAAAAATTAGTAAATAAATAATATAAAAAAATAAAAACTTGGGCCAGGAGTGTGGCCTAGTGGTACAGTGCTTGCCTAGCATACACAAAGCCCTGGGTTCCATTCCTTGGTACCACATACACAGAAAAAGCTGGAAGTGGTGCTGTGGCTCCAGTGGTAGAGCTCTAGCCTTGAGAAAGCCCAAAGACAGTGCTCAGGCCCTGAGTTCAAGCCCCGGGACTGGCAAAAAAAAAAAGATGACATGGTTATTCACAGCATGGCTAACCCATGTCCACTATTATTGGATTATAAAATGGAATTTCATTTTCTCCTTTTACATGCAGAATATTTCCTGCTGTATATGAAAAAACAAGACATTTTAACTTCTCCAATTGCTTTTTTCCTTCTTCAGAATTTCTCTTAGAGAAGGCAGCATTGAGGTAAATACACTGAGAGCATTTGGGGTGAGGGCCTGTGTGCAGGATGAAGGTTTTGCATAGATGTGTCATTGGTGGAGAGTTTCTGTATTTGTTCAAGGGAGGAGACAAGAAGAGAAAGGAGAGAAAGGGAAGGAGGCAGGACTGTTACAGAGCCAGCGATGGTAATGCTCCCAGGAAAGGCTGAGGAGGACTCTGTCTGGCCCTTGGATACCAAGTTCATGAAGCTAGTGTGGGAGTAAAGATCAAGAACGTTTCTTACCCTGGCACCATTGGCTCACTCCTGTAATCCTAGCTACTCAGGAAGCTGAGATCTGAAAATCTCAGTTCAAAGCCAACTTGGGCAGGAAAGTCTGAAAAATTCTTATCTCTAATTAATCACAGAAAGAGCCAGAAGTGGTACTGTGGCTCAAGGGGTATAGTGCTAACCTTGAGAAAACTCAAGGGCAATATCCAGGCACAGAGTTTAAGCCCCAGGACTGGGAGCTTTAAAAAAAAAAACTTTGAAAGAAAAGAAAAGCAAGTTTCTCAGTAACGCAGACCAAAGAGAGCTAGAAAGCCGCACAGGTTGCAGGCACAGCTGTAATGGGAATAGTGACATCTCTCACATTTTTGCTATTTATGAGGAAAGTGGCCTGGGAGGTTGACTCTAATTCACCATGGGATGTATGCTTCCCTTGTTCTGGTACTTTCTGTCATTCTTACTGTCACACTACCTTATCTGTTGGGCCCAGAGATTCCCAAGGTCAGCCTGCTTATGAAATTTGGGATCTAATGACATGGGTGGCCAAGCATCCCTCAGAACAAAGGATGGATTCTTCCCAGGGGTCTGTCCTTGAGATAAGGGATTTTCTTTGCAAACACTTTTGTGCACAGATGAATCATCTTCCCATTTTAACATTTATTATATTAATATTATTAATATTTGATTTCTTTTTGCAGTATCATTCTCCCCTCCCCTCCTCCCCCCAATGGCTTGAAATCATGGCCTGGGCACTGTCCCACAGCCTTTTCTTCTCAAGGCCAGTACTCTACCACTTGAGCCACAGCTTCCCTTCCAGATTTTTGTTGGCTAACTGGAGATGAGTCTCCCAGACTGACTATTGGCCATGCTGGCTTCAGATCATGATCGTCAGTGCTCACCTTCCTGAGTAGCTAGGATTCCAGGCAGGAGCCACTGAGCTTAGCTAGCCCTTCTCTTTGCTATCCCCAATTCTTGAAGGCGTTGGATATGTTGCTGAGCTTTGGAGTTCTCTTGTCAGTGATTTACCCGATGAGGACTATGTTTGGATGAAGTTGAATCACAAAGTGGGAAAATTGTTCTTTTCAGTTTTCCTTACTCCTTCCTGCTTAGTCAAGGAGGAAGTCCTGGACAGATGCTGAAGTCTCTAAAACTCCCCTCCCTTCCCAGGGGGCTGGGCCTGGCCTTGATGAACAATGACACCCCTATCATGAACCATTTTTTTTTTCAATACTGGGGTTTGAACTGATAGTAGTGCACTTGCTAGCTAGGCACTCTACTACTGAGCCATGCTTTCAGCACCTCCACCCATTGTGGGTTTCATTTGCTTTGGGTTTCTTCAGTTTAGACAAACTATACTTTAAAAAATAAAGCTAATATTGATCCTGGTACCACGGTAAACATGAATGCTAACAACAACAAAAATAATAAAGCTAAAGGTGAGATGGCTTCCAGAAAAACCTTAAGAAACTGTCATATGTACAGTGTAAAATAATAAAAGAAAAGAAAAATAAAAAGTTGGTACCAGTGGCTCAGGCTGGTAATCCTAGCTACTAAGGAGGTTGAGAGCTGGTGGATGGATTGCAGTTTGAGGACAGCTCTAGGCAGTCAAGTCCAGGAGACTCCATCTCCAAAATAACCAGCAAAAAGCTGGAAACATGACTCAATTGGGAGAGTACCAGTCAAGCATGCCAGCCAAGAGTGAGAACTTGAGGTCCTGAGTTCAAATCTTAATACAGCCAAAAAAGAGAAAAGAAGAAGAAAACAAAACAATAAAAGTTCTAGGAAATTGCACATGGTGCCTAGAGAGGGTGATAGTGAGGAAATTTCACATTTCCCCATCTTTCTGCAATGCTCGGACCTTATCAAATGCCAACAGACCGTATTTGCAAGTAGAGAAATGACCAGGATAAGATGAAACAACAATGTTGGTTTTGTAAAGTCCATTCGTTGAAGACACCATTGCTTTTAGCTAAGAAGCAGCTTCTGGATTTTGGGTTTATTTATTAGCATTCATTTTGCACTGCTGGCTGGCATGGCTTGTGAACATCAGCCAGTGTGTCTTCGTCGTCCAGGCTGCCAAGCATGCACAAGCATGGCTCTGTCCACCTCTCCCCGGCACACACACACACACACACACACACACACACACACTTAGCAAGATCTTCTGATGGTTCAAATTCAACTACAGGGGTTTCCTCAGCTCAGGCCTACACATTCATGTCCCTTCCAGCTATTATAACATGGTAGGATATAGTCTTGGCTTACAAGCTACTGGGAACATATTTCTCACTGTTCTGAGAAGTTCTAAGTTGGGGTGTCAGCATATTAGAGTTCTGGGGAGGCCCCTTTCTGGGGGTGCAGATGAATGATTCTGCAATATTTCCTCTGGTGAGGACTAGAAAGAGCTCTGGGGGGCTTTCATAGGTACCAGCTACATTCACAAGGGTAAATGATCTTCTTAGCACTAGCTACCTCTTTTAGATCTCCCCCAGACCATCGCACTGGGTGCCAGGATTTCAACAAAGGAACTTGGGTAACACAGACCTTCAGTTCTTGGCTCCGTGTGTTCTGTGTTGTTGGTCATGGGGTCAAATGCTAGGCATGCATGAGGACTTAGAAGTCTACAAACAGTGTGTCCGCCATAGACCTCAGAGTCCAGGCCTTCTCTTTTTCACATCTTCATTTCCCTCTTCACCTTCCAAGCCCACATAAGATCCTTCTGGTCCTGCAGTGAGCTGAGGAGGGGATTTCCCAGCCTCAAATTTTGTTTTCCATTTTTGTATGGTATTTCCCAGCTCTGCCTGCAGGAGAGAAGCCATCAGAGCCACCACACCCCACCGAGACCCACGGCACCAAGGGACAAAGGCAAGTGCCTCTCTTATAGACACCCTCTGGGCCTGCCTTGGTGGCCTTCAGGTCCCCAGGGTTGGGGGAGAGGGGGCTCCTGGGCAGGCAAGCTCGCCAGGCCCTGCTGTGCTGGAGAAGCAGGGGACCAGATGCTGGAAGGAGGGGAGGGCTGGTGTTACCTGTGGCCTGGCACTGTGGCCTCACTGTCACCTGGCATCTTGAAGAAGGGCCAGCACTTGAGACTCACCCAGAGCTTAGACTGTGGTTTGAAATGAGGCCCAATAGAATTTCTAGAACAGAATTTCTCATTCTCTAGAATGAGAAGAATGCTTAGGAACCTTTGGCCAGAAGTTTCTGGAGTTTTGGGAGCTTGTAGGGCTGAAAATTTCTCAAGGATGTGCCAGCTGCCAGCTATCTTCTGAGGGTGCTGGGCCCAAGAGACCAAGGTGGTGTAGGAGAGGAAAGCTCTCCTCCACACCTACCAGGTGTCAGCAGGATGGGGCTGGAATATGGTCCCAGAAGTCATCTAAGGGGCTTTGGTGGTGGGGGAGGAGGGGAAGACTGAGTCTCAGGTAAGAAGATGGAAGTGAGGTAAGCAGACATGGTAGAGACCTGGGACCTGGATTTCCACTGATAGGGAGGCAGGCACATGGGATTCACAGCAAGTAATTGCAGAATCCTCCTGCTGATGACCTAAGCAGGTCCCTTTTCCTGTGGGCACCTCAGTTTCCTCATCTGTAACATACTGTGGCCATGCGATTTATCTCATAGTGATGGAGTATGGGTTTAGGGTTGGTTATATTTTAGTTTTATGAGATGGTAAATTGCTATCTAGCCCATTCTGGCCTCCAACTCAGGATCCTCCTGCTTTAGCCTCCCAGGTGCTAGGATTACACACATATTACCAGGTTCGATCTTAAAGTCCCCCATATCATCATTACCCCAACGAAAACATATGCATGAGCTGATGGTATAGACCCCATGGGTAGATGAAGACACTGGGCTTAGTTCCTTCCTACCACATACTCATGGGCCTGAATCCAAACCTAGGAGGGGAAAGCAGCTATGGAAATGGTCAAAGATCTGTGACTCATACCCTCTTTATGCGCCCTCCTGTCTTTGCCCAGGGCAGTGAAATAAAGACATTAGCAGGAGAGTTAGTCTCTGTGCTCGATAGTCTAACCAAGGATGCTACTTCTCACCTCCTCGCTAGGTTGCTAGTTTTGTGAGCTCAAAGCAGACAGCTTTGGCCCTAGCCCTGTCCATTGCAGAATCCACACTCATCTAAACATCCCCGTTGGCACTCATGTCTGCCTCCTCACCCCAAGCTGTGGTTCAGAGCTAGTGACTGAGTGTGGGTATGACAGCCCAGCTCCTTCTGGAGGATCAGTCTGTGGCACTGTCACCACTTCAGATCCTGGAGAGGGCCGTTAGGGGTCGGGATGGGGGGAGGTCAAGTAGAAGCCAAGCTTCTGTTGTTGAAGCCACACTTCTTTGCTTAGCTTTTTCCCATTACACTGTCCTGTTTTCCTGACTACTCCATAAAGAAGTACTGTAAGAGCTGGGCATCATGGCTCATGCCTGAAATCCTAGCTACTCAGAAGGCTGAAATCTGAGGAATGCAATTTAAAGCCAGCTCAGGCAGAGAATTTTTCAAGATCCCATCTCAAGCAATAGTTGAGAACCATGTACTTGCCTGACACCCCAACTACAGCAGGAAGCATAAATAGAGTATCATAGTCCAACCCAATCTCATCAAAAAGTAGGACCCTATCTTAAAAATAATCAGAGCAAAACAGACTGCAGCCTGTCTAGCTTACGGCAAAAAAGCAACCGCCTAGCAAGTGTGAAGCCTGAAAGAAAAAAGTGAGTTTATAAGAACGCAACAGATGTGGTCACTGAGACATTAAGAGTCTAAGGAACCTATCATCAGTCATGTGGCTGGTAACTTAAAGACATCTGGTAGTTTCACTTACCCAACATCCAATCTGGCCCCTAGCTGGCCATGGAGGGGTGCAGGCTTCTGGGGGAGCTGATTTGTCAAGAGGAGATGTTCCCTCGGGGGGTGGGGGGGCAAAACCTGCTCCAGAAGAGGAGGGAGGAAGGGCTAAGGAGTGTGGGGGGGTGCTGAGCTGGAAGCAGGAGATGTTTGAGATAAAGGGACAGGGAGGTCATGCTGGCCCATGCTGGCCTCCTGACTTTATCCTGGAGGTGGTGGTTGCAGCTGGGTGCTTCAGGCAGAAATGAGTCCAGTCCAGAGCTGAGCCTGAGAGCCAGGGAGGTGGGGAAGAAGGCTGAGGAGTGTGGGTGGGCACATGGGTGGGCATAGGCCTGCGTGCCCTGGAGGTGGGACAGGCGGTCTGGCATAGTCAAAGGCTCAGGGGCTACAGAGAGAAATCGAGATTGATTTCTGCACTCCTTCCTCTAATAGCATCCCCCAGGTAGCAGGAAAAATCCCCAGGAGTACAATGGGTGGGGCCATGTATAAGAAAGGAAAGGTGGGCTGAGCTCCCCTCACCCCTCAGACCAGGGCCCACCTGCCCCCCCACCTGCTCCCTGCCTCTGTGGCTCCTGTTGTCTAGAGGGGGAATGGCAAAAGCACTGGATTCCTATCCACACGCCCTGCTGCCCCATGCCTGAGACCCTGTGCATCCGCAGCCTTTCTCAGAGCCTGATTTCTAATTAACCTTCTAGAGCTTGCGTTTGGGGTTCCTGGAGGTAACACTGTACCAAAGTTCCTTCTTAGTTGGCTCTGCTGTCTAACTTTCTGCCTAAAAAAAAAAAAAAAAAAGTAATAAAACTTTCCATGTATCTGAAAATATGCAAATCTTATGAAAACCAATATGCAAATGAACCAACAGCTAGCCAGGCTAGGGATCCCTGGTCCAAGCCCGGAGGTCGCACGTTGACTCAGTTCTTGCATGCTTTGATGAATACACTCAGTCAGATAAACGTGAACATAGATTTTTAACTACAAAGCTGAGGTTACTTTCAAACCTGGCTTGATTAGATAGCACTTCAATATGCTGTCAAATTCCCTAGCAGGTGGTCAAGGAGAAGTGGCAGAGGAGACACCTGCTGAGATTTGGAAATTCACAGGAGGCTGCAAGACAGAGTTGTGAGTCTTTAGGCAGATGATGCTGAAGGCATTTGCTTGCACCAAGCAAGTGTTCGACAGGTCTCCTCACTAGCCCAGTGAAAACAGGCTTGCCTTGGAAAATAGACACACACGCGCGCGCGCGCGCACACACACACACACACCAAAGAAAGTGTTTCCTCCATAGGTTTCAATTACTTTTCACTCCAAATATCATAGTGCAACCGTTAAACCTCATCTACCACCTTCCTACTTCTGCTTTAGTGTGTCATGCTGTGAGGGAACTTCCATCATCTGTGCCTACTCTTTGTTCTCTGTTTTTCTTCTCTACACATTGAGGAAATGGCTATTCTAGTTATTAGTGTCAATCTTCAGCCGGTTTTTAAAATCATTAGTGAATAAAATATCTCAAACATATAAAAGGTAATGCATTGAATGAATCTAGAGCGAATCATGTTGAGTGAGACAAGTCAAGACAAAAGGAACAAAAGGCTCACAGTATCCTTAATATGTGGCTATTAGGTCCAAACAGTATAAGAGAAAGGACCCAATATTTGCATACCCAATGCTCTGGACATGGTATTGGAAATATAAACACAACTACATAGACATAAAAACCTATGACTCGGGGCTGGGAGTTTGGCCTAGTGGTTAAAGTGCTTGCCTAGCATGCACGAAGACCCAGGTTCGATTCCTTGGTACCACATATATAGAAAAAGCCGGAAGTGGTGCTGAGGCTCAAGTGGTAGAGTTCTAGCCTTGAGAAAGTCCAAGGACAGTGCTCACGCTCTGAGCTCAAGCCCAGGACTGGTAAAAAAAAAAAAAAAAAAAAAAAACCTATGACTCTATAGACATAATGTTTTATTACATTGATTAATACGTATCTATGATATGCAAACTCTTAGCCTAATTTTGATTATGTTCTAAAAACTAAGTGCCGGTGCTTGTATATAGAGATTCCCTTCTTAAACACTTGTTAAACATGTCATTTGAAATATGATGTAAAAATCAATGTTAATAAATTCTTCAATAAAAAATCAAAACTTTTTATAAGTGTAATGGGTCTAGGTACTCAGGAAATAGAGGTTGGGAAGATGGTGGATGGATAAAA
This sequence comes from Megascapheus bottae, assembly GCF_031878675.1. Taxonomy (NCBI): domain Eukaryota; kingdom Metazoa; phylum Chordata; class Mammalia; order Rodentia; family Geomyidae; genus Megascapheus; species Megascapheus bottae. The sequence continues at coordinate 19,813,604 of NC_143532.1, read as the reverse complement.
AGTTTGTGAGAACTCATCTCAACTTATAGGCCAGGTGTGGAGGAGTATGCTCCAGGTTAGCCTAGGGTAAAAATGTGACAATCAGTTTGAAAAATCAGGATGTCCTAATATGTCCTGTTTTAAAATTTGAATTTATTTACTGGTATGTTTTGGAGTGCTTTCTGTTCCAGGACACACTAGCTGTCTTTGAGAGGGCTGCTGTGTATGGATGGGTGCGTTATGATTTATTTCCCATGGGTGGACACCTGCCCTTCCCCCACCCCCAATGGTGATTTGGTAGCAAGAGGACAATGATTCCACTTGACTTTGTCTGACCACATAGATTGGAATCCCAGGAACCTTGGGCAAGTAACATATACTCAGTTTTCTCTACTGTTAAATGGATACATTGTAAGTATCCATTGCAAAGAATGAAGGCCATGTCCCAGGCAGATGCTTACTACAGGGCCCATGTATAGTGAATCCCCGTGGCACCTGCCACTTAGAGACCATCAGCTATGTGCCACTCATGTTTCAAGAATCTATAAGATCATTTTAAATCCTATGGATTTGTAAGAAAATCTACATGCTTCTCAATAAATGTCATTCACTAACATCGTCTGTTTTCTCTTTTTTTTTTGCCACATTTACAAGGATGTCTCATTGTCACAGTCCTACAAATATAAATGCTAAATACAAGTATGATGCACATACTGCCAAATGGCCTCCATCTCCGTGCAGATTTCCCCAAAGAAACAAGCCCCAAGACTCAAACTCAGATAGATTACTGGCTAGGTGATCCCAAAGCAAACACTGGTAGAAGATAAGGCATGGAGACAGGAAAGGGCCCAACAACCCAGAAGTACAAATCCACAACAAGAAGGACCTGTGGGCACCTGGAGAAACACCTGTTACCCTTCCAGAGGTCGGGGTGGAGATGGGGGCAGGCAGCTGCACATCCACCTTGGTTGGTGAGGTATTGAACTGAAAACCGGCCTATCGTCACCTCTGGGGCAGATGCCTCTCCTCGCCCTCTGCTTTCATTTTTCTTTAATATCTGTACTTTCTTGTGAATAAACTTTGTTTCTTTTTATTGTTGACTAAGATTCCATTGTGTAGATATAGCATACTTGGTTTGTCCGTTCATAAAGGACTAGACCTTTGGGTTGGTATCACTATTTGTCTATTATGAGTATGACTGGCCTGAATGTTGAAGATATTTTTATATCTCTTGTGTATGGACCTAATTGTGGAATTGGTGGGTTTATGGTGACTGAGTTAACTGCCAAACTATTTTTTAAAGGGAATGTATCATTTTACTGTCTAGCCAGCCAGGAATAAGGGCCTCAGTTTCTCCAAATTCTCATCTGCACTTCTCCAGCATTTCAATACTACATGGGTGCCAAAAGCTATGTCTGTATTTTTTTTTTTGCCAGCCCTGGGCTTGAGCTCAGGGCTTGAGTACTGTCCTTGGACTTTCTCAAGGCTAGCACTCTACCACTTGAGCCTCAGCACCACTTCCGGCTTTTTGCTATGTATGTGGGGTACCAAGGATCGAACCCGGGTCTTCATGCATGCTAGGCAAGCACTCTACCACTAGGCCAAACTCCCAGCCCGCATGTCTGTATTTTTTTAAGTGCAAAATAATTTAATTTAAAAATGTGGGGGGCGGGGGAGGGGTACTGGGATTTGAACTCAGGGCCTCAGGCTTCTGAGCCACATCCCAGTCACACCCTCAAGTTCTCGCAGGTGTCCTGGTATAATAGAAGCTGCATTGTCCTCAGTCCACATGCTAACTTAGGAAGTCTTCCTCCTCTTGCTTTCTGTGTCATCATCTTAGTTGTTTCGGATTGTTCTCACAGCATAGCATAGATTGGTGACTTACAAGACAGAAAGTTATTGCTCACAGTTCTGGAGCTGGGAAGCCCCCCCAGGCTGCGAGCTTAACATGTGAGTCTATGAAGGCTAGTTCCTGTTTGCAGATGGCTCCCTTTCTCTGTGCCCTTCACTGGAGGAGACAGCAAGCTCCCCCCACCTCTTCTGATGGGGCTTCTAATCCCACCTTGGGGGTGTGTCCCTCATGACCGCAGCAGCTTCGCCCTGTGTGTCTGGAAAGAGCCTAGATTTCTATCACAGACCGGTCTCACCTGGGAGTGCTCACTCCCTTGCTTTACCTCTCTTAGGATGCCACAGGATTGTTTTCAAAATATTGTGAGTACCCAGGACTCTTCAACAAGGCCTCCTCTTTCTTTTCTTCTTTCTGTTTTCATTGTTGTTATTAGTGGTGGTGGCAGTTGTGGGGCTTAAACTCTGGACCTGGCACTGCCCCTGAGCTTTTTTTGCTCAAGGCTAGCCCTCTACCACTTGAGCCACAGAACCACTTCTGGTTTTCTGGTAGTTCATTGGAGATAATCGCATGGATTTTCCTGTCCTGGCTGGCTTTGAACTGCGATCCTCAGCTCTCATTCTCCTGAGTAGCTAGGATTACAGGCATGAGTCACCTGTGCCCTGCTCTATTCTTATTTCTAGTAACAGTACCTATTAGCATGACATTAGAATGTGCCCATTAATGTGCATTTCTATAAAGCTCTGGAACTTTCTAGCTAAATTCTCCCAGTTTCACAGGTACAGAATTCACTGATCATTGTCTTGATTTATTTACTGAATTACTGGTTTTCTTTTTAGCCACATAGGCACAGTAGTAAGTACTGGGTACTAGGTTTCAAGAGTAACTCAGGGCCTCATGCTCTGCATGCGGGCAGTCTATCACTTGCACCAAGCTCTCAGACTTCTTGCTTATATGTACCTTCTCTCTCTCTCTCTCTCTGTCTCTGTCTCTCTCTCTCTCTCTCTCTCTCTCTCTCTCTCTCTCTCTCTCTCTCTCTCTGTCTCTCTCTCTCTCTCTCTCTCTCTCTCTCTCTCTCTCTCTCTCTCTCTCTGTCTCTCTCTCTCTCTCTCTTTGCCAGTTCTGGGCTTGAGCTCAGGGCCCGAGCACTGTCCTTGGACTTTCTCAAGGATAGAGTTCTACCACTTGAGCCTCAGCACCATTTCCGGCTTTTTGCTATGTATGTGGTACCGAGGAATCGAACCCGGGTCTTCATGCATGCTAGGCAAGCAGTCTACCACTAGGCCAAACTCTTGGCCTCTCTTCTTTTATTTTATTATTATTTTATATTTTCACTTTGGTGTTTTTGTCCTTTCTTGTATCTCGTAGGAACTTGGTTTTCCTGTGCATTCCATCTTATGAATCATACATCTCCAAGACTGTGTTAACATCGTAATTGGCACCATTGTGTCTTATTACTGTGCTTTTGGTAACATGGGCATCGCCCCTCTGAGGTTTCCCTTTCACGACATTTGTCAAGCCAGGTACCTGTGGCTCACTCCTGTAATCCTAGCTACTCAACAGGCTGAAATTTGAATATCACAATTTGAAGCCAGTTCAGACAGAAAAGTCTAAATTGAAAATCTTTCCCTATTTTGGCAGTCCTGGGGCTTGAACTCAGGGCCTGGGCACTCTCCCTGAACTTCTTTTGCTCAAGGCTAGCACTCTACCACTTGATCCACATAGCCACTTCCACTTTTTTTTTTTTTAAGTTATGTGGTACTGAGGAATCGAACCCAGTTGCTAGGCAACTAAGCCACATTCCCAACCCAAGCTGAGACTCTTATATCCATTTATTCACCAGCAAACTGGAAGTGGTGCTGTGGCTCAAAGTGTCAGAGCACTAACCTTGAGTGAAAAAGCTCAGGGACAGTGCCCATGTCCTGAGTTCAAGCCCCACAACTGACAAGAAAAAATAAATTACAAAAAGAATAATGTTGTTATTGTTCAAAAAGTACCTTGTTGCCTTGTAAGAAGGAAGATGGCCAATCTTAACTGTCTGAGGGCTTGCTGCAGGGAAAGGCCAGGCTTATTCCCTTTCTAGGGTTGGGGGAGGGAATGAATGAGCTGGGTTGACTGGTCACATGTGACACCCAGGCTCTGGGTTGGAGAAGCAAGAGTAGCATCATGTGCTCCAAGCATGGCTATCTGAAGGTGTAGACAGCGTTTGCATGGGTGGGGTGAGTGTCTTGTGTCCTCTCTCCTTAGGACCTGCACTATGGGAACTTCCTGTAAACCTCAGGACAGGGGACAGGACCCGGACACCCATGGCTCCCCAGACCATCTATCATGAACCAGGAAACCAGGTTGGTTTTCCTCCCTCCCCTTCCGCACCTTTCCTCCCCCCATCCATCCACTCCTCCTTCCCTCCCATCCTGCTGCTAAGATTGCTCCCCACTAGCAGTACGTCATGGCTATAGTGCTGGCTGGTGTCTCACACTAGGAATAGATGGGAAAGCACAGGCAGGTAAAGAGAAGCTCTACTGCATTGGCAAACCTGGGCCCTCAAGTGCCAAAGACATGGACTCCAAGGCTTACGACTCGAAATCCTGAAAAACAGGGGTTTCCGGCTCTAAGTGTTAGAAACTTACAGCGATAGGTGACCAGGCTTGAGGGCTTATAGCTCCTAGCAGGGTCACCCACAGCTCAAAGCCTGGGCTGCTAGCGTAACCCCCCCCCCCTACTCTTAGCAGCAGCCAGTGAGTGGCAGCAGTTGTTGGTGCCAGTCGGTGTCACAGTGTAGCATCTCCTGGACCTTCAGTGGCAGGTCCTTTGTTCCGTAACTATAGAGCTCTGGGGCCTTGAGTATCAAGGCCCTTGATCTATAAGGTTTGGTAATTCCCTGGAACCTTTATAGTGACCAGAGCTCTCAGCCTCATGTCTTCAGCTCTTCACAACCATGTCCTTCTTTTAACTTCTCCATACATTCACAGTTCATCACCCAAGGGGCCTCCATTCCCTGTCTTTTCCCTGATCACTGTCTGGAACTCTAGCCACCTTCTTACTACTACTTCTGCCACCGCTGCGGCCTCCACTGCCTCTCGGCCCTCTCCCCATTGCCTGTCAGCCACTCCCGCCACAGACATCACAATTAGGAAAGGAAAGACCATTGAGCATGTACCAATACACCTTTTATCCAACCTGATGTGACAATTGAGAGCGGCACAAGAAGGAATCTCCTGGCTGGCTCAAAACATGAGCTGAATAGCCTGGTTATGATAACCAGGAGGCAGGATGGCCTGCAAATATAGAGTTATAAGCTGCACCAACCACAACACTGCTTCCAGGTCCACCAATCATAAGCTTTGTATGAAGACCAATCACAGACCTTATATTGCAGCCAGCAAAGCTTTCTGTTGAGTCACTGGGGTACATGCATCTCCACCTGGCCTGAGTGAGGAAAGTACAGAATGAGCAGGGTGGTCTAGATTTAGACTAAGGACAGTAAGTTGTGTGATCAGTTGCTGTTCGATCAGGACCTTCTAGAGCAAGAGTCATGGCTTCAGTTGCCTATTTCTTTTTCTTTCTCTCTCTCTTTTTTTTGTACTGGTTCTGGGGCTTGAACTGAGGTCTTGAGCTTTCTTGCTCAAGGCTTGCTCTCTATCACCTGAGCCATAGCTCCACTTCCAGCCGAGCTGGCATTGGACCATAATTCTTAGATCTCAGCCTCCTGAGTATCTAGGATTATAGGCATGAGCCACAGGTGTCCAGCCTTAGTTGCATGCTTCCTTCAAGCTGCTTGAACCCAAGGAAAGGGTCTGACAATTGACAAAAAGTCAAATCAGCTCAGTCCCGACCACTTAGCTTACTTGAAAAGAAAATATATATAAGAGGATATTTACAAAGAAATCCCATCACTAATGTTAACATACTTAACAATACTCTTAGAGAGAATTCAATCCCTCTGTGTCTCAATCAGGCTACCCTAGACACTAAACCCATCTTTGGCCACCATTTGGCATGAAATGAAAATCATCAGACACAGAATATCAAGAGGAGCCTTTAGCATCAAATTCACCCATTTAACAAATGGTGTCACTGAGGCATAGATAGAGGAGAAACTGGCCCAAGGTCACACTACAGGTGCATTTAGCTACATTCTTCTGTGGAAACTGACTCCTAAGTCCCATGGCTTCTTCTCTGCTCATACCTCTTCACAGTAGCAAGTGACCTCAGACCTCTAGATCTCATCCTCCTCTTTTTCAGACTCAGACTAACGGGGTGGCTATGATTTGAAATACTGTGGGCTCCTGGACAGAGTGTTTTAAAAGGAGAGAGAGAAAGAGAGAGGGGGGCAGGAAGAGAGAGAGGGGGGAGGGGGAGGGAGGGGGAGGGAGAGAGAGAGAGAGAGAGAGAGGGAGAGGTGTGTAAAATAAATCAATCATACATTGGTTCTTAAAACATCTGCACCAATGTGGCAGGACACTTTTAGCAATTTCCTTGGCCAAAGAAAGTTTTGTGCACATGCCTAATTTCAAGGAAATGGGACAGGGAGATACTATCAAGGGCTCAGAAAGAAGAGGACGAGTGTATCTGTGACCAGCCTTATCACAGAGCGTTAGCCATCTGGGCCAGGAATCCTTGTTTTCTTGACTGTAAGCCAAGAATCTATCTACTGAACTCTGTCCCTGAGGTTATTTTCCAGGGAAGTCAATATTTAATAATGATGAATAATGTGCTTTTTTTTTCCCTCCCAGGGACAATTATTTTTTTTTTTGCCAGTCCTGGACTTAAGCTCAGGGCCTGAGCACTGTCCTTGGACTTTCTCAAGGCTAGAGCTCTACCACTTGAGCCTCAGCACCACTTCTGGCTTTTTTCTATGTATGTGGTACCGAGGAATTGAACCCGGGTCTTCATGCATGCTAGGCAAGCACTTTAACCACTAGGCCAAACTCCCGGCCCCATCAGGGACAATTATTCCTAAGCAGTTTCCTGGAATGCGATGGCAGTAGTGGAATCAAAGCATTGTGTTAGATAGACTGAAAAGGAGGTTTGAGGATGAGAAACCATGTCTTCCAGGCACCTTTAACTCTATCTCAGTGTGTTGACTGTGCTGGTTTCTTCATGGGCAACGTGAAGTTTGAATACCATAGCTCATCTAAAAAGCTATACCCTAGCTATGACCACATCCCTGTGCCACAGCCACCTGTTCAGTGGCGCTGCTGCATCCTGTCTGGTGGATAGGAGCCTAGTCCTTAGACTCTAATGCTTCTGTCTGAACAAGGACCTATACCGGTAGTCTAATTGAGAAGGGATGAGCAGAAGGGGCGCATGCCCACTCAGCCTGTACTAGAGTCCCAGTGAACAGCTGGGATCTACACCCAAGGAACAAGGTGGTGGGATTTGGTAAGGTTTGGTCCTGGCAGACCTCCTACTCTTGGTAGAGTTAGAAATAGGATCTCTGAAGTTTTGAGGGTTAGTTAAGATACAGAATACCTGAAGAACCGTGCTTGCCTGACCCACTATATTCTTCCTCTGTGGCCATACTGTCAGTAGGGGAAGAATGCTATGTATGCCATATCCAGCTTTATGAGGATGTCTATTCCATTAACAAATCTCCAGGTGGTTGGGTGCTTAGATCATTTATGAATAGTCTCACAGTGAACATTTCTACAGTTATATTTTTATTTTATTTTCTTGTTAGTTGTAGGACTTGAACTCGGGGCCTGGGCCTTGTCCCTGAGCTCTTTTGCTCTCAAAGCTAATGCTCTATAATTTTGAGCCACACACAGCCCCACTTACCATTATATATATTTTTTGCTAGTCCTAGGGCTTGAACTCAGGGCCTGAGCACTGTCCTTTGGCTTTCCTCAAATCAAGCAGTCTACCACTTGAGCCACAGCACTACTTCTGGCTTTTCTATGTACATGGTACCAAGAAATTGAACCTGGGTCTTTGTGCATGCTAGGCAATCACTCTACCAATAAGCCAACCTCCCGGCTGATAGTTTTATTTTTAATGTACTCCCAAGGCAGTTTCTTAAGATTTGAGGCCTAGAAATAGAGTTGTAGATCAAAGAAACTGACGTTATTTAGGCTTTTGCTGTGGGAATGCCTTTAATCACTATTTAGAGTCCTCTACTAGCTGGCTGCTGGCAAGTTCCAGATTAAAAGAAGAGAATTCGAGAGAAAGGGGATGGCTTTGTGTTCCCAAAAATTAGAGTTCACAACAAGGAGCAGAAATTCCTAAGCCACAGTGGTTTGAACAGAATAGACGTATATCTGAATATCAGGTAATAAAGGTCCAGTCAGAGTTCAGGACAGATGGGCAGGTTTAATCTATACTGTTGGCTTCTGCATCATGATCCAATGTGGCTACTCAAAGTCTAGTCATCACAATGACAATCCAGCCAATAGGAAGAAGCAACAAGGATAGATAGCACTTCCACTTATATCCCAGTGGTCAAAACATAGTGACATGATATCATGGAACCATACGAGAAGCTTATTCCTTTTTAATTTTTATTTTTAGTAAAAATATTAGGAATGTGTATTAGGCATGTGAAGAGAGAGAGAGACGGGGGGGGCGGGGGGAGAGGGAGAGAGAGAGATGGAGGAATGACACAGGGAGCCAGCACTTCAGATTACCTTCAGCCATTTCCTGAAATCCACTAGGTTACAAACCATAGCCTTGGGTTAAATAGAGGAAATTAGGTGTGAGAAGGTACACACAGCCGAAACAGTCTAAGTCACCAGCAGATTTAGGAAGGGTCAGGGATGGCCTTGTTACAATAGGAGCCATTCATGGTTGGCTGGCTGACAGAGGGTCCTCTCCTTCCTGGATTCCAAGATGGAAAAGAAGTCAATTTTCTCAATTACTAGGGAATGTTCAGAAGTTCTGGTACTAAGGTGGGGGTGGGGTGGGGGAAGAACAAACCTCAGGAAATAACAAGAAAACCAGAACAAATTCTCGTCTTCAGGGAATGTACGAGACTCACCACCCTAGATCTCTGGGCACAGGAACAGGGAGGGAAGAGGCTACCAAAGACATAGGCTAAGCACACCATCTCCAGCTTGCCTGTCACCCTGTCCCTGCAGGACCAGCCCCTCCCTCATGGATTCCCTTAGCCAACAGCAGGACAGCAGGAACCTGTGGAGCTGGCTTGTGAGTCTGCTCAGCAAACACCCAGAATGGCTGAGCGCTAAGATGCGCTCCTTCCTCCCTACCACGGAGCTGAGCTCCAGTGGTGAGGCCCCAGATGTGGAACAAAGGGTCACCCAGCAACTCCGCAAGCTGCACGCCCAAGGGCAGAACACCTGGAAATCGCTGGTGCAGTGTGTGTGTATGGAGCTAGAGCTGCCGCTGGAGCTGGAGGTGCGTCTCCTGAGCACCTCTTGCCATGATGAAAACGGTAAGAGTGGCATGGTGGGGTAAGGGGTTCTAGAATAGCCATCCCAAGCCCCATATCCACGGGATACCCAGGGGCCTGCCCAGGTCTCTCAGTGTGGGTGAAGCGGAGCCAGAAACAATGATAAATCATTCTGGGTGCTTCTCAGAGACAGTTTCTCAACACCACAAGATGAGCTGTCCAAACACTGAGGGAGCCCAGAAGCCAGGACTTTTTTTTTTCCCCAAATTATTTTGCCAGTCCTAGGGCTTGAACTCAGGGCCTAAGCACTGTTTGGGGGCTTTCTCAAGGCTAGACCCCTGCCACTTGAGCCACAGCACCACTTCCAGCCTTTTCTATGTATGTGGTCCTGAGGAATCAAACTCTAGTCTTCATGCATGCTAGGCAAGCACTCCACCACTAGGCAAAACTCCCAGCCCCAAGTGACTTCGTCTAGCTAGAAATTCCAAGTAGCCCATAATGCCCAAGGGCCTCTTTTGTTCATTTGTTTGGACAGTACCAGAGTTTGAACTCAGAGCCTTGAGCATGCTAGGCATGTAACTGGGATTTGCTAACATTTTGTCTGAGCTAGCCTCAAACCTCAGTCCTCTTGATCTCTGTCTTGTGAGAAGCTAGGAATTACAGAACTTAACCACTGCACCAGTCTCCAAGAGGCTTCTTTTTTTATTATCATTTTATTGTCTGGATAATGTATGAGGGGTTATAGTTACGCCCATCAGCTAATAGGTACATTACTTCTTGCACATTGATACCCCTTCTACAAGAGGCTTTTTTCTTTGGCCTGGGCTTGAGCTCAGGGCCTGAGCACTGTCCTTGGACTTTCTCAAGGCTAGAGCTCTACCACTTGAGCCTCAACACCATTTTCAGGTGTTCGTGCATGCTAGGCAAGCACTCTACCACTAGGCCAAACTCCAGGCTCCTCCCAGAGGCTTTTATTCTTTCTTTCCTTCCACTTGTCTGCATTCCCTCCTTCTTTTTTTCTTTCTTTCTTCTTTTTTCCCTTTTCTTTTCCTTCCTTCCTTTCTTCCTTCCTCCTTTGAAGCTTCTTTCCTTCCTTTCCTTTCTTTTCAATTTTCTTTGGAGGTTTGAAGTCAGGGCTTCCCACTCGCAAGGCAGATCTATACCACCTGAGCCATGTCTCCTGATCCTTTTTAGCCTGGGTTATTTCCAGCTGGGGAGTCTCGCTTCATGCCTGAGTGCCCTGAGCTGCGATCCCCTTACTTTCACTTGCCCATGTTGTTTAGAACAACAGACACACACTACCGTACACAGCCATTGGTCAGGACAAGTCTCACACTCTTCATTGCCTGGGTTGGCCTTGAGCAATGATACACCCATCTCCACCAACCTAGGAGTTAAGACCTAGGTCAGCCACCATGGCTCCTGCTCCAAGGAGCCCCTTTAAGCAGCACAACCAGAAGTAGTAATAAGAGAGGCATTCCGAAAGGGTATCAACGTGCAAGAAGTAATGTACCCACTACCTGACGAATGTAACTGTAACCCCTCTATACATCACCTCCACAATAAAATAAAATGGCATTCCACAGGCAAATCTCACTCTGTTCAAGTCGGTGGATATTGTTTGAGCACCTTCTGTTTGCACAGCATTTAGGGGAAGGGCCAGTTAGTGAGAGCCAATGGGATCCTTGGTCACAAAGCAGGACTCAGACAAGTGTTCTGCCAAGGTGGGAGAGGGGGCAGGTCCACACATTGTACATGTGCAGATGTACATAGCACAGGCATGTGTGGAAACTCACACATGCCTGTGGCCAAACAGGCAGAAAGACATACCCATGCTCAGATGCATTGTTCCTACCCGCCTCTGTGTTTGGGGCTCACCATGAGCTTTTCTCCTTGGGTCATTGAGCTAATAATGTTATCGCTCCTTTACTTGGTACCCACGCAGTGGCCTAAGCCCTGAGCCAATACCTGGCCAAGCTGGGTAGCATCGTGCCACATCCACAGCATGTTCTCTTCTGCCTTCTTTGCAGAGTTGCCTGGACAGCTGGGAGCTGGTGAGGAGAATCAGTCTGCACCTCTACTCTTCTGTGGTGAGGCCTGGGGCTGGGGGTCCAGTGGATGAGGAATGACTCTGTCCCCCTCTTAACCTGCAGACACCTCTGCACAAGCACCCCCTCCTTGCACTTCTTCCAGAGCTACAACTTTCAAGGCCTGCACTGCCAGTTCCCAGGGGTCTAATCTGGTGCCCCTCAAAAGAGTCTGCAGGTGTCAGCCCTTAGATACTTTGTCTAGTGTCACTGTCACTAGAGAAGCCTGCTGCTCTGGGCTCAGGGCCTGGCCCCCCACACCTGAGGCAGACTTTCCAGGAAGCTCTAATCAGTCCTCAGAACTCTTCAACCTGATACCCACAGTTACTGTGGCACCCAAGCAGTCTCAGAGACTGCTGGGTGGTTCATAGACAAAACCTGGAGGGGTCAGCCACCAAACGATGACTGCCTCACTGATTCTTAGGCCAATCTTTCCTTCCTTCCTTCCTTCCTTCCTTCCTTCCTTCCTTCCTTCCTTCCTTCCTTCCTTCCTTCCTTCCTGCCTGCCTGCCTGCCTGCCTGCCTGCCTGCCTGCCTGCCTGCCTGCCTGCCTGCCTGCCCAGGTGGAGAGCAAGCCATGGGTGCTTAGGCCCGGTCCCTGAGTGTTGTTCCTTGAGTCCTTCCTCATTTCCTTTCTTCACTCTTTTAGGTCTCAAGCCTCCTGTTCAGAGCTGCAATTCCTCAACATGCCTGAAGTACGGCAGGAAACAGCAGCTAGGTGTGTGCCATAGTGGAAAAGGACCCAACAGAAAGACTGGGCTGCCTGATGCCTGTGCATAGATTCCAGACCCTGATCTAGGCTGGCAGATTTGTGGTCCAATTCTCATTTTCCAGACTCTCAGGAGAGAAAAATTCATTCTTTATGGTGGGGGGAAGGCTGGGTTACTTGGGGAGGGGCTGGTAGAAGGCCACAGTCTTGCTAGCCAGGATCTTCCATCTTCCAGAGATACCCCAAAGAAATGACAAGTACGACCTCAGGCCTGAACCCCCACTATCTAGTTGGAGTGAGAGGGATGAGTGATGATAAAGATTCCTGAGAGAAGTCCCCAAGGCAGAGATCCTGGGAGCCATGGGGAGGCAGAGGGCTCTGGAGGCCACCTTCACTCAACTCATTCTCCACCACTGTTCCAGTGAGGCTCTCATTCTCCCACACATATGCACTAAGAACCGTGGGTATGGCCATTGTGGAGAATTCACATCCATTCAAAATGGGCTGGGGTTTTTTTTGGCACCAGTACTGGAGTTTGAACTCAGAACCTGGGTATTGTCCCTTAGTCTTTGTTTTTTGTTTTTTTTTATGCCAGTCCTGGAGCCTAAACATGTCCTTGGGCCTTTTTCTCAAGGCTAGAGCTCTACCATTTGAGTCACAGCATCACTTCTGGCTTTTCTATGTATGTGGTACTGAGGAATCCAACCCAGTCTTTATACATGCTAGGCAAGCACTCCACCACTAGGCCAAACTCCTGGCCCCTGTCCCTTAGTGTCGCTGTCCCCTCGGCCGGCAAGGAAGATGCAACACGTGAGACTTCTTCTCGAGCAGCAGTTTATTCAGCAAGCTTACAGCTATGCCGGGTCGACCCCGACTTCCTCAAAACCCTGGGCTTTTATAGGCCCATCATCCAATCACATTCTCTATACTTTCAGCCAAAAGAAAAAAGGGGGAGATGTAGAGAGCTATTACATTCGCCATTACAAGATGGCGCTGGCATCCGCCTTGTGGTTGCGCCACTGAGTTGTTTGTCTGAAAGTTTCCAGGAAAAGATGTGATTGTTCTTGAGCTTTATGCATGATTGGAAGTATGTGTAATGCCATATTGCTACTTGTTTAGAATGTGCTATGGAGGTGTACTTATATTATTGGCTATAGAATTGTAAGAAAGCAAATGTGATTGGATGATGGGCCTATAAAAGCCCAGGGTTTTGAGGAAGTCGGGGTCGACCCGGCATAGCTGTAAGCTTGCTGAATAAACTGCTGCTCGAGAAGAAGTCTCACGTGTTGCATCTTCCTTGCCGGCCGAGGGGACAGCGACACCTTAGCTTTTTTACTTAAGGTTGGAGCTCTTCTACTTGAGCCACAACTCCCCCCCCCATTTTTTTTTTGGCCATCATGGGGCTTGAACTCTGGGCCTGGGCACTGTCCCTGAGCTCTTCAGCTCAGGGCTACCACCGTACCCCTTGAGCCACAATGCCACTTCCAGTTTTCTAGTGGTCAATTGGAGATAAGAGTCTCATGGTCTTTAGTGCGTGGGCTGGCTTTGAACCTCCATCCTCAGATCTCAGCCTCCCGTGTAGCTAGGATTACAGGTGTGAGCCACTTTGCCCGGCAACACAGCTTCACTTTTAGCTTTTTGCGGTTAGTTGAATATAAAAGTCTCCTCCACTTTCCTCCTTGGGTTGGCTTTGAACCATAACCCTCAGATTTCAGCCTCCTGCATAATTAGGATTACACATGAAGCACTAGTGCCCAGAAAAACAGGAGATGTTTTACACCCATCTATCTCCTTCCCAGTCCTTCTCTGGGTTGCCTCAGACCATCCACTCCCCCCACCCCCCGCTATGACTCAAGAATGAGCAGGTTCACATCTGGCTGTGCAGAAGCCCACTGCATGGTCTAATAGGCCAGTTCAAGGCCCACAAGTTGTTCATGCTCGCTCCTGGATATCACAGAACTGAAACGTTGGCAAGAGACCAGAGCACTTAAGTCCCCTGCAAGGGATTGTTCTAATAAGGTCTTGCCAAGCCGGCCCTCCAGATCTTGAATATTGTATACACTTGCATGGCTGCAGAAACCAACACAGCCATGACCATGATTCCCACCAACCCATGCACATAGCTGCCCAGAGCCACTGCCGCTAAGAACTTGGGTCACATCGGAACCCTTATTGTGAGCTGGGCACCAGTGACTCACATCTATAATCCTAGCTCCTCAGGAGGCTGAGATTTGGAGATCAAGCTTCAAATCTAGGCAGGAAAATCCAGAAAAAGAAGAGGAAGAAAAGGAAGAGGAGGAGGAGGAGGAGGAGGAGGAGGAGGAGGAGGAGGAGGAGGAGGAGGAGGAAGGGGAGGAGGAGGAAGCAGCAGCTGCAAGTAGAAGTGTGTGGCTCATGTGCGTGCCAGCTGTGAGTGATAAAGCCAAGCAGAAGCTGGGCAGTGGTGGCTCATGCCTTAGCTACTCAGGAGGCTAAGATCTGGGAATCACAGTTTGAAGCCAGCCCAGGCAAGAAAGTCTATGAGACTTTCATCTCCAATTAACCACCAGAAAACCAGAAGTAGAGCTGTGGCTCAATGTGCTGGCACAAGACTTGAATTAAAAAAAAAAAAGGCGGGGGGTAGCATTCAGGCCCCAGGTTCAAACCTCATAACCAACACTCCCCCCCCACACACACACGTCAAGAAAGACCTCAAGGCTGGCAAAGAAACAACAACAACCTATCCTGTTGTGCCCATACACATATTACCAGGGCTAGAGGTACCTGATATTGGAGTTATGGTATGGGCAGAGGGCCGGGGCTCCTGTTGTCATACCTTCCCTCTGTCCCCAGCAGAGCTGGCCAGGAAATACTTGGATCTCCTAAAGGTGTTTGCCCACCAGCTCCATGGCAGCAAATGCTCAGGGCCAGGGCAGATCCTCACCTCCCACCAGCACTACGTCCCTGCCATCCTGCAGTGGAGCCGGGCCACAGCACCCCTGGACACCCAGGAGAGGACCATCGTGAGAGACCCCAAGACAGAAGATGGCGATAATGTGAGCATCCAGGATCTCTTCAATTTCAGGGCTCACAAGGGCCCACGGGTGACAGTGCTCTTGGGAAAGGCTGGCATGGGCAAGACCACCCTAACCCGGAGGCTCTGCCAGAAGTGGGCTGAAGACCAGCTGGACCACTTCCAGGCCCTTTTCCTTTTTGAATTCCGCCAGCTCAACCTGATCAAACGCTTCCTGACGCTGCCCCAGCTCCTCTTTGATCTGTACCTGAGCCCCGAATCAGGCTCCAATGCTGTCTTCCAGTACCTAGAGGAGAATGCTGATAGAGTCTTGCTGATCTTTGATGGGCTTGACGAGGCCCTCGGCCCATGTTCCAACCAGGAGACCCTGGGTCCTGATGGCTCAGCCTCAGTCCTTACCCTCTTCTCCAATCTCTGCCACGGAACCCTTCTCCCTGGCTGCTGGGTCATCACCACATCCCGTCCAGGGAAGCTGCCCACTTGCCTGCCCAAAGCGGCAGCTGTGGTCCACATGTGGGGCTTTAATGAGCAGCGCGTGGAGGAGTACATGAGCCACTTCTTCAGTGAGCAGCCTTCTAAAGAGATGATCCTGAAGGAGCTGCGAGCCAATGGGCATCTCCGGAGCATGTGCACAGTACCTGCCCTGTGCCAAGTCACCTGCCTCTGCCTCCATCATCTGCTTCCCAGAACCCCCGTGGGTCAGTCTGCAGCTCTCCTGCCCACAGTGACTCAGCTCTACATACAGATGGTGCTTTCCCTCATCCCCTGTGAGGATCTGCCTGCCACGTCCCTGCTGGGCCTTGGAGAGGTGGCCCTGGCAGGCCTAGACACCAGAAAGGTTATCTTCTCTTCAGAGGATATTCCACCAGCCTTGATGGCTTTTGGAGCTACCCACCGCTTGCTGACTTCCTTCTCTATCTGCACAAGCCCTGGGCACCAGGAGACAGGCTGTGCGTTTGCCCATCTCAGCCTGCAGGAGTTTTTCGCTGCCCTGTACTTGATGGCCAGCCCTAGAGTGGACAGAGACACACTCACTTGCCGTGTCACCCTTAATTCCCACTGGGTGCTACGGACCAAAGGTAGACTGGGCCTCTCAGACCAGCTCCCCACCTTCCTGGCAGGCCTGGCATCTGAAACCTGTCGTCCATTCCTCAGTCAACTGGCCAACAAGAATGAAGCCTGGGTGAGTGCCAGGCAGGCTGCTGTCATGCAGGCGCTGAGGAAGCTGGCCATTCGTAAGCTCACAGGGCCGAAGATGGTGGAGCTGTGTCACTGTGTAACTGAGACCCAGGAGGCTGAACTGGCCACTCTCATTGCCCAAGGCCTCCCTTACCATCTGTCCTTCCACAATTTCCCATTGAGCTTTGCAGACCTGGCTGCCCTGGCCGGCATCCTGAAGCACAGAGCTGACCCTCTGCACCTGGAGTTTGAGGGCTGCCCACTGGAGCCCCATTGCCCAGAGGCTCTGATAGGCTGTGAGCAGGTGGAGTCACTCAGGTAAGGGTAGTAGAGGATCGGGGAGGATGTGGGAGGGACCTGGGATAGTGGGAGAGCAGAGGCCAGCCAACCTGATGACCCTGTAAAAGAGACTGGATTCAAATCTGGAGTATCAGAACAGAATGGCCCCACCTATCCATTGGCCTGTGATACATGTGGCCCTACCCTGAGCTTTGGCAGGCCCTTTGGGATCCTGTTGGCCTCTTCCTGCTACTTGTTGTTTCTGCACTCTATTCACATGGGCTATGCTGCTTAAAGCTGATGTTGGGACAGGTGAAATTACCTCTCCAAGCTTCTTTCTAAAATGATTCCATAGTTAGCACTTGACTCATGGGGTCCTTGTGAAAAGGAGACAGAAACAGACATGGTAGACTGGTTTCAGCACACATAGCCCAGGGCAAAGGCTGCATGTGTGCATTGGCCGTTATTACAAAGGCACATTCCCCCCAATACAGGGGATGGAATCCTTAGAATTGTGTTTCTCCCTCCTGGAAGAAACAGAGGTGAAGAGTCCAGGCTAAAAGGACACCTCTGCTCCCTGTGGTCATGCAGGGATCCAAGTCCCTAACACTGTTGCTCCAGTCTTTCCTCCACCATCCTGTCTGCATGGTCAAAGCTGGGTCACGGGCATCCCTCTGCTCGGGCTTAGGGAGAAACACAAGAGTGTGAAGACAAACTCAGTCTGTTAAAAGGTCAGCCTTGGAATTAGGACTTGTCCGTTGCAGTCACGTGTCATTGGTGAGAACATTAATGCCAGGCTGCCAGAGAGGCCAGAATATGTGTCTCTGGTTGGGAAACCATATTCCCAGCTATAGCTCTTTTTTGTTCCTGGATGAAGATGAGAATAATTTAATGGCTAACGCGGTTAGTACTGTAATCTTATTACTACTTCAACAACTTCTCCTACAACATTGAGTCCCATTTCTGTGAGTGTGTGTGTGTGTGTGTGTGTGTGTGTGTGTGTGTGTGTGTGTGTATGTAGGTTGTCTCTGCTCTATGCTGTGTGTTGGGAGGAGGAGGGAGAAAAGAGGGGAGGATGCGGATGAACCCCAGTCCTCGACCAGCCCTGACACTTTGTTTCTCCCTGGGCAGCTTTAAGAGCAGGAAGTGTGGTGACGCATTTGCCGAGGCCCTGTCCAGGAGCTTGCCTAGTATGGGGAACCTTCAGAAGCTGGGGTAAGCCGGGCTCCCAATCAAGAAATAGCTTCCGCCGAGGTGCCTGGCATGTCACACCTGCTCCTACGCCTCCATTCTTCACCACCTTTGCTTGCCTTGTAGGTTAATGGGAAGTAAGGTCACAGCCCGTGGCATCAGCCACTTGATACAGGCTTTGCCCCGGTGTTTACAGCTGGAGGAGGTCAGGTGAGTGATCCTTAGGAGAAGTGTCACCCCAAGCTCTGGGGACACCTCTGAGCCTGGGGACACCTCTGGGGCCTGATATCCATATATGGCCAGTGAGATTTCCAATGAGACTCAGATGAGGAAAACAAGGTTTTCTGAAGCCAAAAGCAACACTCCAGAGGACTTCAGAGTAGCGTTTCTCATAGTTAATATTTGGAGCGACCTTGATGGAACCTGAGTTTTAAGGCGCTCTTCCCTTCTTCTATGACTCTAGGAGAAGGGGTGGTAGGCAGGAGGCAGGCTCTGTGGGTACACATGAATGCATGAAACATGCTTTCATGTTTCTGTATACGTGGATGCATTTGCATACTAGAGACACTCCCCTGCTCAAGCATGTACCCCCACATTCCTGTTCACGGATTAACATGGGTGCAGCACACACGTGTACACTTAGATGCAAGCATACACTGAGTACATGCACCAAGGTATCCTTCTCTATCTCTGGGACTGAATACTCTGGGGAGAAGTGGGGTCAGGGACTACACTAGACCACTGAAAGGACCACTGCTGGCTTCTGTAATACTTCCATGCTGGCCGCCAAGGTCTCACTCCTGTAATCCTAGCTATAGAGGAGGCTGAGATTTGAGGGTTACAGTTCCAAGCCAGCCTGATCAGGACAGTCTATGAAACTTACCTTCAATTAACAAGCAAAAGGCCCAAGTAGTAGAGCACTAACCTAGAGCAAAATTACTAAGGAAAAACACCCAGGATCTGAGTTTAAACCCCAGTACTGGCACAAAAAGGAAAGGAGAGAGGATAGGAAAGAAGGAAGGAAAAGGAAAAGGAAAAGGAAGCTACTCGTCCATCCAGGTGGATCCCAGCACTAGGGCACAGCACTTACTGAGTGGAACATGAGCGTGTCATCTCCCTTGACTCCTTCAGATGGATGCCTGTGTGCAGTGATCACTCTGGTCAGGACCTAGCTCTGGAATATTGATCTTACTGCCACTTATCTTTCCTGATTACTAACGATGGCCTGAATCATTTCTCCCATTACTCAATGTTGCTGTTAATCAGATTTGCATCCCTCGGGTCATCTGTCCCTCCACCTGGGAGGGAGAGGCAGGACTGAGGTGTGTGGTCTCCTTGATGGGCACGTAATGTGACATCAGAGAGGAATGTACTGGTCCTTGAGCCTCAGGCACATTGAAGAGAGAAGCCTGGGGAACAGGGCACCTGGGTCTCCTCCCTCCACTTATTATTTTGCCACTCCTGGGCCTTGAGCTCAGGGCCTGAGCACTGTCCTTGGACTTTCTCAAGGCTAGAGCTCTACCACTTGAGCCATAGAACCACTCCTAGCTTTTTTCTATGTATGTGGTACTGAAGAATCGAACTTGGATCTTCATGCTTCCTCCTCCCACTTTGTGAGACATTATCTACATCCTGTCATCTGGATTCCTGTGGGCCACCAGGCAGGAACTCCTGAAGAGACACAGGAGTGGCTAGAAGAGGACCTGGCCAGGCATGCTGGTCATTAGCACCCTTATCTTATGTCTCCCACTGAATGTGGCCATGACTGTCACCTGCCAACTAGGGCTTCCAAGTGGTTCATCCCCAGGGCTGATGGACTTGGTCTCCATGTTCCTGTAGTTTGCAGGATAACCAGCTCAAGGACCAGGAGGTGCTGGACATTGTGAAGGTGCTCCCTCAACTGCCACGGCTCCACAAGCTTGAGTAAGTGCCCTTTCACACCCTCTCCCAGCCCAAGTCTCTAGTCCCCTGCAGACCACAGATGGGGAACCCAATCTTGACACCTTTGCCGATCCAACACAGCCTGAGCAGAAACAGCTTCTCCGTATCAACGCTACTCAGCTTGGTGACAGTGGCAGTCACACGTCCTACTGTCAGGATGCTGCAGGTCAGGTGAGCACAAGGAATGGCATTTCCATCTTCAAGGTCTTAAGAGAGGAAAGTGGGGAATGGAAAAAGAAAAGGCTTCCTATCTGTAACACCAAATCAGTTTTACTCTAGCTCTAATGATCTGCTCAAGCCTGGTACCAGCTACTTAATAAATATGGATGGATGGGTGGAAGGGAGGAAAAAAGGAAGGAAGGAAAGAGAAAGAAGGAAAGGAAGAAAGAGGATAAAAGAAGAAAGAAAGGGAAAGAAGGAAAGGAAAGGGAAGGAAGGAAGGAAGGAAGGAAGGAAGGAAGGAAGGAAGGAAGGAAGGAAGAAAGGAAGAGAAAGAAGTTGGTGGATGGAAGAATGAATGGATTATTTGTCAGATGGATGGATGAATAGATGGATGGACGGATGGGTTGGTAGATAGATGGATGGATGGTTGATTTAGTGGACAAATAAGTGTGTGGAAGGAAGGATGAATGAATGAATCAAATCCAGGAAGCACAACCACATAAAAAGAATAATTATCTCTGTGTCGCTCTCCGTGGTGCTGAACCAGCATTGTTAAGATGGTGGGGAAGATTAGTGTCAAACTTCCTAATTCCAAAACAATTGTAACTCCTTTTCAGAAAACTGAGCTGTGCCTCAATTTTACTATGTTTCTGGGGGCACAATGTGTCTCTGATCACATAAAATCGTATTTATTGAAATGAACTCCAGGAAATGGAAAGAAGAAAAGAAATTGTTTCCTTCTGACTTTCTGACAATACTCTTGCAAGATTTAACAAGCCATGATATAGGAGCATGTTGCTACTTCTGCTGTTCTGAAATCAGCTTTCCCTGCATGTTTGGGGCCGGAAGGGTGTGAAGTGGAGGTGATAGGCTGGTTTCCAGTCCGTGAGGTTTCATGGTTCTGCATCTGACATTTTAGGGAGACAGACCTCATCTTCCTTCTTTCTCCACCCACAAAGACAGAGCTGCAGAGGTAAGGAGTCTGGAAAGCAGGGGTGTGGGCTCACCTTGAGAATGAGCTGTGCTCAGGTGAGAGGAAAGGTGGCTAAGAGCCAAGTAAGAGCTAGAGATGCTACATCCTGAGGTTGTCGAAGGATTTTAATGTCCTCTGGCTTCTCTGGCTACATCTGGCCCTGTGTAGAAGCAGCAGTGAGCCAGGCCCTATGAGAGGATGTGAACATACTACATCGTTCATGCTAAAACCCTGGAAACACTCTTACAGTTGAAAAGGCAAAGAGAAGCAATGATAGTGGATACATTTTGACATTGTAAAGGGTGGGGTGGGAAGTGCTTAGAATACGGCTAGTGTGCAGTGGTGCTCAGATGCTGAATGCGCATGGACTTGCACTTGGCCATTCTCAGATGCATGAAGGAAGGGACCCTGTTTTTCCTCTGCAACCACACACTCCCAAGCTCCTCTGTACCTGACACTCAGAGACTATGTCCTTGGTCATACTCTTCACCTGGGCAATGACTCACAAGGACCGCTGTCCCTTTCCCCTCTGACTTCTAGAGTTGCCACACGTGATGATAGTCACTAGCTCTGGTGTCAGCAAAATGAACATTCCAGTTTCTCAGTCACATGTGGGCATTTCAAATGCCTGTCAGTTATGGGTGGCCAGTGGATGATAGGGTCTCTGGCCACTCCTGTCATCATAGAGTTCCACTAGGTGAGATTCATCTAGGGGCCAAGCTTTCCTGTGGCCCCCAGCACTCCCCTGACCAGAGCTCTGTGTTTTCTCACTCACACCCAGTGAGCTGGGCCTGCACAGGGATGCCAACAGCTTAGACAGCAGTGGCTGCAGCTCTCACAGCTTCCATGGTGAGCCCTGCTGGGTATTTAAACAAATATTGCCTCGTCTAGTCCTTCCAGAACTGTGGATGTTGGAGATTATCACCCCACCAGGCTCTGATGGGTACAAGGACTTGCCCAAGGCCACACTGCTGCCCAGGGCAAAGCCAGAATTTGAATAATGGTTCCCTTTGGCCTCTTTTGGCTTCCTCTTGCATGGCTGAATTGTACCTTCCTTAGAGCAAGCAACCATCTTTGTGACACTCTCACTCACTATGGGGGAAGGATATGGTAGCGTTTTCAGGCCCTAGAAGCAAGGGAAGAGGCTGGCCCTCCGGGCTCTTGCTACTGAGCCCAGGCCAATGTGTAATTTGCTTTCAACAGAGTTTCAGACCTACAGGAAACTGTCAGCCTAAAGAAAGAGGCTCAGGACAGAAGCCTGATACTCAGGTACCTCAGTGGAAGTCACTGTGGTGGGGAGGGTAGCCTGTGGAGGAAGGACCCCTTCCTAAGGGATGGGACAGCAAGGGAAGGAAGGATAAAGGGAAAGCAGACTTAGGGAATGGCATGAATATATCAACTGACAGGAATCGGGAGCATCAGATGGTTACTATAGTAACAAAGCTACACCTAATGATCTCTTGTTATAGCACGGGGCTCCGCATTCCAGACCCATGACCTTATGATTATCTGCAGTGTACATCCTTATTCCCATTTGATTGAGATGGAAACTGAGTCAGCTCAGACTAACTTAAGCCAGTTTAACTCAGACTGATGAAGTGCCTTTCCCATGAGCACCCCAGATCTGTCAGCCTCTGAACCCACCACACTCAGAGCTGGAGGGGGCCTACTCTATCGTTTTTCTCCTCTGAGTCCCTCTGCTCCCCAACACTGCCGCAGGCTCCAGAAATGTCGGCTCAGGGTCTGCGATATGGAAGTCCTCATACATCTGCTCCAGCAAGGCCCTCCTCTGGAAGAAGTGGAGTGAGTATGGAGGGACCCAAGTAGGAGCAGAGGGGGTGGGGGAGGCTAAGGGCAGAGGCAAGGGCAAAGTGGGCAGATCCTCACTGGTGGATAAGGGGCATCTGAACCCCATTATGGTGGCAGTATTTAGCACTGGCCTGGTGCCAGGTACTCTGCCCAGAGCTTTTGTGTATGTCTTATTTACTCGTCTTGACTCAGTGACATAAGCACTATTAATACATACTGGAACAAGATGAAGGATGGGGGTGGGGGGAGGGAAATAGGGACCAAGACATGTGAAAGGGTATCCATGTATGGGAATTAATGCACCAGCTATCTGGCAAATATCATGTAACCCTTCTATAATTACAATAAAATATATGAAAAAAATACATACTGGAGGAAAGTAAGGCGCAAGGAGGGAATTTGGTTTAGGGTCACACAGATTGGAAGAGTCCCTTGAGTATCTTCACCATCCTGAGCCTCTGCCTCGTCCTTTGGGAGGGGATTGTTGGATGCCTGCTCTGTGGAATTGTCATGAATTGTAGAGATATGTAGGCCATAGCCAGGCATGCAGTTCTCGTTAAGAGTCATGTATGGAAGTGATGGCTGTGTAAGTCAGGAGGCTGCAGAATAGACTATGGGCCCCGCTGTCTCAGCCTCTCAGAGAACCATCTGGAAGATGAAGGCTGTCGACTCCTGGCAGAGGCTGTACCCCAGCTGAACATCACCAAGAAGTTGGAGTGAGTTGTCAGGGTGTGGGAAGACCCAGGTGGTCCCAGCTCCAATGAAGAAGGGTGGGTGGTCCCTAACTGGCCCCTGCTCCTGCCTGGGCCTCTAGCATTCCACTTGCATGTGTGGGATGTGTCCATGGACCCCCCCAGTGGCTTGTGTCAGCCTGAATAGGGTGCAGTTAGGTGGAATGGGGATTGTGGTGTGGCGTTTGGGGAATGCTTATTTAGGTGGAAAGTGGTGCATTAGGTTGGGGTGCAGTTTAGGGGTGAGGGGATAGGCCATTGGGATGGTGAGATAAGCGGGAAGGGCATTCATCTGTTGGGTGTGCCATGGTGTTACAAGGGGCTGAGGTAGACATGCCATGTGAGTGGATTTGTTGGGGTCCTAGGGTCACTTTAAGATTGGGGCTGGGAGTATTGAGTTGGGGAAAAGTGATTTGGGGCCATACCTTTGTCTCTGCTGCTTATCCTGGGGAAGTAATGGGATGTGTCTGCCCTCCCTGTCTCCCATTTGTCAAATGGAAACAGACTTGAAGGGGAGGAAAACCCACAATAGCCCTTATCACCCAGGCTAGAGAGCTTGCCCCTCTAAGTGGGGTGGGGGGATTCTTGGCTCAGCCACATGGCCAGAATCCTTGGAGAGCCTCTGAGGGGACTTAGGATAGCAGAGGTGACAGCCATGAAGCCACTGAGCGTGAAGAAGCTGGAGCTGGCTGGGCCCTCAGTGCCCGCTAATGGCTGGCACTCTCCTCTCCACAGTCTCAGTGACAACAGGCTCTCCATATCCGGCGTGGCCTACATGCTGGCGGCTGTGGACACGTGCTGGAGCCTAGCAGAGCTGCACATCAGGTAGATACCACCCCCCTACCTCCAAGCCCTCGCTCGCCCATGCGCCCTTTACAGCCTTGGGCATGGGCTCTGGCCCCAGGCCTTCCATACCCCTATAAGCTGCCTCTGCTGCTCACTCAGACCCCAATCCAGCCAGCACACATCTCAGGGGCCAAGGGTCCAGGTGGCATTCAGTGTGCGTCCCTGGAGAGCTGCCCTAGGCTGAGCAGCCCCCAGTCAGGAGAGTCTGCGGGAGGCTCTGCACCTCAGAGTCACTCATGTGACTGGGTGAGAAGGACCCCGGCCTCTCAGGGCCATACTGGTGCCTGGAAGCTGCTCCTAAGACACTGCTGAACTACATTTCCCTCTCATGGACTCACACAGTCAAGGGATGCTTAGTCCCTCCAGTGTTGCTCTGTACTAGGGAGACCTCAGCCCCCAAGGCCTCAGTGGATGCTTGGCTTACCTGGAGTGGAGACAGGGGACATCCTAGGGGTCTGTCCAGATCAGGGTTCAATAAAGACCAGAGCAATAAGGTCTAGTAACCTCTCCTTCCCTCTCTTTTTTCTACAGCCTGCTCCACAAAACTGTAGTCCTTATGTTTGCTCAGGAGGCAGGGATGCAGGAAGGGGCCTGCGAAAGGTAAGCCAGGCCCCCTTCCATCTCTGTTCTGTAGGGATCACCACCACTCTCTCCACCACTGGAGGAGGGTGCCATTGCCTGCTAGGGGGAACTTGGCATATTCACAAAGGGGCAGCAATGGGCAGGCTTGCCCAGGGCTGCAGCCAATGGGGAGGGTAGAAGTACTGAATGTCTCCCCATCCCCTGGTCTCTGAAGGAAGTTCTGAGGTGGAGACTGTGGATGGTGGGCCCCCAAGGGGCTGTGCAGCTGCAGAATGATGAGGACCTTCTGCCAGACTCAGAGGCTGTCTGGCCTGTAGCTTGTATGTTGGTCAGAACTTCATGCCCTATGGCATGGGAATCTGTTAGGGAGTGTTTGCCTCCTCCGGGGTGACCTTCTGGATTTGCCCAGACCAGCCCAGTAGTAAGGGACTCTTTGCTTCCAGACGTCTGCCTATACTCTCCTGTGTAGGATGGAACTCTGGGAGGGTGGTTAGCGGTGCCTCTGACATCACTGATTGGAGATGGGATGAACGGCGAAAGGGAATCAGCCTTTACTATATGGGCAGCAGTGAGCATCAAACTAAGACAGTTCACCCCAGTAAGTGGTCATGTGATTTGTCCTGAGTCACATGCCAGGCCACAGTCAGAGCTTCCTACCTCCTGGTGGAGCACAGATACTGGCTCCTGGACCATGAGGCAGGGGTGGACGCTGGGGACCATGGCGGAGGGAGTTGCTCGGCCTGCCCTGTGCATATCTTCAATGCCACACTTCTCCATAGCCTCTCACCCCTGGGGACCTCAGACCTGCCCTCTGGTTCGCGAAATATCAGGTATGGAGGTGATCTCTAGACCTCACAGGGCTCCTACCTCTTCCTGTCCTTGTCCCCAAGCCTGAAGACCCAGCCCCAAATTCCCCTGGGGGGAATCCCTCACCCTGCTGTGTCTAGAAGTCGTGGTTGGCTTCCTGCTTATTATCCCCTGCACAGCCCACCCCAGATGGGGCTCAAGTCACAGCCCCCCTCTGCCACCTTCCACAACTTAGTGGAACCCATGACCACAGCACTGGGCCCCCACGGGATTGGGCATGGCGGGGGGCGAGGGGGAGGAGGAGATCAGTGGGTCTCTGCTCTCCTGATCTTGACCCTGAGCCTAGGCTTTGCTCTGCCATGCATTTTCCCACTACTCTCCTCCCTCTTCTTGTCTGTCTGTCTGTCTCTCCATTTCTTGTGTCTTCCAAAGTTTGTTTCTCTTTTTCTATAGGCCTTAGTTTTGTTGTCTGTCCTCCTCCCTCTCCCTTCCTCTCACCTCTCCTGTCCACTAGCCCTGTGTTCCTCATCTCCAACTCTGTCTCTGTATATGCAGTGACATCTCAAGCACTGTGTCAGCCCATTCATCTGTCTGTCTGCCTGAGTTTCAGGCATGTTCAGTCTTCTCCTCTCCTGCCAGTCTGCCTGGGGCTCAGGGGGACAGGAGGCTGTCACCTTTGCCTGGGTGGGCACTACAAGGTCGTGGCTCTGCCCCTCTGCAGGCTGACACACTGCGGCTTCCAGGCCAAGCACATAGAAGAGCTCTACAAGGCACTGGGCGGAAGCCGGGACTACCACCACCCTGGCCAGCTGGGTCACCTGGAGTGAGTATTCATGAAGGGGACAGAGGCAGGGGTCAAAGAACCGAGGGATCTTTGACACTCTATTCCCAACCACCCCTCTACCTTTGATTCCATCTGAAACACACTCCTGGCTTGGGTGAGAGCCTAGGGGAGTCCCAGGTGTGCTGAGACCTGGCTAGGCAGTCTAGGCTGGGTCCCGTCTCTGGATCAGTCCAGTGACCCAGGTGTCGGGGAGGGGGGGCACACTTGTTCAGCCCTCCCCTAACCCTTCTCTCCCTTCCCTTCCAGCCTGTCCGGCAATGCCCTAGGAGATGATGGGGTGGCTCTGTTGGCCCAGCTGCTCCCAGGCCTGGGGCCCCTGCAATCCTTGAAGTAAGTAGCCAGCTAGGCAGGGCTGTGTGGTCATTACCCACAAATGAAGTGGGGATGTCCTGGCTCCCCTCCCTTCTGGAGTCAGAGTAAAGATGCAATCAGAAAATACATATGAATCTGACATGGAGCAGCTTTGTTGTGGACACTGTTCACTCTGATGTGACTTATTTCTAGTGGAGATGGAATCACCTCCAGCCTCTCTGCAGAGGTGCCTGGAAAGTCAGGCCAAGTGTGGCAGGGCAGGCATGTGTAGTACTGGGGAGGCATGGGGTACTGCAGATGTATTATGGAAGTATGCTGGGGGACACTGTTAGCTGATGGAAGGCTGTCTGGCAGCCATTCTGGCCCCAGGAAAGGACATTTGGTGGGACTCAGGCAAGAAGGGTTTTACACCAGAGTGTGCACCCAAGCAGAGTGTCCAGGTCAGCTGATAGGTCCTGAGGAACTGATGGAAAGAGGACAGATGTTAGTTTGGGTCAGGGTTGGGGGAAGGATAGGACTTAAAAGGAGGCCAGAAAGCCCCTAGCTTGGCCTGTTGCAGATTTAGATGTTCTTGGCTCCCAGCCCCCTCATTCTCCTAAGCGTTCCTTGACCAAATAGAGAGATCAGAGATCACAGGTCCCGGGTTCCAGGCGGATGGTGCTATGTATGTACTGTGTGACCTTGGGCAAGTTGTATAACCTCTCTGAGCCTGAGGTGGCAGCCACCATCTATGGTTACAACAACGAGTTCTGAGGCCTGAGGACTTCTGCTGCTGCTTGTACATCCATGAGAAGCTGGCCAAGAAAAGGGGGTGTCTTGTGGTACTGCAGGGGCCTACACACAAGCAAGGAAGGGCAGGATGGAGAGGAAAAGATGTGTAGCTTGAGCTCAGGTGGGCTTTCGATGTTATAGGTATTGTTGTGCCAGGCCTGAGTTTGTGGGATGTGGAATGGTAAATAAGTTCTGTGGTTAAGC
Source organism: Megascapheus bottae (assembly GCF_031878675.1). Lineage (NCBI taxonomy): Eukaryota > Metazoa > Chordata > Mammalia > Rodentia > Geomyidae > Megascapheus > Megascapheus bottae. The sequence continues at coordinate 19,785,991 of NC_143532.1, read as the reverse complement.
CAGGCGCGGGCACGGTGGCTCTTGTCTCCATCTGGCCCCCATTTCCCCAGCTGTCCAGCGCAGGTGGAAGGGACGCTCTCTCTGGATAGTCATCTGACTAGGATAGCCCTCCTGCCCTGTGCCTGACACAAAGAGAGGGTTTCAGTCCTAGGCTGCCTCTGTTATTCTGTTAATGTCCCCTGTGACCTCCAGCCTCAGCAAGAATGGCTCATCCCTGGACGCAGTGCTCACTTTAGCCCAGAGCATGGCTACCCTGCCATGGGTTTTCCACCTGGATGTCAGGTAAGGATCCTTCCCTGCCCTCGGCTCCACTTTTCTTTCCATCTGGCTGGCCAGCAGCTTCCACTTGGGCCATTGGTCTCCCAGGTTATTACGTATTTTCCTCAGCACCTTGGACAGGACAGGTACACTGGGCTAGTTCTGGGTGTTGAAGGAATGAATTAGAGTATGGTCTCCTACACACTCAAATTTCTACCACGGGACAAGGCCCATCACCTTTCCCTTGGTCACTCTCCCAATTGTCCTCAGACATTTTAAATCAACTGGGAGTGTTCTGGTGGCCACCATACCTGCCTTACCCATCGTGTGAACTCTCGGGAGGTTGATGAGACCCTAGAATATAGACACCAGTTACGCCACAGCTCCAGCTGCCCCCATACAGAGCCTCCCACCATTTCTCTGAGGATCTTCCTCCCTTATGGGTCCCCAAGAATGGAGGAGGTGCCATGGCAGGTGGTCCAGGCTTGGTTACTTCCTAGCTGTGTGGCTCTGAGCAGGTCCTTTAGGTTACTGTGCTTCAATCTCCTCCTCTGTAAAATGGAGCCAAGAATAATTCCTTTCCTCTTGGATTTATTGTAAGAACCAGTGAGGTCTGATGGTGTCCTCAGCTTGTGTTTTGGACAGTGTCATCATTGGTTGTTCCTGTCAATGAGAAAGCAGGCCTCCCTGCACCCCGGGAATCTTAGGACCTGGGAAGGGGGCCTTTTTCTTTTTCTTAGCTGCCTTCTCTTCACTTCCAGCTTTGAGAACCAGCACATTCTCCTGACGGGTGACAAGAGAGGGAGGTGAGGAGGCGGGAGCTGTGGGGGGGTGGGATCCCCTCTTGATCTGGCCCCCATTTCCTGCAGATGCCCCCCCCAATCATCCCAAGAGGACCACTGCAGTCTGATGCACAAGAATTAATCTGGCTTCTTCAAGTCCCTTTCTCCCTCCCCCATAACTAATGGGTGACCAGCCACCTTCCATCTGTCTTGGAATGAGCAGGGAGGGCACACATAGACCACTGCTGGGTCGAGGAGAGAAGTTACATGAGTGACCTGAGGGCCACTCCATGAGAGCCACAGCCACAGTCTTTTCCCACTTGACAGTCAACTTGGATCAGCACAGTTGGTGCTCTGAAAGACCCACGTGTTCCAAGTAAACAGGAATCCCTTTTAGCACTCCAAGTTTGCTCCCAGCTGCCCTCTAGTGGTGACAGGCCAAGGCTGGCTGCAGAGCCCAGACTTAGCCATAGGCCCTGGGCACAGTAACTTTGCAGCTAATGTGTCACAGAAAAGCATCGCTGTTTTTGAGCCATCTGAAACCAGGGATAGTCCTAGGTCCTGCTCCTTAAACCTGTTTCTGGGGATCTTCTCCAGTTGGGTCTTAAAGTACAGAAAACTGAGGTACATGTGAATCCTCAGCCAGTGGTAGAAAGGAAACCTGGTCAGGGGCTGCACAGGCAGACAGGTGTAAGTTGGTGGCTTTTCTCTGGCTTCCCTGCCTGCACAATGAAGGCCTGTCTCTAGGATCACATCCAGCCCTGACTTCTGAGTGTGGGAGTTCACTGTGGGTGTATTGAACTTGCCTGTCAAATGTTTCCTCACCTCAGTGGTGCATTGGCTGGTGGGCCTTTTCCTGAGCTCCCAGCTGGAACCCAGATCTTAAGGTTTGGTCAGCGCTGCATCCCAAGGACCTTCAGGTACTGTGTCCCCTTTTCTCACTTAGGGGTGATTCCAGTGGGGGTGAGGGGGTCAGGAAATGGGAAGAGAGTACAGGGTCAGAATTAGTGATGAAGAGGCAGAGAAAGAGTTTGAGAAAAGGGAACAAAAAGAGGAATGAGTGTGAGAGTTAGGACTGGCCTGGGAGCTAAGGCCAGGGCTAGGGCTGGGGCTGGGACTGGGAGCTGAGGTCAAGTCCAGGGTTGGGGCTGGGGGCTGCCAGGCCCTATGAGCCACTGAGTAACCCCAACCTCCTGCATTGTCCATAGAGAGAAGCCTCCATATTTCTCTGAAACATACAGGCGGCCTAACCACTCCTTGCTGATTACTTAATTGAGGACACCTAATTCTAGGAATATACCATGCATGTACACTACAAGGAAAGTTGAGGCACAGAGAAAAAGGCAGACTGCTTCTGGTAGAGCCTGACTTTCCCAGCTCTGCCACGGACTTTGAGACCCAGCTGGGTCACACAGCTAGAAGAGGAGGGCAGAGCCTCAGACAGGGAGAGTCAGCATGAGCTAAGGCCCTGAACAGGAAAATTTGGCCTTAGGACATTTCAGTGTGGCTGGAGCTAAAGTAGCAGAGTAAAAGAAGGCCAGTGAGGCTGGGTGGGAAAGATACTTGCTTTTTTTTGGTCAGCCTTGGGGCTTGAACTCAGGGCCTGGGTGCTGTCCCTGGGCTCCTTTTGCTTGAAGCTAGCACTCTACCACTTTGAGCCATAGCACTACTTCTGGTTTTCTGATGCTTGTTTAGAAATAAGAGTATCACAGGGACTTTCCTACCCCAGCTGGCTTTGAACTGTGATCCTCAGATCTCAGCCTCCTGAGTAGCTAGGATTTACAGTCATGAGTCATCAGAGCCCGGCCAAGATTTGCTTTTTGACCTAAGGTGATAAGGAGCCAGAGTTCTGTGCAGTGTTAAAAGATGAGCTTCTTAGTTGGGCACCAGTGGCTCTTGCTTGCAATCCTAGTGACTAAGGAGGCTGAGATCTGAGGATCGAGGTTCAAAGTCAGCCTGAGCAGGAAGGTCCATGAGACTCTTATCGTCAACTAACCAGCAAAAAGCCAAAAGTGGAGCTGCAGCTCAAGTGGTAGAACTCTAGCCTTGGACACAAAAGCTCGGCGACAACTCCCAGGCCCTGAGTTTAAAACCCAGGGCCAGAAAAAAAAAAAAAAAAAAAGACAAGCTTTGCAGGGTGGTAAGGTGATGGCAATTGGATGCTCAGAGCCCTGGGGAATAAGACTAAGGGTGGTAGGGAGGAGCCTGAGTTTGCAGCTGGGGAGCAGGGCAATTGGGAGAGGAGGGACCTAAGCTGGAGGAGCCAGAGTCCAATCTGATCCTCTGCTCTGCCCATACCCCTTGCCCAGCGTCAAGGCGTATCCACTGAATCCCTCCAGCCTCACTCGTCTCTTCCACTCTCTGGAGGCATGCCCAGGGCCACTAGAAGTTTGGTAAGTGAAAGACATAGCCCTCAAAGCATGATGGGGTATCTGACCAGAGATCTGGGTAGGGGTCAGTGAGACTTCCAGGTTCCTCCCTGCCATCCCCCTCCCCACCCATCACCTGCCTTGTTCTGCCTCCGTGATTGGAGCTAGGCACTCTTGGAAGCCTTCCTTGGGGTGCCCTCTCCTTCCTGGGAAGCTCCTTTGGGTTTGTGGCCCTTGGATCAGGAGTCGGCTTGGCCATCTGCAAACTGTTAAGGGGAAAAACATGGCTTTAGCCTCAGCAAGTGCCCAGTGCTCAGTCGCCCTGGCCTGAGATTGTCATTGTTGCAACAGAATAATTACCTTAAGGTAAGTCAAGCACTGGTGGCTCACACTTGTAACCCTTGCTACTCAGGAGGCTGAGATCTGAAGATTGTGGTTCAAAGCCAGCCTGAGCAGGAAAGTCTGTGAAACACTGATCTCCAATGAACCATCAGAAAACAGGAAGTGGCACTGTGGCTTAATGTGGTAGAGCTATCCTTGAGCAGGGCCTAGGCCCTGAGTTCAAGCCCCACAATGAAGGGGGGGGGGGAGAGTTGCTATCTTTTTTCCTGCCTGTGGATCGGTCTCAATTGCCCCCTTCCAACAGGATAATCCACGTGACCCACGTACATTCCTTCCCATGCCATGTTCAAACATACACGGAAGGTGTTGTCTCACTGTTTGAGATCTCTCTGCAGCCAGCGTTTATCTTATAACTACAGCACGGCTGTCCCTGAAGATGCAGCCATGTGCACCCTTTGGGAGTTGCTTTGGTTTCTTTGAGACTGGGTCTCACTATGTAGTCCAGGCTGAGCTCAAACTCAAGATCCTCCTGTGTCAGTCTCCCCAATGCCGGAATTACACTCCATTTCTGTTTAGCCAATACTGAGGCTAGAACTCAGGATGTCTCCCTCTCACTTGGCTTTTCCATTCAAGGTTAGCATTCTACCACTTGAAGCCTACCTCTACTTCTAGGTTTTTGATGGTTAATTGGAAATAAGAGTCTTGGATTTGTCTACCTAGGATGTCTTAGAAATGAGGCCCTCAGATCTCAGCTTCCTGAGTAGCTAGGATTGCAGCCATGAGCCTCCAGTGCCCAGCTCAACAGCACCTTTTTTTTTTTTATTGTTTTGCCAGTATTGGGGCTTGAACTCAGGGCCTGGGCACTGTCCCCGAGCTTCTTTTGCTCAAGACTAGTGCTCTACCACTTGAGCCACAGTGCTACTTTCATCTTTTTCTGTTTATGTGATACTGAAGAAATCAAACCCAGGGCTTCATACATGCTTGGCATGCACTCTTTCATTAAGCCACATTCACAGCCCTCAATAGCATTTTTATTACAGAGACATCAAGCATAGATAAAGTATAGAGAAGTCTGGCCTGGTCTTTTGCCCCACCCCGCCCTCTCCCCTACCCATCTGGGGTATCTGCCCCAGGGCCCCTCCCACGGGAGGGCAGGGGAATAAGGTAGCAGGGAACGATGGGAGAGAAGGCAGGGAAGAATGTGACCCGCAGGCCTTTGGGGACAAGAAATGACATCTGGGGGCTCCTATGTGACTCCCAGGACATTCAGACCAGTGGTGGTCACCTGCAGCTTTTCCTAAGGGCATTGGATTCTGGTGAACTGTTCAGACAAATGATTAATGAGTTGGTGGGGTTTCCCTAGGGCATGTATGCACCTCTGTGTGGGGGGGGGGGGACACACACACATACACATACACAAAACACGCACACATGCATGCACACACACCATTAGGCGGCATCTCTTCTGTGCTAACCTGCAGCTTACTGAGTTTCTGAGTCAAGACAATATCCTTCTCTCAGTGAATGTGTTTTGGCCCTCAAACCCCAAACCAAGGGTACTTGCAGCCTGTTGACCATTAGCTGTGTCCATTAGCAAATGAAAGGCTCAGGTAAGTCCTTCCTCCTTGGCCAGCTCCATGCTAACTCAGAGGCTGGTGTTAGGTGGGGGTGGGGAGGAGTGTTTCCAGCAACTCTGGCTAAGTGTTATCGCCAGGATAACACCTTTTCCAGAAGGTTCCCTCCTCTCATGCTGATATTTTGTTTCACAGGCTGTCCTGCGAGGCCTTGAGTGACAAGAGCCTGGAGGCTTTGCTGCCTTGCTTGTCTCGGATGCCCCAGCTAAGCCTGCTGCAGTAAGACTGGGCACTTCCATATCTCCTCTACCTTGTCCCTGACCTGAGGGTTCTGCTCTGCAAAACCAGCCTCTGCTTCCTGCTCCCTCCTCCCTCGCACACTTCCTTTATTTCACCTGGTACAACCTCTTTAGCCTTTGCTAACCTTGGGATGTAAGGGAGTTCTCTGTCTTAGTTTTCTCTTCTGAAAAATGGGATTCATATCCCCCAGCTCTTCCTCAGGGTGAGATTCAACCAGACTAGGTGCTTAAAAAGCACTTGAAGACTGGTAGCTGAGCTGAGTTTGGGGGCCCATGCCTGTAAACTCAGCTATTCAGGAGTCAGAGTGGTAACAACATTCAGCCTGGGTAAAAAGTTATCAAGCTGTGTATTGGTGGCTCACTCCTATAATCCTGGCAACTCAGGAGGTCGAGATCTGAGGACTGCAATTTAAACCCAGCCTGGGCAGGAAAGTCCATGAGATTCTTATCTCCAATTAACCACCAACAAACCAGAAGTGGTGCTGTAAGAAAGCTAAGGGACAATGCCTAGACCCTGAGTTCAAGTCCCATGACCAACAAAAAAAAAAACAAAAACAAACAAAAACAACCTCTTTCAGAACATAAAACTCTTTCTGAAAAATCACTAAAAAGCTGTCAGGTGTTGTAATCCTAGCTATTCAGGAGACTGAGATCTGAGAATCATGGTTCAAAGCCAGGCCAGTCAGGAAAGTCTATGGAAGTCTTAATCTCTCCTAATCACCAGAAAGCTGGAAGTAGAGGTATAGTTTGAGTGGTACAGCACCTGTTTTGAGAATAAAAGCCAAGTGAGAGTATGATGCTCTGAGTTCAAGCCCTGGTATTGGCAAAAATAAAAATGTATTAGTGTAATACTATATATTTTTATAGTTTTTGTCCTGCCTAGCAAATATGATGACACCCCAGTACTATGACAAAACTGAGGGACAGGTGTGTGACTAACAGGCTACCATCTCTCTCTGGCTGCTGGACAGGTCACTGCCCTGCCCAGCCTGAGGGCATGTTTATATGATACCCGATGTTACCCTTTAACCCCATCCAGGGGAAGAATGTAAGCAAGATTGCCCAAAGTCTTTAAAACTCTGTTTTCTAACTTTAGCTCAGACTGGTTCAACTTTTAAGAGGATTTGCTTTTAAATATTCCTCTAGAGGGAGGAGAGCAGCCACATTTGAGATGAGAAATACAATAGGGAATTAAATCATAATATTAGAAACAGCATGTGCAAAGAGGCCTGGCCCTGTGGGTCTACGGTGCTCTGTTGTCTCTTCTCACCAGTCTAGGATCATGCTTCTAATGCAGGGGAGGAAGGGAGGAGAGTGATAGGGTTTAGAGATGCTCTTCAGTCACCAATGATGTGATCAGACCAAAGTAAGCAGGTAGCTGGGCACGGTGCTCACTCCTGTAATCCTAGCTACTCAGGAGGCTGAGATCTGAGGATCAAGGTTTAAAGCCAGCCTGGACACAAAAGGACCTGAGACTCTTATTTCCAATTAACCTCTAGAAAATGGGAAGTGGTAGGGTGGTAACCTTGAGCTGAAGAGCTTAGGGACACCACCCAGGTCAAGTTCAAGCTCCATTATCCACAAAAAAAGAAAGAAAGAAAGAAAGAAAGAAGAAGAAAGAAAGAAAGAAAGAAAGAAAGAAAGAAAGAAAGAAAGAAAGAAAGAAAGAAAGAAAATCCCACCTGGGTTAATGAGTAAATGTTTTCCTCAGGTGGCAAATGAGACTCTAGAGGTGACTCAGAGTCAGGACAGCAAAAGTGGTCAGACTGGGCTCAGTGATTTGTGCCTGTATTTCTGCCGACTCAAGAGGCTAAGAGCTAAGGATCACAGTTCAAAGCTAATCAGGCAGAAAAGTCTGTGAAACTCTTATTGCCAACTAACCAGCCAAAAGCTAGAAGTAGAGATGTGGCTCAGGTTGTAAAGTACCAGCAGAACAAGCAAGCTGAGGGAGTGTGAGGCCCTGAGTTCAAGCCCCAGTATAGCACAAAACATGAGGAGGAGGAGGAGGAGGAGGAGGAGGAGGAGGAGGAGGAGGAGGAGGAGAAATCGTGGGGAGGGAGGCGCTGTCATGGCCAAGCTAAGAAGGCACCACTGGGGTGAGATGAACCCATCTGGCCTTCTCTAAAATTGTGGTTTACAACTGGGTGTCTTTGCCCTTGGGACATTGGGTGGGAGTTGAGTTGTTTTTTGTTTTTTGGGTTTTTTTTGCCAGGGACAGGGGCTGGCTTCTAGTGCATTTAAGCCCAGAGTTTGCTAAACTTCATTTCCGGTACAAGATAGCCACCTACAGCAAGATCCACTGAGCCCTAAGCCCCCATAGTCCTCACTCTGCCCCAAGGACCTAAAGCTTCCTGTTCGACCAGCAAGGACTCACCTGCCTGATCCTACTTGCAATACAAAACGGCACATGGCAAGCCATGTGCCAGGCAGCGAGCTAGACAGGGAGGACTAACTCCCCTCATGCCCTGGAGAGGAAGAGATGCCGTCATTCATCTTATTTCTCCAGATACAGCAACTGAGACAGAGAGGGTACATGCCTTGTTCAAGGTCACAGTAGTGAACAGACCTGGGACTCCATTCCAGTCTGTTTATCCCCACCACCCCTCTTTGTCTCTGCCTTCTTCCTCACAGCCTCCTAGAGCTGCCTCTCGCCTTCCTCTGCCATGCTTCCATGCTTCTTTGGCTACTAACCTTGCTTGGCTCTGCTCCTGTCCACAGGCTGAGCCAGACAGGACTGGCCCCTTGGAGCCCCTGGCTCCTGGCTGGTATCCTCCCACTGTGTCCTCAGATTCGGAAGCTAGAGATCAGGTAGGTCTTGAGCTGGGATTCGTTTGGGCCTGGAGACTGGAAGGTGTAGGAGGACCCAGGCCAAAGGCTGGGCTCCTGAGGCTGTGAGTGGGAATGGCTGAGCTGGTGCTGTCTGCTGCAGGTCCCTGAATCAAGCAACACTACACTTCGGATGCAGGGAGGAGCTGAAAGGCTTGTACTGTGGGTGAGTCCCATGTCGACAGCCTGTGTGGTCTGAGGGTGAATAGACCTATGTCCCGGGTGATCAGAGCCCAGAAAGGATCCTGTAGAGGACAGAGACTGGTTTCCCCCAACAAAAGGCCCCAAGAGGTACAGGCTTTTTTTTTTTTTTTTTTTTTTTTTTTTTTTTGCCAGTTTAAAATTCTTGCTGGCCAGGTGCTGGTGGCTCATGCCTGTAATCCTACCTACTCAGGAAGCTGAGATCTGAGGATCACAGTTAAAAGCCAGCCAGAGCACTAAAGTCCATGAGACTCTTATCTCCAATTAACAACCAGAAAACTGGAAGTGGCCCTGTAGCAGCTCAAGTGGTGGAAGGCTAACCTTGTGCTGAAGAACTCAGGGACAGCACCCAAGCCCCATGATTGACCAAAAAAAAAAATAAAATAAAATCTTGCTGGCTGGTGACAGCTATCCATTTGCCTTGCTTCCTGTTCTTAGTTTTTGCCTTTCAAAGGTAGACTCACCATCTTTTAAAACCTGCTGCTTTGCACCCTCCCCACCAACTGTGTCTGGGGAGTTAAGAGGAGAAAGGGGAAAGGGAGTGGGGTTCTGTCTCTTAAAGAAGCCATAGCTCTTGAGCTTGATTTGGCATCACCTAGTTCATGCCTGGCTCTAGAATCTCTGACCAGGGCTTACTGAGGTCCCCAAATCTGCATCTCAAGCTCAGGTACTGTCTGGGATCTTGCTGTGTGGACATAGGGTAGTGGGTGCTGGGTACTTCCAGGGGACCAGGCTTGGGCAGAGACCCAGCTCAGTTACCCTGACCACCCCTGCCCCCTCACAGGTTCCCGGCCTGTGGTCTCAGGCCAGCGCACATGGAGCAGCTGTGCTGCTTGCTGGGCCAGTGTGAAGCCCTCAGCCACCTGAAGTAAGTTGGGGAGCAAGGGGTATGGATGTGTGGGGCGGGCTGGGGGTGGATGTCCACTGGCAGACCTCCGGGCCAGCCAGCAGGGAAAGGGCGGATTGCTGGTCACATCCCTCTGCCTGTGTTCTCTTCCCCTCACCACCATTCCAAGCCCCACCCCCTTGCCCCACTGGCTGGACTAGTCCTTTTCCTTTTTTCGTATGTGTGTGGGGGGGTGTTCTAATCCAGGCAATTGGGCAAAGAATGTTCCAGAAGCTTCTCAGCCTCATGTTGACCAAACGTACAACAAGCTCTGTGGGTAGATGGGTTAAAGAGGAGCCCCTGCTTGCCCAGAAGGCAGTATGGGATGAAAATAATGTATTTTACATTTATTTATTTATTTATTATTTATTTAGTTATTTTGCCAGTCCTGGGCACTGTCCTTGAGTTTTTTGTTTGTTTGTTTGTTTTTCTCTCCTCAAAGCTACTACTCTACCACTTGAGTCACAGCACTACTTCCAGCTTTTTCTGTGTACATGGTACCAAGAAATGAAACCCAGGGCTTCATGCATGCTAGGCAAGCACTCTACCACTACGCCACACTCCCAGCCCAGAAAATCATGTATTTTAAAGAAAAAAAAGAGGGGCCTAGAGTTTGGCCTAGTGGTTAAAGTGCTTGCCTAGCATGCATGAAGACCCGGGTTCGATTCCTTGGTACCACATACATAGAAAAAAGCCGGAAGTGGTGCTGAGGCTCAAGAGGTAGAGCTCTAGCCTTGAGAAACTCCAAGGGCAGTGCTCAGGCCCTGAGCTCAAGCCCAGGTCTGGCAAAAAAAAAAAAAAAAAAAAAAAGAAAAGAAAAAAAGAATGAATAGTATGTCTTAGAGGTTTCTGAGGTTCATTGTAGAGTGAAGTTCTTAGTTTAAAGGTCATTTTTGTTTGTTTGTTTTGCCAGTCCTGGGGCTTGAACTCAGCTCCCGAGTACTGTCCTTGGGCTTTCTCAAGGTTAGAGCTCTACCACTTGAACCACAGCACTACTTTCGACTTTTATTATGTATGTGGTACTGAGGAATCAAACCCAGGTCTTTGTGCATGCTAGGCAAGCACTCTACCACTAGGTCAAACTCCCAGCTCCAGTTTAAAGGTCATTTTATTAAGACATTTCAAGCCAGGCACCGGTGGATCATGCCTGTCACCCTGACTACTTATGAGGCTGAGATTTGAGGATTGAGATTTGAAGCCAGCTGGAACAGGAAAATTTATGATATTCTTACATCCATTTAAGCAAACAAAAAGCCAAAAATGGGGCTGTAGCTCAAGTGGTAGAGTGCTAGCCTAGAAGACAAAAGCTTAGAGACAGAGCCCAAGCCCCAAGTTCAAGCCCCAAGACTGGTGCCAAAAAGAGAGAGAGAGAAGTTGGGAATGTGCTAGAATGCTTGCCTAGCATACACAAATCCCTAGGTTCAATTCCTCAATATTACATACATAGAAAAGGCCAGAAGTGGCTGTGGCTCAAGTGTTAGACTACTAGCCTTGAGCAAAAAGAAGCTCAGGGACAGTGAGTAGGCCCTGAGTTCAAGACCCAGTCTGGCGAAAGAGGGAGAGACAGAGAGACAGAGAGAGACAGAGTCAAAGACAGAGATAGCAGAGAGAGAGAGAGAGAGAGAGAGAGAGAGAGAGAGGGAGGGAAGGAGGGAGAGAGAGGGAGGGAAGAGAGAGAGAGAGAGAGAGAGAGAGAGAGAGAGAGAGAGAGAGAGAGAGAGAGAGGTTTATGACAGCCATTTTTTAAAAAAAGACAAAGCCATTTTCAAATGAAGTTTCTCAAGAAAAGACAAGATCCAAAAGTGTCAGAGAGCCAGGCGTGGTGGTGCATGTCTATAATCCCAGAACTCAGGAGATCTAGAGGATCACGAGTTCCAGGACAGGCTGGACTCCATAACGAGATTGTCTCAACAAAACAAGACCAAAGAGACATTGAACATAGTGCCACCAATGCAAGCAGATATGGAGAGGTCTGGGTACACACGGAACCTATCGCAAGGCCACAAGGAAGGGGACTATGGGCAGGATCGTGGGAGCTGTCTGATTTGCAGTGGTGCTGGTGAGGGGTCCTGGGTGGTGACTGCAGAGGCCATGGCCTGGAACAGTGGACACAGGAGAGCGGCAGACTTGGGGAGACACTGACCACACCAGCTTCTCCCACCTCTTCCAGCCTTGAAGCAAACCTGCTGGACAACGAGGGCCTCCGCTCCGTTCTGGAGTACCTGCAGCAGACACCCCTCTCGGGGTGGCTTGAGTAAGTGGGGAGGCAGTCTCACAAGTGGGAGGAGGGCTCCCTGTGGTCAAGCGCATAAGTGAAGTCTGGGTGCTGGCGTGGCTCATACCTGTCATGCTAGTGACTTAGGAGGCTGAGACTCTTATGTGCAACAAATCACCCAAATGCTGAAAGTGAGCAGTGGCTCTAATGATAGAGTGCTAGCCTTGAACAACAACAAAAACCTCATAGATGATACTCAGGCCCTGAGTTCCCTGGATTGGCATGAGGGGCGCTGGGGGGGAGGGGGCCAGGAGGAAGCTCAGCAAGCAGGGATGGGCAGGGAAAGGGACCCACCCCCTTCCTGGGGTCCTTTCTTCCTCTCCCCTGACCACTATGGCCAGCCCCTCCACCGGACCCTTCAGAACAAACTACAGCTCATAGCCAGGAGACTCACTGATCCTTCTCCCCCTCTGTCCAATCTGACAACCAGGGAAGTGGGGTGAGGTGAATACAGCTGCTTGCTTCCTGGATCATCCCATTCCTGAAACCCCAGTCTATGGGACATGAATTTGGAGATGTCCCTGCAGCAGGAAGATGATCCCCAGGAAGCCAGCCCCTCTCTCCCCATCTCCCCAGTGGCCTGGGAGGCAGCCAGAAACCAGAGCCAGGCTAGAACTTGTTGCTAGGCAACCAAGCTTTGGGTTCTGGGAGTTTCTGACCCAGTGCAGCTACAGCTTGCAAGCTAGGCCTCGCCAATGCCTTGTTCTGGACCCCAGAAGGGGGCAAAGGCTGCAGGCACAACCAGGCAGCTCACTGAGGACCCAGGGTCGGGTCTGCGGGCTTCATTGTCGTACCTGGAGGCAAGATGGAGGGCAGGACCCCTCCTGAGCTTTGCTTCTCCCCTAGCCTAAGTCACAACAACATCTCTCAAGAAGGCGTCCTGAGCCTGGTGGAGATGCTGCCTTCCAGCCCTCGTGTCCAGGAAGCCTGGGTGAAGTAAGGGCATCAATGTCTTTGACTGGAAGAGGGGGCTCAAGACCCCTACACGTCCCCCCTTCCCTCTGTTGTGACTTGGGGTGACCTCTGCCTCTCTCTGAGTCCCACCCCTTGGTATCAGGAGGTGTTACCATCTTCACAGATGAATTTGGGGTGTCTTATGGTCCACATCGGCCTTGCCCTTGGAAGCTGGCACCTGTGGGTGGCACACCCTTCTGCCCTTTTCTCTCTCCAGCCTGGGCCCTGAGCAGCAATTCCAGCTTCGCTTCTCCAGGCAGGAGACATCTGGGGTGACACTGAGGTAACCTCAGGTGGGGTGATGGCATGATGTGCTGAGGTGGGGTCCCCACAGAGGCAAGACCTCTACCTTTTCTCTCCACTGGCCCTGGCGCAGGCATTCCAGGGTATGCCTACTAGATCCTCGGGGAGACTAGGGGGAAAGTGAGGCACACAGCCCCCTAGTCCTTCCCCTGCACTTCCTCCTTCAGGCTGAGCCACTGCCACTTGGGGCCAGAGCAGGTGCTCAGACTGGCCGCTGGCCTGAGCCACACCCTCCAGCCCACGGAGCTCACGTGAGTGGCCACAGGGACGTGGGGAGGTGGGACATCGAGGCAGAGCCCCACAGTGATTGGCCTCTGTCCACAGGCTCACCGAGTGCGGGGTGGACCTGAAGCAGTTGATGGGGCTCCTGAGCCGGGTGAAGCCACCAGCAGGGGTGCTGGGGCTCAGGTACCTTCTCCCTGCTGGGGAAGGGTGGGCATGGAGGCCTGAGGACAGGGACCTTGCAGAACTGAGGTCCCAGAGCTAGCCCCAGACACAGGGAGGCCCAGGGTAGACAGTAAAGTGCCAAGGGGGGAACACTGAGCTTCCCCCCCACCAAATCTAGGGCTCTATCACTTGAGACACAGCTCCACTCCTGGCTTTTTGATGATTCATTGGAAATAAGAGGCTCATCAACCTTCCTACCTGGGATTGGCATTGAACTGTGATCCTCAGCTCTCAGCAGCCTCCTGAGTAGCTAGGAATACAAGCGTGTGCCACCAGTGGCTTGCTTCCGATTTTTACTTTTTAGCAAATGTATTTCAAAGTAAATGATCAATCCCATCCTAAATGTCACTCCAAGTAGCTCAGCAGAGACTTGTTGAGTGTAAGGTCATTTCGTACACAGCGATGGCTGAGGTTGTCCTCCCAGGAAGGAAGGGGTGGGCGGAGGGGGGAGGCTTTCATCCGGAATCCAGCTTGGACTGTGTGTATGGGTGGCGCTGCCTCTGCTGCTCTGTGAAGTCTGTGGTGCAGGGCTGTAACTGCCACCTTCTGGTTTGGTCTGGACCTTCCTTCTGGTGTCATGAGCTTGTCCTGTCTAAGTATTGCTGAAAATTAGGCTAACAGGCTGCAGGAGAGATGAGTTTACATATCAGAACCCTGGCTCCCATGGCCTGGCTCCCCACAGCCCATGACGAAGCAAGTGAGACCTGGTTGTCCTCCCCAATCAGGTTTTTAAAAATTATGCAGTGATGGGAATGGAACCCAGAGCCTTGTGCCTGCTAGGCAAGCACACAATATCCCAGCTATAGCCCAGTCCCCTGAGCGCACAGAACCATTAGGTTACACATAACAGAACAGACCATCTCAACCATCTTTGCAGTATGTACTTCAGTAGCATTAAGTACATTTACAACATTGTAAAATTATTGTTTTTCACCTTACAAAACAGAAACTCTGTACCCAATAAACCACAGCCCAATTCCCATTGTCCCCATTCTCTGGCACACACCCTTCTGCATTATATCTCCATGGATATGACCACACCAAGTACCTTCTGCAAGTAGATTCATGTAGTATTTGATTCATGGCATAGCCTGGACAAGAATGTCTTCCTTTTTTCAAGCTGCATAATATTCCATTATACAACTAAAGCCCAATTTTCCCTTCCATTTACTGGTGGACACTTGGATTATCTTTACCTTTTGGCCATGTAAAGAATGTTGCTGGACTTGGAATGTGGCCTAGCAGTGCTTGTCTAGCATGCATGAAGCCCTAGGTTTGATTCCTTGGTACTACATACACAGAAAAAGCCAGAAGTGGTGCTGTGGTTCAAGTGGTAGAGCTCTAGCCTCAAAAAAAAATAAATTAAATTAAATTAAAAACTCAAGGACAGTGTCCAGGCCCTGAATTCCAGGACTGGACATATATATATATGGGAGTATAGGGCTCTAACTAGGCCTGGGCACTGTCCCTGAGCTCTTTAGCTCAAGACTACTGCCCTACCCTTGAGCCAAGCCCCATTTCTCATTTTCTAGAGGTTAATTGAAGAAAAGAGTCTCAGGTTCTTTTGTGCCTGGGCTGGCTTTGAACCTTGATCCTTAGATCTCAGCCTCCCGAGTAGCTAGGATTACAGACATGAGCCACCGTGCCCGGCTTAAAAAATAATTTTTTAAAAAAGAACGTTGCAGGGCTGGGAGTTTGGCCTAGTGGTAGAGTGCTTGCTTAGCATGCATGAAGACCCAGGTTCCGTTCCTTGGTACCACATACATAGAAAAAAAGCCAGAAGTGGTGCTGAGGCTCAAGTGGTAGAGCTCTAGCCTTGAGAAAGTCCAAGGACAGTGCTCAACCCCTGAGATCAAGCACAGGACTGGCAAAAAATAAAAAAATTAAAAAAAAAAGAATGTTGCTATGAATGTGGGCAGGCCTTACTCCACTATGATCTTGCTTTTAATTTTTTTGGAGGAGGAGGGGTTATGGAACCTGGGTTTTCTAGGTCACCAAGATAACTTTTTCAAATAAAATGTTTCTAAGCCTAAAAATGAGAAATCCAGAATAGCATAAAGAAGAAAATGCAGTTTTAAAATAATGTTATACCCTAACCGTAAGGCACACATATTTTAAATAACTCTTATTTTCCTCCTTCTCAATTAATGCATGCAGACTGTAGAAAATACCTCAAAACTGAAAATAAAATTGGGACCAGGTACAAGTGATTCATGCCTATAATCTAACTATTCAAGAACCTGATCTAAAGATACCAGCTCAAGGCCAGCCCGGGAGACAAACCCAAGAAATTCAGTCTCCAGTTAACCAGCAAAACGTGGAAGTGGAGGGCCAGGAACGTAGCCTAGTGGTGGAGTGCCTGCCTAACATGTGTGAAGCCCTGGGTTCTATTCCTCAATACCACATACAGAAAAAGCCAGAAGTGGTGCTGTGGCTCAAGTAGCAGAGCACTAGCCTTGAGCAAAATGTGTCCAAAGACAGTGCCCAGGCCTGAGTTCAAACCCCAGGACTGGTTAAAAAAAAAAAGTGAAAGTGAAGCTGTGGCTCAAGTGGTGTGTGCCAGCCTTGAGCAGAAAAGTGAAGTGACAGTGTGAGGCCCTGAGTTCAAGTCCTCGCCAAACAAACAAAGGAATAAGTAAATAAGAAAATAACATTTTATATACAGCTTGATTTCCTCCATATTTTCGCACATTGACTGCTGCAGAACATTATGTTGATCATGTGTGAAATCTAAAGCATTGCTTTAAAAAAAAATACTGTGTGGCTCACGCCTGTAATCCCAGCTACTCAGGAGACTGAGATCTGAGGATCGAGGTTCAAAGCCAGCCAGGACCTTAAAGACCATGAGACTCTTATCTCTAACCACTAGAAAACTGAAAGTGGCACTGTAGCTCAAGTGGCACTGTAGCAGCCTTGAGATGAAGAGCTCAGGGACAGCACCCATGCCCAGAGTTCAAGTCCCATGACCACCCCCCCTCCAAAAAAAAATACCGTGGCTCTGGTTGTTGGGAAATAATTATTGGACGAAGGCTGCTGTTCATTTCCTTCACAGTGCTTGTGCTAATGGTATAATTGTAGGATTTTCAAAATAAGCCACGAATGGCTGTGCTGCCCCCTCCCTGAGCTGTGCTCACCTGGGGCCTCGTCTGTATGTCCCCTTCCTTACAGGATAGAGGAGCCCTGGGTGGGCAGAGCTGGGGTGCCAACCCTGCTGGAAGCCTGCACTCAGACCTTGGGCCATCTCATGGAGATAAGGTAAGGCATGGTGGACCCCTATTCTGAGTCCCCCACCCTACCCTGTGTGGTAACAGCTAAGGATGCTGGCAAACATGTTTCCCCAGAATCCCCTGGGTATCCATGAAAGGCTGTGATTGATGGACCTTAAGGCAGCCCAGGTTCTAGATCCAGGGCTGCTGGGGTCCATGCAGGATGCATGGCAGGGTCCAGTGGCTCTGAGACCAGAGGGACTGAGGGCAGAGACTTCAGGGATCCTGGCCAGGGTGTCAGGTCAGCTGGAGGCTCCATCCCAGCCCCTGACTGCACCAGCTGGCCTCAACCTGTGCCTCTAAGACGGAGGAATGGAGTCCCTGTGGGACTGAGGATCAGAGAAGCTGAGGTAGGAAGGTGCTTACTTAGTGCCAGGCAGCCACCGTGCAGCTGCCTCCAGCCAGAGCTGAGGAAGTCAGGGGAGAGCTTAGCCTCTTCCTCAGGCCCCCCAGACTCTATCCATTGCAACCTCCCCATGTCATGTGTGAGTCCCTGCGTTCAATCTCCCACAAAATAAACATGCTAACCCCCTACCCCTGGATTCTTTGAGTTCCCAAACCTGGCCCTGACAGGGAGGTGGGGGGTGACACAGGCAGTGGAGCAGAGTGGCAGCAAAGGCAACCCAGACAAGCAAGGTGACCTAAGCCAGCTCCTCTCTCCTCGTCAGCATCGCTGAGACACAGCTGTGGCTCCAGATGGAATTCCCTCGAGAGGAACAGTGGCCCCAGCAGGCCCTCAGGTAGGATCTGGCACAGGGACCCCAAGGGGGAGGCTGGTAGCAGAGAGAGCATGTGTGGCCACTTCAGCTGGCCAAAGTTACTCAGGGCAGAGACTGACTCCTCCAAATTCAGCTCCTGTTGTGTCTGCCCCCAGGCTGGCTCACCAGGCCACTGGGACCCCCCACAGCCATCTTGTCACACAGCTGGTAGAGACATGTGGCCGGCTACGGCAGCTCAGGTCAGTTGCCAGAACAGGCATGGTCCCCGTGTTTTCCACTGACCCCTCTCAAATTCCAGACCAGCCCCACATAGGTCCACGGGGACAGTGGGGAATTCTGGGGTGAGCCTGAAACCTTCTGGAATCTTCTTGGGCCTTTTCAGTTTGTCGCAGGTTAACCTCTGCCGTGAGGGTATGCAGGGTATGGACAGCTCCAGGCTGCTGCTGAGCCTCCTACCGGCCCTATCTGAGCTGAAAACCTTCCGGTATGTAGACAAGACGGCTGTTCTACCAGGGCCTGGCCCCCTTGTGTCACCCCAGTCCTGGAGATGAGGCCAGGGGTGCACAGTCAAATTCATTTTTAACATACTGTCTAGTGAGTACCATTGATGCATTTATTCACCCCATGTCCCTTTATTTCCTGATTTCCTGGCTTCTTTCTTTCTTCCTTCCCTTTCCCTTTCTTTCTCTCTCACTTTCTTTCTCTCTCACTTTCTTTCTTTCTTTCTTTCTTTCTTTCTTTCTTTCTTTCTTTTCTTTCTTTCATTGTCATAGGGCTTAAACTCAGGGCTTAGGCTCTGTCTCTGAGCATTTGTGTTAAAGGCTGGCACTCTATCATTCTGAACCATAGCTATACTTCTGGTTTGGGAGTGATTAATTGGAGACAAGAGTCTCCTGGATTTTCTGGCTTCAAACTGCAACCCTCAGATCTCAACCCCCAGTTAGGGTTACAGGCGTAAACCACCAGTGCCCAGCTCTGTTTTTTTTTTTTTTTTTAAAGAGTCTTAAAGCCAACACCAGTGGCTCACGCCTATAATCCTAACTACACAGGAGACTGACATCTGAGGATTGATTTGAAGCCAGCCTGGGTAGGAAAGTTCATGAGACCCTTATCTCCAATAAACTACCAAAAATCCAGGAATAGAGCTTTGGCTCAAGTGGTAGAATACTAGCTTTAAGCAAAAAAAAAAAGTTCAAGGATTGCACTTAGTCTCTGAGTTCAAGCCCTTGGACTGGCGCGCGTGCTCGCGCGCACGCGCGCACACACACACACACACACACACACACACACATATACATGTATATATTCTTATTGTGGCTAGGGAGTGTGGCAAAGTAATAAACTGCCTAGCAAGCGCAAGGACTCAAGTTCAGTCCCGTGGAGAATAAGCTATGTAAGTGTGCCCCTACCCCTTAGTATTTCAGTGAACTTCCCTATAAGAGCTCATTTTCCTTCACAGTCCCCTACAATTAGAATGACAGCAAGATTAACACAGATACCCTAATAAAGCACAGTTTATACCTCCTATTTACATTTATTTCTGTTTTTCTTTTTCCCTATCCTAGAGCTAATCCAGGATCACACAGTACACTTTGTAGCATCACCCCCTCCCTTACTGAGATCTAGAACCTTTTTGGCCCTTCCATATCTTACAGCTCTCCCATGGCTATTTTTCAGGGTGGCAATGTCACTTGTGCCTTGCTGTGTCCTCATTTCAGGCCAGGCTGGGCCTGGGTACCTGTCCCCTTGTTATGGATGGGAAAGCTAAGGGGGTAAGGGAAGTGCCCCCAGGGTTTGCCCCATGCCTAGATGCTGTTTTCCTTTGTGATTAACATAGGCCCTTTTGGGGAGGTACCCTAAGACTAAATACCTTCCTCAAATGTTCACCCACATATTTTAGCATCCATTGATAACTTCTCCCTGAAACAACTGTTAGCTCTATTTTGACAGTTGCAAAATAGAGCTTTTTATGTTTTGCCAGTATTGGGGCTTGAACTCAGGGCCTTGAGGTTTTCTTACTCAAGGTTGATACTCTAACGACTTGAGTTGTGCCTCCATTTCCAGCCTTTTGTCTGCCTAGACTGGCTTTGAACCTTGATCCTCAGATCTCAGTCTTCTGAGTCCCTAGGATTACAAGCGTTAGCCATTGATGTCTGGCCTTTTTTTTGTTTTGTTTTGTTTTTTTTGTTTTTGTTTTTGTTTTTTTTTGCCAGTCCTAGGCTTGAGCTCAGGGCCTGAGCACTGTCCTTGGATTTTCTCAAGGCTAGAGCTCTACCACTTGAGCCTCAGCACCACTTCCGGCTTTTTTCTATGTATGTGGTACCGAGGAATCGAACCCGGGTCTTCATGCATGCTAGGCAAGCACTTTAACCACTAGGCCAAACTCCTGGCCTCGGCCTTTTTTTTTTTTAAACAGACTTTTAGGCCTGTAGTTTGGCCTAGTGGTAGAGTGCTTGCCTAGCACACATGAAGGCCTGAGTTCAATTCCTCCGTACCACATAAGGCCGGAGTTCGATTCCTTGGTGCCACATACATAGAAAAAAGATGGAAATGGTGCTGAGGCGCAAGTGGTAGAGCTCTAGCCTTGAGAAAGTCCAAGGACAGTGCTCAGGCCCTGAGCTCAAGCCCAGGACTGGCAAAAAAAAAAAAGAAACAGACTTTTGTTATGAAGCCCAAACTGGGCCTGATCCTCCTGCCCCAGCCTCCCAGTGCGAGGATTACAGAAACACACTCCCACAGCTGCCCAAAGCAGAATTGTTCTAGGTTTGTATTTTCTTCCTGTGCATCTGAGTGTATCAAGGAGAGACTCCGGCCAGATGTGGTGGTATGTGCCTGTAGTCCCAGCTCCTCAAGAGACAGAGACAGGAGGATCATGGTCTAAGCTTGTCAGCAGCAGACCCTGGGCTGAGACCCCAGATCCTGCCTGACCCCATGCCCTCTGGTCTCCCAGGCTGACCTCCAGCTGTGCAAGTACTGAAGACCTCATCCACCTGGCATCTGGCCTGAGCCACTGCCACTACCTGGAGGAGCTAGAGTGAGTGGCTGGGTGTTAGGACCAAGAAGGGGGTGGGGTGGCCCTATGAGGGCAGAGCTCTGAGAGGACAGCTGGGCCTGTGGCGGAGTGGATGGCGGGAGTCAGGTCTATATCCCCTGCCAAGAAGTGCAGCCACTCTGGGTGTAGCTAGGCATCACTGAACACCATGGTAAATACTTGCCTTTTCCACCGCTGGACAGATAGCAGCCATGTGCTCCTTCTTCCCCTCTGGCCTGGATTGCCATGTTTGTCCAAATTAGTCTCAGAATCCTGGCTCTGCCTCCACTGGCTGTGGTGCTAGGATGCAGAGCACAGGTGAAGGATGGAGGGCTGGCTGCGTGCAAGCATGGCCCGTTGTTCTGGAGCGTCCTCTCTGCAGGTTCATCCAGGACTTCCTTTCTCAGCTGAGCAGCTCTGACTGTCAGTGTCCCCTTGGGAAAGGCTGGGCAGTAGGTGTGGTTTGGGTTCTGCAGGCCCAGTCAGCCCCCCAGGGGACTGAAGGATTGTAGGGGGTGGGGAGACACCTGGGCTCCAGGGGCGCAGCCTGGTCTAACCCCAGCTCATGCTTGGTCCTCACCAGCTTCTCCAGCAGTCAGTTGGGTGAGGAGGGCACCAAGATGCTAATGGCAGCTCTGGAGGGAATGCGCAGATTGAAGAGGCTCCGGTAAGTGCTGGGAGGTGCAAGGGGGTGGGAAGGGAGAGGGAGTAAATGGGGGGACAGCGGGCAGGTAGGCTTGGAACTCTTTCATCTTCTGGGCACAAACTGCTAGTCTCTGGATGGACCTAGGTGAGCTAGATGCCCTCCAAGACCTGTCACCTGCTCACCTGTCACCAAAACACTTGGTCACAGTAAACCTAAGGTCATTGGTGTATGTCATGGCATTTGTATTACAAGGCATTTGGCTTCGAGCATGGCTATATCCAGGGGCTAGGTTCTCTGTGTTTGTGTCTCTCTCTGTGTCACTACCCCCCACCCTCGCCTCTTTCTTCTCCCTTTTTCCTTCTCAATCAGCTGCAGGCTCACTTTCTCCCAGTGTAGTGGAAAAGGAATATGCATGTCTTACCCTGTGGTTACATTCTAACAAAAGGTCCCAGCTGAAACCCAGGACCCGGTGGCTCATGCCTGTAATCCCAGCTATGCAGGAGGCTGAGATCTGAGGATCTGATTCAGAGCCAGCTCTAGGAGGAAAGCTCATGACACTCTTAGATTTCAAATTAACCACCAAAAAAGCCAGAAGTGGAGCTATGGCTCAAGTGGTAGAATGCTATTCTTGAGCAAAACAACTCAGGGACAGCACTCCAGGCCCCCAGGCCCTGAATTCAAGCCCTAGGGAAACTCCACCCCCTCCAACACATACACCACTCTAGCTGAAGTCTGGTAAGCATTGGTTCTCAATTGGTCAGGGTGTGGGACAGGCACATGCCTATCATGGTGCTTTAGGGTTCTGTCAATGGGAGAAGGAAAACAGACTCAGACTGAGGTCAGAGACCTCCCAGACATCTACTGCCCTTTGCCTTCTTAGTAACTGCCCCCTGTGAGTTGTGAGTCACCAAATTCCCAGGAACAGCAGAACCCCATCTAAAGAGTGTAGATGCTATCCACATAGAATGTTTAATGGCATTTTCTGCTTTCATCTCTCAGTTTTCCTGACAACCAAAAATACACCCTGGCTATAAAAATTCTATCATTATGGAAATATGGAACAAAGACTGTGAAATCCCCAGATGACCCTCCCTAAAAAAACTCCAGGGAATAATCAACTTGTGAATTTTCCTCTAGCTCTTTCTCTACAGATGTTTGGAATGCAGTTTAAAAGTAGCCTTCTGACTTTTTGCCTCATAACTGAAATTTTCCTACTTTGTCCCTCTTGGCTTATTCTAGGGAAGGACAAGGAGATGGAGGGGAAGGGGCAAGGAAGACCTAAGACGGTAGGGCCTTCTTGTTTCCTCACAGAGCTGTTGCTTAGTCCTGTCTGCACCTCACTTCACGCATCCTTCTGGAACCTTCTGGAAGCTCTTCTCTTCCTCCTTCTTTTCCTTGTCTTCCTCCTCTTTCCTCTTCTGTACAGTGGATTGAACCTAAAGCCTTATGCAGACGAAATGAGCACTCTACGTCTAGGCAGGACCTTTGACCCCTTGGCACTTATTGTCTGGGGACTAGAGGCCCAGTGAGGCCATTTATTGGCTCTTTTGTGCATTTGACAAGTACATATGATGAGCCCTGGGTCAGGGCTATGAGCATGTGGTGCTTCAGAAAACAGAATACTCCAGTCCCATCCATCATTCAGGACCATGCCACTTCTTCTGAGTCCCAGGCACTGGTGCTACTCCTTCCTGCTTGCAGCCTCCATTTCAAAGTCCACCAAATGGACATAATCATGTCCTTTCTCTCTGCAAGAATGAGCTGGGCTGGGAGTTTGGCCTAGTGGTAGAGTGTTTACCTAACATGCATGAAGACCCATATTTGGTTCCTCGGTACCACATACATAGAAAAGCCAGAAGTCGTGCTGTGGCTCAAGTGGTAGAGCCTTGAGGAAAGCCCAAGGACAGTGCTCAGGCCCTGAGCTCAAGCCACTGGACTGGCAAAAAAAAAAGAATGAGATGGATCCTTAGTTCTGAGTTCAAGATATTTATTTCCTTCCTTCTTTTCTCCCTTCCTTCCTTCCTTCTTTCCTTCCTTCCCTCCCTCCCTCCCTTCATCCCTCTATTTCTCTCTTTCTCTGTTTCTCTCCTTCTCCTTCTCCTTCTTATTTTGTGCTGGTCTTAGAACTCAAATTCAGGATCTGGGCACTGTCCCTTAGTTTTTTCACTCAAGGCTAGTGTTCTACCACTTAAGCCACACTCTATTTGAGGCTTTTTGCTGGTTAACTGGAGGTAACAGTCTTGCGGACTTTTCTGCCTGGGCTGGCTTTAAACCTCAGTCCTCAGCTCTCAGCCTCCCGAGTAGCTAGGGTTACAGGTGTGAGCCACCAGCACCCAGCTCCTGCCATATCATTTCTAGACTCTCCCCCCACAGACAGCCAGCACTCCCTTGCAGACGAGTGGAGCACACAGATTCTGGTTTGGAGCCCAGCATCTGGGGACAGCTTCCCGTGGAATAATCAAGTGTCCTGTTTGGCTGAGGCCACCCTAGTGTTAGCCACCCTAATTGTAAGGCAGACCCGAACAGTGAGTTGGTCACCTCCCACGCCCACCTCTTGCAGTGTGAGCCTGTGCAAGCTGCTGAGCCTCTGTGCTTTAGTCCTCTGAACATGAGAGCAGCCCCATCTCCCGGGGGTAGCTGCGACACTGAAGTAACACCGTGCTTGTGGGTGTGTGCAGCAGAGCCTGGCACAGCTCACACGGAGCCTCTGCCTGAGAATGGAGATGATAGGGATTCCAGGGTGTCCCCCTCTTCCCCGCTCCATGCACCACTCACTCTTGCCATAATGAGTCTGGGTTCAGTATGGATCCAAGCACAGACCACTGCCCATTGACCCCAGTAATCCATGCCCATTTCCCAGTGCCCTTCATGCATGCCAGGCAAGCGTTCTACCACTAAGACACATTCCCAGCCCCTGGATGTTCTTGGTATCTGAGTCTCAGTCCCTTCACTCACCTGCACAGCACATAGCCAATTCCAGGCCAAGAACCTTTGAGACCTGAAGAGAAGATATAAGGAATCAATTGCAGCAAGAGGGATTTCGATTAGACAACAGGAAGAACATACTGAACAGAAGCATTCTCACCCACTATGGGGGACAGGTCATGTGGGTAGAGGACTTCCCTGGATTTGGACTTCTTAGAACCACAGGTCCCTGGCCTTGGCCAGGCCTGCAAATCACCAAAAGTCTCTGTGCAATCACAGCTGACCTCTCTGGGCTTTGGAGAGTTACCCCTCCCTCCTCACTGCTCCCTACTAGTTAGGTTCTGTTTGAGTCCCTGAATGTATAATAGCTCCACGGACAGCAGAGTTCTGAGTAGAGGCCCTGCAAGAGCCAGTAGGCTCCTGACTGAGCCTGTTTACCTTTCTTCTGCAGACTGAATGAAAACAGCATTGGTGACACCGGCTGCTATCGCCTTTCTCAGGCTCTCAGAGCTGCTGGAAGCTTGGAGGAGTTGGGGTAAGTTGCTATTCTTCCTCTGCACCCCAAGTCATTTTGGTAGAACAGAAGAGGGGCTACTCCATTTTCTTTCTCTTCTTTTCTTTTTCTAGTCCTGGTACTCGAACTCTAGGCCTGGGCACTGTCCTTGAGCTTCTTTGAGCTACAGTGCCACTTCTGGCTTTGTTTGTTTGTTTGTTTGTTTGTTTATGTGGAACGCAGGGCTTCATGCATGCCAGGCAAGCACTCTGCCACTAAGCTACATTCCCAGCCCCTGGATGTTCTTGGTGTCTGAGTCTCAGTCCACTCACTCACCTGTACACCAAATAGCCAATCCCAGGCCAAGAACCTTTGAGACCTGAAGAGAAGCTATAAGGCATCAATTGCAGCAAGAGGGATATCGATTAGACAACAGGAAGAACATACTGAACAGAAACATCCTCACCCACCATGGGCACAGAGCTCTGTCTGTGTGGGGAGAGGGCTTCCCTGGACTTGGACCTCTTCTGTTCTCGTAAGGGGTGGACAAGGCAAGATGGTGGGGTGGATGGGGGTGGCTCATGGTTCTTCCTCTCTTGCCTTTCTCTCTCTAAGCTTGAGCCACAACCAGATTGGAGATGCCGGAGCCCAGCACGTAGCTGCCACGCTGCCAGAGCTGCCTGAGCTCAGGAAGATAGAGTGAGTGGCCAGCCTTGCTGAGCCATGCCCACAGTGGCCATGCCGGGGTCCTGGAGGATGCTGGCCCGCACTGGAAAATCTCCCTTCCAGTCTCTGTGTCTTTCTGTTTCATCAGATGGAAAAGGCAGGGGGGTTCTCTTGGGTCTCTGCAGATGTCCTGAGGTCAGGAGTGGGGGCAGGATCTGATGCTACCCCCATTTCCCACAGCCTCTCAAGGAATGGCATTGGCCCAGAGACGGGAGCCCAGCTGGCAGAATCACTCACCCTTTGCCAGCACCTGGAGGCGCTGATGTGAGTCTCTGTAGCATTCGGGTGCCCTACAGCCCCTCCCTCACACCCACCTTCTCCATGCACCAGGCAAGCTCCTGAACTGTACGGCATGTTGTCTTCCCAATTTCAGGCTCGGCTACAATGCTCTGGGGGATCTCACAGCCCTGCGGCTGGCTCGGGGACTGCCTCAGCACCTGAGGGTCCTCCAGTGAGTATCCCGCTGCCTGCAGCTAGGCAAGCAGGGCTGGTGGGAAGGGAGCTGGAGGGTGAGCGGCCCTGCCTGAGACCAGATGGCAGCATGTTTCCTTCCCCACACTGCTGCTCCCCAAGCCGGGCGATCAGGAGACACAAGGTAGCATTGGCCTGCCACTGGTCCCCTAGGAGGCCCCAGCCAAGACCCTGATGCCCCCCCACCCCCAAATCTCCTGTGAAAGTCCACCCATTCCCAGCTCAGCCTGTCTGGGAGTCTCTAGGATGAAAGGTGAAATGTCAGTGAAGGGCAAGGCATTTGTAGCTCACACCTGTCTTCCTAGCTACTCAGGAGGTGAGATCTGAGGCTTACGGTTCAAAGCCAGCCTGGGAAGGAAAGTCTGTGAGACTCTTATTAACCACCAAAAAGCCAGATGTAGAGCTGTGGCTCAAGTGGTATAGCTCTAGGCTGAAGTGGAAAAAAAAAAAAAAAGATGAAAGACAACACCCAGACCCTGAGCTCAAGGATTGGTACACACAGACACAGGGACAGACAGACAGGCAGACAGGCAGACGCGCGCGCGCGCGCGCACAGGCACACACACACACACACACACACACACACACACACACACACATACACATCAGCCAAGGGCTATGTAGGAGAAAGGCAGCAACAGCATGATCTCTCTTTTCCTGGTGGGGCTTGGATTCTTACACACTCCGTTCACTAGGAAGGGCACAAGGCCCAGGCAAATGTGCAAAGCTTCATCACCCACTAAGAAGCTAGGCTTTAAACGTGGGCTCTCAGACCAAAGCCAGGGCCCTCTATGGATGGGTGGGGGCCTGAGCAGCAGCTTCCCAGATGGGCTAAGGTTTGCTGCTGCAGGGATGGGGGTGGGGCTCAGGAAAGCCCCTCAGTCTACCTAGCTGATCCTCAGACTCCTGTCACCCCCTCCACCTTCCCCAGCCTGCCAGGCAGCCATCTGAGCCCAGAGGGGGCACTGAGTCTGGGCTGGGCTCTAGATGGACACCCACATGTGGAAGAGATCAAGTGAGTGGGCTGCCCTGCCTGCGTGGTGGGGGGCAGATTGGGAGGATCTGGACGCCTCTCACCATGTCCTCCTGTCCTCCTGGCTCCACAGCTTGGCAGAGAACAGCCTGGCTGAGGGTGTCCCACATTTCTGCAAGGGGCTCCCACAGCTCAGAAGGATTTCGTAAGTAGCCCCCATGCCCTGTGGTGGGTGGGACAGGTGGGCAGAGCCTAATGCCTGGTCGGGGAGGGACAGAAGAGGCAGGAGTAGGATCTGGAGCAGGAAAGGCCTTCCCTGACTCTGCCCTGCCCCATGCCTGGCTGCCATGTGCTTTTTGTTCTCATGGTGGGAAAGAGGGGCCTGCGAGGTACCCCTGATTCAGAAGCCCCCTTCCATCTCCTCTCCATCTCCAGCTTGGTTTCCTGCAGAATTGATGACCAGACTGCCAAGCCTCTGGCCAGCAGCTTCATGCTCTGCCCAGCCCTGGAAGAAATACTGTGAGTGCTTAGATGGGCCTCCAGGTGACCCCTGTTTGTTCCTGCCTTCGCTGTCCTTTCTCTGGCTATCCCTTCTCTGACTGGTCCCTCCACCTATAGCCAGGAAAGGGCTTCCTTGTTGAAACACTTTATAAAGATATCTCAAGTCAATCACCCTCTCCTGTCTGTTTCTCCACTTTGCCATACCAGCCACACCCAGCTCCTCTTGGCAATACTTTAGGCCTTGCAGCACTGTCTCATGGGTAAACCAGCCTGTGGGGGCTAGCTTGGAACCCAAACCAGGGCGGGAGAAAATGCTCTTTCTGAAAGTATGAGACAAAGGGAGCCAGTGGCTCAGTTCTGCAATCCTAGCTACTCAGTTTCTGCTCTCTTGGCTCTGTATTCATCCTTGAAGGGGGGTCCCCCACTGACAGCAGTGAGAAGTGTTTCCTTTAAAGGTTATTTTTTTCAGGGCAGGACTAAGACAAACATGGCAAACAGGAAAACTTAGGCAGTGCTCAGATGGGAGGTCTGGCCTCTGTGGCAGTCTACAGCCATGTGGTTTCTGTGGACCATGTGTTCCTAGATCCAAACCATCTTGGCATCTCTGACAGGCAGCTCCTAATAAGATATTTGGGTTTGGGACAGCGGCCAGTGCAGGAGTGTGGGCTGGGACAGGGAGGGAAGAAGGAGCCATCTGTACCCCAAAAGTCATCCAGGGAAGGATGTGGGGGCTCTCCCTCACTCACATGCTCTCTCTTGTATCTGAACGGGGAATCCTGACCCCAGCCCTGGTCTCCACCCCACACCTCGCTGCAGTCTGGCTGCTGACCTTGGCCCCTGCTTTGCAGGCTGTCCTGGAATCTCCTTGGGGACAAGGCGGCTGCCGAGCTGGCCCAGGTCCTGCCTTGGATGGGTCAGCTGAAGAAAGTAGAGTATGAGAGTCATCCCCGGGGGTGGGGCCGGTGGAAGGGGACCTAAGTTCTGGGGATGTCCCTGCTCCCACAAAGCCCACCCAGGAGGTGCTCATTCTGGTCCCCCATGGACTCTAACCTTCAGCCTTCTTGCTTGCCTTGGTATGAATGCACTGCTATCCATTGGTAGTGGACCCCACATCTTGATTTGAGAGGCATGTAGGGACAGACACCCCTTACCTGGTCTCACTCTGCCTGCTTCTCTCTTTCCCTTCCTCTGCCATCCACCGGGAAGCCTGGAGAAGAATCAGATCTCAGCCCGTGGAGCTTGGCTTCTCCTTCAAGGGCTGGCCCCGGAGGCTGGCGTCCCCGTCATCCGGTAATAGAGGGCTTGGAGGGGCAGGACTGGCAGGTGGGAGGCCCCATCAGCTCTCACACACAAAGTGGGGGCTTCCTGCAGGAAGAGGCAGGCCCGGGGTTGTGGATTATCCATCAAAAAAAGACTTCGATTTTCCCCCACCAAGAATGTGTTGGCAGACAGGCCTGGGACAAGTCCCAATTTTACAACACCAATTGGTTCACTTTGAATTAGTGACTCGGCCTCTGTGAGCCTCGGTTCTCATCTGCACAAGGATTCCTCGGCATCCGAGTGTTAAGGCCTGAGCCTGCACCTGGTAACCACTTACATCTTGAGACGTAACTCGTGTGGCTCCTGCCCCTCGAGCCCCCATCTCCCGCTCTGCACATGGGATGGGCAGAGGCCAGGATGAGGGAGAGGAGTTGATGAGCATCTCTGTGCCCACAGCCTCTGGAACAATCCCATCTCCCTTGACATGGTCCAGCATCTACAGAGCCAGGAACCCAGGCTGAACTTCGCCTTCGCTGACAAGCACCCCTGGAGTACTTAGGGTGCTCAAAACCCTCAGACCTGAGCCAAGTGACACCAGTGTCACCCGGCAGGATGGACAGCTCTGGAGACCCACATCAGCTGGTGCCCCACTGCCACAGGAGGGAGAGGCATTGTGCCCAGCCACTGTGTCCAGCTGCTGTCCTGGGGGCGAGGAGGAGAACTTTCAAGGGACTTAGAGCTTGGTGTGACACAGTGAGAGTCTGCCACCACAGTCCCATGGCAGGGGAGGCCACACCCTGAACGGTGTGCCCTCTCCACATGTGGCGTTGTAGGGAACTTGTGCACCGTGACTCCTCACACTACAAGCAGCAGGACACGTGACTAGTGGCCCATGGACGACACAGATGTCCATGTCCCCTAACTTATTGCTTTTTTTTTTTACTTTTTTTTTTACTAATATATGTGAACAAACGAGCTTCATTTTTTGATATTTTCCTGTTACATATATACAATGCACCTTGATCAACCTCTCCTAACCATGATATCCTTCCTCTTCCCTAAATAGTTGTTTTCCTCTGTTCATGCTAATTTATTGCTTAAAGGAAAATAAAAAAGGCACTCTTCCACGAGTGCACAAGTATACTGATACTGACTGCTACAGTGGCCTGAGATTAGGGTTCTAGGCCATGCCAGGAACACAGCCATGAGGTCCCTGTCTGCCTCAAGCCTCAGTTTACCCATCTGTAAATTAACATTCCTCCTCAAGTACTGGTTTTTGAGGACTGTATTTTTTGGGGGGGAAGGGCCTTGAACTCAAGGCCTAGCACTGTCCCTGAGCTTCTTTTGCTCAAAGCTAGCACTCTACCACTTGAGCCACAGCACCACTTGTGGCTTTTTCTGTTTATGTGGTTCTGAGACATCAAACCCAGGACTTCATGCATGCAAGGCAAGCACTGTACCACTAAGCCACTTTCCCACCCTATCTGAGGGCTGTATTTGTAAGTCCAAGAGGAGCCAGCCTGATCTTGGATGAAATCAGAGCCCTTCTGTCCTACGAAAGCTAGGTCTAAGGGGCTACAGTGGGCACTGCCAGGGTGTGAGTCAAGGCCTCTGACTCTGTCCACTACCTCAGAGGATCCAGGTGAGCCCCTGGGCATCCCATGTGTTACACAGTGTTCTAGCAACTTCCAAAGAGACCTGTCCCTGCTATGCTCCAAGCCAGATATGATCAATAAATGTGGATATTGTTCCAGTTTCTAGCCCATGTCTGATGTTTCCTGCGACCCTCTGAGGCGGGATGTGTTTCACTCTTGCCTCAGACACTGACAGGGGTGTGCTGGGAAAGACTCAGGCCTGCGTTCAAGTTCAGAACCTGTTTCTGCTTGGCTAAGTGATTGTGGGCAACTCCTCTCCCCTCACCACACCTCACCTGTCACATGGGGTTGTTACAGCTCCCAGTATCAGCAACAATTGTGTTTGACTTGCATCAGAGTCAACTTCTTTCCTGAATTATCAACACTTAAAATTGGGAGCTATTGCTTAAAACTCCCGCCTTCTGACTCAAATGTAATTTGCTAGGGTTGCATGCTTATGCCTTTTCTTTTCTTTTTCCTTCTAGAAGTACTGGTGCTTAAAATCAGGGACTCACAGCTTCCTAGGCCCGTGCTCTACCACCTGAACCATGCCTCCAGCTCAGCTTTTTGCCACTTTTTTTTTTTTAGCCAGTCTTGGGCTTAAGCTCAGGGCCTGAGCACTGTCCTTGGACTTGTCTCAAGGCTAGAACTCTACCACTTGAGCCTCAGCACCACTTCTGGCTTTTTCTAAGTATGTGGTACCAAGGAATCAAAGCCGGGTCTTCGTACATGCTAGGCAAGCACTCTACCACTAGGCCAAACTCCCAACCCCCAGCTCAGCTTTTTGGCAGTTACTTTGGAGATCTAGTCTAGCAGACTTTTCTGTCTTGACTGGCCATGAATTTCTGTCCTCCAGATTTCAGCCTCTCAAGCAGCTCACAAGCATAAATCACCAGCACTTGACTTGGCTGTGCTGTTAAGATGGGGCACATGCACCCTCAAGCTGCTGCAGTTCTGATTTGTCTTAACACCTCACCATCCCACCCCACTTTTTACAGCTTGCCTGGACCTGGTGACCTTGCAAGCCCCTTGTCTGGGGCATTTCCAGGCTGTGAGGCACACAAGGAACATCACTTGCAAGGCATGTAATGAAATGAGCCTTGACCCTGGCTACCTGACTTGGAAGACACATGTGTAACACGTGTGTGCACGTACACACACGTACAGTCAGGAAAGCAAAGTATGTAAAAGTCCCTACTGTAAACAAGTAAATACTGACTGGTTATGTGCTAATTCCCTTCCCCTTTTAAGACTATCATATGAGGTGGACAGATACCCCCATGTGTCCAGAGAACAGCAACCTGTTACCTGCCTGAATTCCCGGAATCTTCCACTGTTTTGAAAGCCAAGCCAGCAGGGTGCAGTTATAGCTCAGTGCCACTGGGGGGCAGGCTGGCCCACTGGTGAGTCCTAAACTAACTTCCCTGCCAGCGCATCCAGGTTAGATGATGCCAGGGGATTTTTCCAGCCAGGCTAAGAACTTGGGATGTTTGTGATCGTCTGTGACTCACCAGGGTAACTTAAGCCCTTTTTAGCCCTCCACATGGTTCCTGGCCTCCTGCTAAGGCAAGCAAAAGGAGAAAGTCTTCCAGCCAAATGCCAAGCACCCACATAGGGACACTCTTATCTGGTTAGGATCAGGACTCATGTGGCACCATCCACCAGACTGGCCATAAGGATTCAGTAGGTAGGTAGAAGATTCTAGATGTTTACTCACGGCTGAGGAAGACGCAAAGTGCTCAAAAGAAGCAATAGGACAGGCGATACACACGAAGGCTGGGAGGGAGCTTAGAAAACGTGATTTCATTCACCGTTCTCTTCACCTCTCCTCCTCCATCTCTGGGGTTCTAAACTCCCAAAACCTTGCCCCAGCAGCCCTGGGACACACTGGGGAGCCTGGCTGCCATCTCGAGTTGCTGGGGAATCTCCTTTTTGCTTTTGTAAAGAAATTCCCTATCCTATCAGGCACTGGTGGCTCACGCCTATAATTTTAGGTACTCTAGAGGCTGAGAGTGGAGGATCTTATTTCAAAGCCAACTGAGGCAGGGAAGTCTATGAGACTCTTTATTTCTAATGAACCCCGCAAAAAAGGCAGAAATGGTGTGCTTCAAGTGGCACAGTGCAGCCTTGAGGGGAAAAAAAGCTAACTGAAAGCTTGAGGCCCTGAGTTCGAGACCTAGTACTAGCACAAAAAAAGGAAGACTAAAAATTTTCCCTCCTGCTGCCTACCCCCTCTTGAGGGCCTTGACTACTTTTCCATTCCAACAAGAGTAGAGGCCTGTCTTCCTCCCAGTTTCTTCCCCGAAGCTGGCTCAGTTTGAATACATACATGAATCCAAATTCAGCTCAGAAAACAGTAGGCTGGGGTCAGGAAGCAATAAACAGCTGTGACAATGGAGCTCGGGGCTCTGAGGGCACAGGGGTGCCCACTTCACCCAGTGTGGAAAGAAACTGGAGGAGCTGCCTTCTCAAGTGACCTTAGACTATGATTTCACAGATGGAATATTCATTTTCCCCCCCTAAAGAAATAACATAGTCTCAGTTCCTAATTCCTTAGGCCTCCAGTTCTTGGATTTAGGGTCTTGTTTTTTGTTTTCCCGATGTTGAGGCTTGAACTCAGGGTCTTGGTGCTGTCCTGGAGCTACTTTCACTTAAGATTTGGTACTCTACCACTTGAGTCATAGCTCCATTTCCAGCTCTATTTTCTTTCAGTGGTTGCTTGGAGTCTCACAGACTTTCCTGTCCAGGGTGGCTTCGAACTTTGATCTTCAGATGTCTGCCTCCTGAGTAGCTAGAATTAGACAGACATGAGCCCTAGGTACCGAGCCTCTAGTTCTTTTTAATTGCCTTCTCCATCCTTCCTCCAACACATGGTCCAGACCATCTGGCGTCCAGTCTCCAGGCCAGCACAACGCAAAGCACCACAGGCAGTTGATAAACACCCTGGAAAGCCTCGGTTATGGAAAGTGAAATGCAGTGAGGGGTACCCCCCCAACACACATTTACATAACATGCCCATTCTGGTTCTGCAGAATGTGGGGGCTGGGACTCTGCATTTCTAGAAAGGTGATCTGCTTGCTATGGGGCCTTACTTAGTGAGGTTGCTGACCTATCTGTTCTCTTCCACTTGAGCCACACCCCCAGTTCTTTGGGGGTGGGGTGAGGGAGTATTACTTTGTTTTTCAGGTAGGGTTTCCAGCTAACTTTGTTCAGGTTGGCGATGTTTGTTCCAGCAAGCTGCACTCTACAAACATCCAAACCTTCATACACACACACACACACACACACACACACACACACACACACACACACACACACATACACACACACACAGGCCAGCCAGACTTCATAGGGACCTTCCATTAAGCAGAGCCCTCACAGGGCTTAGAAGAACTGCATTCCACCGTTCACAGTCTTGTAATAGATGGGTCAAGGACCAAGTGAATCAACCTTCAAGGAACACGTGTCTATCTAGTGATTGCTGGGCTTTCCTGGTCCTTGATACATTTTTAAGACCTCTGTTGAGATCAAATTTAAAACCTGGTATTTAGATCCCAGACCGCCAGGAGTCCTAAGTTAAGTCTGGCCAGTTGCCTCCACATGCCAAATAAAGGACCATGGAGAAAGGCAGAGAAAGATATATTATATGGCAGCCATAAGAAGACAACAGCCATCTTGCAGGGTACAGATATCCCCTGAGGGAGAATTGAGGGTAGGAAATGAGCCAGGTATACAGGGTCAAAGCATCCATGTTGCAGGGGAGGCCTCGCTGGCTGTTAGCTCAGTCTGTGTCCTTTGAGGAACCAAAACAGGAGCAAGATAGTCAATTTGTAGCTGTTTTCTTTCTGTCTTGAAGGCAGGGCCTAGGCACTGTCCCTCAAGGCTACCACTCTATCACTTGAGCTACACCGTTATTCCAGGCTCTCCATTTTCCAGCCAAGGCTGGCTTGCAATCCTCAGAGCCCAGTCTCCTGAGCAGCTAGGATTCTAGGTATGAGCTACAGGCCCCTGGCTTGGCTGCTTTCTTTAAGAAGGAAAGGTTTACATGGCTCATGATTCCAGAGGTTTCAGTCTATGGTTAGCTGGCTTCCTGGCTTTTTTCAAAGGGCCTGTAGTGAGGCAAAGCATCATAGCGGAAGGCTGTGTCAGGACAAAGCTGTGGGGAAGTGTTGGAGGGGGGAGAGCAGGGACAAGGTGAACCCTCAAGGGCACACCCCAGTGACCTACTCCCACTAAGTCCCCTTCCTAAACTTCCCACATCCTCTCAATAGCAATCATCAACTGGAACCTAGGTTTCAACACAGGAGGGCACATTTCAGACCCAAACTACAACCACTATCCTCCCTTCAAAGAAATCGTGTATGCATGACAAACACTCCCTATTCTCCCAGCCCCACGAGGCCAAAGCAACTAGAACCTGCTTTGTATCTCCATACATTTGCCCATTCTGGACATTTCCTCTGGATAGAACCAGACAATAGGGGATCATTTGTGATGGCTTGCATGTGTTTGACATCATGTTTTTGGAGGTCATCCCTATGGTAGCTCT
Organism: Megascapheus bottae; assembly: GCF_031878675.1. Taxonomy (NCBI): domain Eukaryota; kingdom Metazoa; phylum Chordata; class Mammalia; order Rodentia; family Geomyidae; genus Megascapheus; species Megascapheus bottae. The sequence goes on along the minus strand of NC_143532.1, from coordinate 19,751,281 downwards.
GTTAGTACTTTTACCTTTCCAGGGCTGAATAATATTCCTCTGGGTGGATGTCTATTACATTATCCTTTTCCGTTCCTTGGTGGGGTTTGGGGGGTGGATTGGTTTGGGTCCCTCCCACTTTTTGGACTTCCTGGCTCATGCTGCTGAGAGCACGGGTTTCTGTGCCTGTGGATGTTTTCGCCTCTCTCATCCCTCTGGTCTCTTTGAAGAGAGAGTTGACTGATTCCCATGGCCAGATCTTTGAAGCAGTCAGCCTCCAACCTTTGCACTTTGCAATCACATGACTGACAGCCCGGCCCAAGCATCATTTACCCACCCCAGTGCCCGGCTCTCCTGAAACTGGGGACCAAGGCGATCAGGAAAGGCTTCTTGGAGGAAGCGGGGCTGGAGCGGGACAGTGGGTTCTGAGGACTTCAACTGGGAGAAAATAAGAGTTTGGAGAAAGGTGGGCGCTCCTGGGGGACGGTCATGCAGGGACCTAGGCTCTGAGCCTTGGAGCTGCAAAGGGCTGGTGACTCAGACGTGGAGGACGCGCGATCAGGCTGCAGCCGAGGCTCCCGCGTTAACCCTCACCTGCCTGGCCGCGGAGGACCCACAGCCCGAGCTGCAGGTGTGTTGGCCCGCATCAGGCGCCCGGGCCACGGGCTTTGGGCGTGGGAGCTCCGGGGTCAGCCCCGCCCCCGGCTCCCGCTCAGCCCGGTTCAGCTGCCCAGGGACCCGGGTTCGCGGGCTCCGAGGGCGCGATCTTCCCGCCTGGGCCTCTCGCCCGTCCTCCGGCCTCCCGATCCGACTGCCCGGAGCGGAGCGCAGAGCGCGCGGAACACAGCGGAGCCAGACGGAGCGAGACGAAGCAGGCCCCGGGCGGGCGCGAACCCGCGCTCCCAGCCCGCACCCTCGGGAGCCCGGCTCCCCAGCCTCGAGCCTCCGGGACCCTCGTCGTGCCCGGTGCCCCCGCGGCGGCCTCCGGTCGGGACGGCGCCCCCGCTCCAGGAAGCGCCCGCCCCGCCCCGCCTCGCCCCGCGTTCCCCCCCACGCCCGCCCTCGGCCGGAGGGAGGAGCCCGAGCCGCCGCCGCCCGCCGGCCCCGGAGGAAGACCGGCCTCGAGCGAGCGAGCGAGCGTTCGGCGGCGCACGGAGCGGGCATGGCCGCGCGGGCAGCGCCCTGACCGGTCCCGCGCCTCGGACCCCGCCGAGCGGCGCCGCGCTGGGCGATGCCCCGCGGCCCGGAGCGCGGGTAACGGCCGCCGCGTGGTGAGCAGCAGTGCCCGCGGGGCGCGCGGTGAGTGGGGCCCGGCGGGAGGGGCGGCCTGGGTTCGGGCTGGGGCTCGGGTGGCGGGGTCGCGGGGTGGGGGGGAGCCCGAGGCCCGCTGCCCTCCGAGCCCACCCGGGCTGCGCACTGGGGTGGACGCCGCCCCGGCCCGGCCACGCGGGGGCGCTCCGCCCGCGCCCCGACCGCGGGCAGGGAGGGACGGGGCGGGAGGGCCGTGGCCGTCGGGCCGGGCCCTGGGGCTTCGAGGTCGGGTGGGAGCTCCGGTCTCCCGCGATCCCCTGGAGGCCGTCCGGGGTCCGCCGGCGCTGCAGGCGGCGATCAGCCGGCCCGGGACCCCGTGGCGCCCCGCGGCCCCCCTCCCCGCCTCACCCCAGCTCCCCGGCCTGAAAAGGGGGAGTGGAGCTGGGCAGCTTCCCACGAGTCGGAGTGTTTGCAAACTAGTTTTTGCGCAAAGGCTGTCTGGCACCTGTGTGCTAAAGGGGTGGGGGAGGAGGAAGAGGCCGCCGCTTTCTTCCCCTTCTCGCAAGATGCTTCTTGTTGAGAACAGGGGGGCAGCGCGCCTCTTCCCCGGCTTTCCTGGGAGTGAGGGGCCGCCTCGGCAGGGGACTGGGGCTTGGTGACGGGTGCACCTGCGACCTGAGCCTCGAGTGGGCATTCACAGGTTGATCTGCCTCCTCCTGCCTCCCAGGTGCTGAGGGAGGGGACGGGGAGGGAGGGGAGCTGGGTGAACCATCCCAGCCGATTCTGTTTTGTCTGCTGCTTCGGTTTTGATTATGGAGGGGACTGTCACCAAGGGGGGAGGGCAAGGCGTCCTTTTACCGCTTTTGTGGCTAGGCTTAGCTGGGAAACCCCATCCTTGACCCTCCAGCCAAAGCCCCCTCCTTCTGTCCACCTCATGTCCTTCCACACAACCTGGGGTGCTGTGTTGGGAACAAAACGCCCAAGAATCCAGCCCCCTCCCTCCGGAGACATGGAGGACATTGTCCGTTTTGTGGGATCCCCCAGAGAGCAAGACACCCTTCTATCTGGACAGAGTGACCACCTCATTTTGTTGCACCCCTCACTATCCAAGGTGGAGGATGTGTGGATCCTGGTGTCTGAGGACTGAGCTGAGTCCGAGTTGCCTCCTCATGGCCCCTGCCCTCCTTGGCCACTCGGCTTCTGTTCCCACAGCAAGGTTGGAGACTTCTGTCTGGATGAATGGTGTGCGGGGGAAGCCTTCACCCACAAGACAGACATTTTGATTGGGGTTTGTAAGCTCTGGCAGCTGGAACCTGACTTGCTGGCCACCTCTGCTGATGGCCATGGGAGACTGGGCTGTGCCCTTGGGTCATCTGTAAAATGGGCTCACAGCCAGGGCTACCAGAGGCTGAGCACAAACATGAGGTGTGGCTTTACAGGCATCTTGGTGAGGGCTCAGTGAGCTTTAGAACTGATCCTAGCCAGTGACACAGCCCAGTGGAGTGAAAGGGGCACCTGGGTACCCTTCCACATGGCAAGACCAGAGGCAAACAATGCAGAGGCTGGGGTTCTCCTTGTCCCTGGCACTTCCTGCCTTCGTGTATGTTCAGCTCCCAGTGGGTTTTTTCCATCTGCAAAGGAAGCAGACTTTGATGTAGTCCAGTTCTTCAGTTGTAGAGTGGCCGAGGCTGGGATCAGAGGCCAGGAAACAGGACAGTGTTCTGCAAAGTAGGGGTGCCTGATGAGCACTGGTATGGGTCTTAGGTAGTGTTTGAAGGGCTCCCCCTTCCCAGAATGCCAGGAGAATTAAAAACCGGCATCTGTGACAAAGAGGGAGCCTCAGTTTCCCCATATGTACATTAGTGAGGCAAGTTGTCTGTGTACCTTTATCCCCTTTCCGTGAGTTGTGTTTCTTTAAAGGTCGTTGTGAGATCCCATTCAATGGCAAAGGGCTCCATACCGCTCTGTGACCAGTGCAGGAGGAAGCGAGGAAATGCTGCCTTTGTTTTAGAGAGTATTAGTAGCATGTGTGATTCCCTTTGGGGATCTACTCAGTCCTCACCCCACCCCCCCCCCACCCCCGGCTCCTTCAAAGCCTGAGGTGGGGAGCACCATGTGAAGTGGAGTGCCATCTCCCCACCTGTGACAATGACTTGGTCAGAGACAAAGGAACATTCTAGCAATTCTCTCCCTCCTGTCCAAGGGAGCCTGGTACCAGGTAAGGTCCTCACCGGAAAGCCCCAGTCCATGCTCAGATGCCAGCCCCCGTCCGAGGGCCTTGCCAGAGCTGCTGTGTCAGGGGAACAGCCCAAGAACCCATTCCCTTCCCCCTAGAAAGGACGTGGTCTTAGGATCCTGTGGGCCCTGTGGGAGCTGGGCAGGGCGGCTGAGTCACCCCCCAATCTGGGCAGGCCATAGCTGGCCAGGGTGACCATTTATCTGATTGTGTCAGGACGGATGCTGTCTGTTTGAGGAGCTTCCTGGCCTGCCCTCAGCCCTGAGTCTTCAGCCCTCCGTGGCCATGGCTTTTGGGGTCCTGTGGTGCTTGTGCATGTCCCTCACACCTTCCTCCGGGGTCTGAGAGGAGAGGACTCCGAGTGTGCTTTTCTTCAGGGCGTTTACCACTCAGAAACCCTCTGTTCATCTGGGTATCCATTGATTACCTGCCCCTTCCTGGCCAGGGGGAATCAGCCCTACCAAAGGGCAAAATCAGAGGTGGGTCCCCGCACTTAGAGCAGCTGCTCAGGAGGGCTGGTGTGAGGAAGGTGTGTGACCCCTGGAGCTAAGTGGGCTCGGTGGTGCCGGCGTGGAGCCTGGACGAGCTCGCCCGCCCGCATTGTGCCGTGGATGTAGGGCATGGAAATGCTGGTGCTGGGTACCTACCAGAGGGCAGTAGACTCCCGTGTGGAGGAGGTGATGGGGAAGACTGTGCGTCAGACAAGAAGGGGTTTGCCTGGCTCCAAAAGCCTGGGGGCCAAGCAAGTGGAGGAGGTGGTGGATGGTGGCTGTTATCGCATGGTGCCGGCACACTGAATGTGCTGGGGAGAATCCCCATCCTTATCCCCACGTGGCCCAGGATAAGTTTCTTGACACCTCTGACTTCCTCCCTCCCCCTCCCATCTTCCCCCTCCCCCCTCCCCTCCATCCTTCCTTCTTTCCTCTCTCCTCTCCTCTTTCCCCTTTTCCCTTCTCTCTCTCCTTCTTGTCTCTTTCCCTCTCTCTTTCCCTTCCCTCCCTTCCATTTTTGGTGATGGTGGGGGGTGGTCATGGGGCTTGAACTCTGGTCTGGACACTGTCCCTGAGCTCTTTAGCTCAAGGCCACCGCCCTATCCCTGGTCCTGGGCGCTGTCCCTGAGCTCTACAGCTCAAGGCTACCTCCCTACCCTTGAGCCACAGTCCCTCTTCCCATTTTCTAGTGAGTAATTGGAGATAAGAGTCTCTAGTCTTTTGTGCCCAGGCTGGCTTTGAACTTTGATTCTCAGATCTCAGCCTCCTGAGTAGCTAGCATTACAGGTGTGAGCCATCATGCCTGGCTTCCTTCCATTTTCTTTCCCCTTTCTCCTCCCTCTCCCCCCTTCCCTCCCTTCCAGCTTTATTTTCTTAGCTGCTGGGGATGGACGCAAGGAGAGGACCTCCAGCCCATTCGGCTTTGCCACTGGGCTGCACTGTTAGCCCCTGACCTCAGTTTCTTCATTTGTGAAATGAACAGGAAGTGCCTTCTGTGTGCAGCCACTGTTTGAGTACCGTTTCTGTTTCCAGAGCAGCACTGCTAGTGGGGATGGTCCTGGATGCTGAGATCCACAGTCAATGCAGACTCAGCGGTCAATGCAGACTCAGCCCTGAGCTGAGGGACTCAGAGTATGGGAAGCACAGGGCAGACAGGAAAGCTCCAGTGAGTGGGAACTAAAGCAGGGTGTGGTGGCTGTGTGGGAGGGAGGGGAGGCTCTGAAAGAGGCAGCAACCTTGCGCTGTCCATCACCTGAAAGCCTGGCAGGAGCTGGGTGTTTGGTGTTTGGCACGGCTGTGTCCCCACCATACCCAGGTCCCAGCAGGTGCTTGGCGAATGTTTGAGTGAGGGAGGGAGAAGAAAGAGGACCCCTGGGCATTGTAGATAGCACAGGCAAGGCCCCAAGGTGCAGGCTGATGGGCCTGGTAGATTCTGGAAGCCTCTTCTCCCTGCAGTTTGTATCTCTTGAGGGCTTTGTGTCTTATACGTGCCCTGGCTTTCCCCTCTCCACAGCACAGAAGGGTATGCTTAACCTCCTGCAGTGAACTCTGATTTTTCTTTTGAGTTAGGCCTGACAATTTTTCAGATTCACCCCTCCAAGGACCCCACCCTGGGAGGGTACCCGTGTTGGCTCAGAGGACAAGTTGTCGGGAGCCTAGCTGCTCCAGCTGAGCAACCCATTCTGGTAGCTTCAAACAACAGATTTCTCTTCCAAGTTCTGGAGGCTGCAGGTCTGAAATCAAGCTGTCAGCATGCCCATGCTGTGCCCAAAGCTTCTAGGGAGGGGCCCTCCTCCCCCCTCCAGCCCTTGGTAGGCCTGGCCTAGCATTCATTGGCTTGTGGTCACATCACGGGAGTTTTTCTTCTACAAATGGATCCTCCTTTCTCTGCTGACCTCCTTGGAGAATATCAGGGGAGCTCCTCTGAGCTCACTGCAACGACAATGACCTCATTTCCCAGCCAGTTCATGTTCTGAGAGGGACAGGCAGTGGGGGAGATGGCCACAGTCCTGTTGGACTCTGCTGAACTCTTTAACTCTTGTTCCTCAGTTTTTTTAACTGTAAAAATGGAGAGAGAATAGCAAGGTTCATCAGGCACACAGGAGCCGATGCATGTAGTTGGTGGGTTGTGATTCTGTGATTTCTGGATGGACTCCCTGGGAGCCAGGGCCTGGAGCTGAAGTGCAGTTGGCTGCACCATTGACCCAAAGGACTGGCCTCAGGAGGGCTGGGCTGGAGTAGGGTTTGCTTCCAGCCTGGAGGTCCCACTTCAGTATGGCAGGGTGTGGTAGGTAATCGGAGGGCCACAGGGCTGGAAGGACCCATCAGAAGAAGGTGACAAGCGAGGCTGGAGGCATGGCTCAATTGGTAGAGTAATAACCAGTGAGGGATAGCAGCAGGTACTGAGTTTGAGTCTGGTCTCAGAGCAAACAAAAAAAAGAAGAAGGAAAGAAGAGGAAGGAAGAAGGAAGGGAGGAAGGTGAGGAGAGTCCTCTATAGAGGGGCAGGAGAAGGATGCTCACGCTCAGTGGGCACCCACGAGAGATGCTGGTGCTAGGGTGTCTTCTTGATTTGCAGCCCCTTTTCAGCCCAAAGACCGGAGGTGGAGCTGGGGCTGAAAAGACGGAGGGGTCCTTGTAGCCAACCCTGCCAAGGCTGGAAGGAATTCACAGGCAGGAAAAATGAGGCACAGAGGGGGGAAAAAAGGCTCACCTGGGTTTTCAGAGACTCAGGGTTCTCAGCGCCCTTGCCCTGTGGTACCCCCCCCACACACATTGGATGTATGTATTTCAGGGGAGAGCTGTTTCTCTCTCCCTTCCCCATTAGCCTGTGACCTTCCATTAGCCTGACCAAATCCACTCCTGAGATCCCCAAATTGTGAAGTGTACCCCAAAGCCCAGAAAACCTCTGTACCCACCCCTTGGCTTTCAGGAAGGCAGCAGGGTGCCACCAGCTTAGCCCACTTTACACAAAGGGTTGAGGTCCCACAGGGAGACAGCAGGACAGGACTCAGCCTGTCCTGGGGAGAGGTAGTGCATTGCCACCTGCTAGGCCGGTCCCCTGCACTGACAGGCTGGGCAGGCCTGGTGGGGGGGGTTCCAAAGAAGTCCCCACTCACAGGGGCCAGACCTAATGATGAGGTATATGGATTATAGAGCAAGATGTGGCAGAAACTGGGGACCTGGGGGTGGTGTTCAGAACCCACCCCTGCTGCAGGATGGCTGTCTGTCTGCATCTCCATTTATCCCTATAATGGCCTGGCAGGCTGGCAGACTACACAATCATTGGAGAGCAGTAGCCCGTGCCATAGCTAAGGGGGAGTCTTGGTTAGTGTATGTGCAGAAAGCCAGCTTGTCCCCAGGGGACTGCAGGAGCTGGAGAGCCAGCGTGTGCAGGCAGGACCCTAGAAAACAGGGATACCTGTACCCAAAGACCAGGTTGCAGGTTGCTGTAGGAAGACAGCCAGAGTTCTTAGGTGACTGGAAGTTGAGGTCAGAGAAACTGTAAAGCCTTTCTGCTCAGATGTTCGAAGAACTTGCAGAATTCCCAGGTGTGCACATTATGACATCCTCAGTTTCTATAATACTAAGATGTTATAGTGGCTTTTCCTTGTCACTTTTCCTTGCATTCATGAACTCATCCAGTTCACATCCCGTGACCAGAAGAGGTGACAATCAGATTGGACCCTGCCTTAGCCTTAAGTGATGGTAGCATTCCTTAAGCCTGTGTTTACAAAGTGGCCATACTGGGAGTGGTGTTTCCCAGGGCCCAGGCAACCAGCAAAGGCTTGTGGTAGGGTCTTGGGTCATTGGAGTTTTCCCTAAACAGTGTATTGAAGAACATCTAACCAGAGCTGGGAACGTGGCTCAAGTAGTAGAGTACCAACTATCTAGCTAGTGCAAGTTCAAATCCCTGTACATTCCCCCCCCCACTACCAAATTGAATGGCCTTGAGCATGGTGGTGCATATCTGTAATCCCAGCACTCAGGAGGCTGAAGCAGGAGGATTGAGAGTTCAAGACTAGCCTGTGGATCCATCATAAGACCCTGTCTCAAAATAAAAAGGGCTGGGGATGTGGCTCAGAGGTCCAGCAGTTATCTAGCATTTGCAAAGTGTTGGGTTCGATCCCTAGCACAGCAAAAGGAAAGAAAAGAAAATAGCCTGCCTGCATGTAAGGTAATGACGACTCACAGAACAGTACTTCCAGGCTTTTATCCCCTGGATGCAGAAAAGCTTGGCCAGCATGGCAGGTACTTGGCAATCCCTTCTTGCCTGTCACATACCACCTGTCCCGCCACCATCCTCACTGTCAGCAGCTTATATTTCCATGTCCAAGTTTGACTTCATGTAAAGGAAAAGAGACGGGGCCTTGTCCTCCCCTGTCCATTCATTTCATTTAGCCGGTGTGTGAGGCCATCCCTGGGCCAGCCACTTCTGCTGCCCTGGCAGAGGCCATCCGTGGATGCCATCCACTGTCACCCCTCCTGGTGTTTGGGTCAGGTGGTTCCAGCTGAGGTTATTCTGAATAATACTGCCACGGAGCTTGCAATTATTTTTTGGCAGTACTGAGATTTGAACTTTGGTTCGCATGCTTGTGATATAGGTATTCTACTACTTGAACCACACTCCCAACCATATTTTGTGCTAGTTATTTTTCTTTTTTTTTTTTTTTTTTGCCAGTCCTGGGCTTGAGCTCAGGGCCTGAGCACTGTCCTTGGACTTTCTCAAGGCTAGAGCTCTACCACTTGAGCCTCAGCACCACTTCTGGCTTTTTTCTAGGTATGTGGTACCGAGGAATCGAACCCGGGTCTTCGTGCATGCTAGGCAAGCACTTTAACCACTAGGCCAAACTCCTGGCCCGTGCTAGTTATTTTTCATATAAGGTCTCACATTCTTTGTCCAGTCTGACCTTGGGCCATGATTTTTCTTCCTCCTCCTCCCATGTAGCTGAGATGATGAGTATGTATGCAGTGACACCAGGCTTGTTTGTTGAGTTAGGGTCTCGTGACCTTTTATTTATTTTGGCCTCGGCAGGCCTTGAACTACCATCTTCCCATCTCCACCTCCTGTGTAAGTATTGCTATGGAGATTCTCATGTATCTCTCTCAGTGAACATCTGTGCTGGGTGTTGCTGGGGTCACCCTAGGGGATGCATTTTATTTAGCTGTCACTGGCTCTGCCAATCATTTGTCCTAAATGATTGCACCGATTCCTGTTTCTTCCGGCAACCTGCGAGTTCTTGTTGCTCCCAATGCTTGCCAAAAAGAATTGTTAGCTTGTTAAAATACTAGCGGGGATTGGGGGGCGGGGGCATGCAGTTAGTGGTTTTGCTTTTGGTTTTACTAAGCTGAGATTGGAGAGGAAACAAGCTACGGAAAGCCACTTGAGGCGCGTGGAACAGCATGTGCAAAATTAAGGAGGCATGAGAAAGTATTTCTGGGACCCATGTAGAGAACTCAGTGGGAGGCGGGCAGCAGCCCAGGGGCAGGACAGGACCTGGGAGCCCTGGGGGAAGAAGAGGGGGTGGGGTTGAAGGCTGTGCTGAGAGAGGCGGAGAGCTGAGAGCTGAGAGATTTCTCCATGCCTGACATTTAGTCATTTCCATTGGAGGAAGGAAAACAACAGATGCCCAGAGACCAGATGACTGGCCCAGAGTCTCATCTGTCCTCAAAACTGATCCTTTCCCAAGTTGAAGTGGTGTCAGCCTGGGAGCCAAATCACCCCTCCGCAAGCTCCCTGCCCAGCAGGAGAATGGCTGTGGCCAGAGGCCCAGGGGTGCCAGGAGGCTCCAGAATTTGAAGCTCAGATTTTTGTTGTTTTTGTCTTGGGGCTTGAACTCTGGACCTGGGTGCTGTTCCTGAGCTCGTCAGCTCAAGGCTACCATCCTACCTACCCCTTGAGCCACAGCACCACTTCCGGTTTTCTAGTGGTTAATTGCAGATAAGAGTCTCGCGGACTGGCTTAGAGTCCTCAGGGCTGGCTTTGAACCATGATCCTCAGATCTCAGCTTCCTGAGTAGCTAGGATTCCCAGCACGGAGGTCAGCTTCATTATGACTCATTTAGTTCTGCCTCCATTAGCGTGGTCACGCCCGCCTCTCAGTGTCTTTCAGCTAGGGGGAGGGTGGGGGAGTTGGGAAGCCGCACCAGCTCCCACAGGTAGGGAGGGTGAGCCTGGAAGCATCCAGCACCCAGTTCCTGAACCTGGGTGCCTTAGGGCCACAGCAATGGCTATGAATTCGGCTGGGCTGCAGTGACCAGTGGTTTGGTCAAACCCCAGTCTAAATGTTGCTGTGAAGGTATTTTAAAGAGGCGATTAATAGTTAAATCGGTAGGATTTGGGTAAAGCAGATTATCCTCCCCATGTGGGCCCCAGCCAGAGGCTAAGATTCCTCTAAGAAGTCCGGAAACTTTCCCACTCCCTCTGTCCTCTCCCCAGGAGTCCATTCCTTAGGGGAAGTCCCTCCTCACACAGCTGGGCTCAGTTTCCTAGGAGAATCCTGACTAACACAGTCCCTCGTGTGGAGCCTCGTTTGGGACTTGGGTGGAGGATGCACTTGGGACTGGTTAGCCATGCAGGCCCACGTGGGAGCATAGGAGCAGCCCAGAGCCCCACCTGTGTACTGGGTAAAATCAGAGTTGCCTGGAGGTTTTGTTTAAACCAAGGGAGTGTGAGGAAGGCAGACACTGCTCCTTTCTTCTCTCTTCTGTAGGCCCTAGTAGGCCTCCGGCCCGTCCCAGCCTGGGCTTAGAGGTTACTGGGCCACCTACCAGGGACTACGCTTGGAGCCTCTAGAGCCCTGAGCCACCTTGGGAGACTTGGATATCAGATTAGACCTCCCTCCCCGCAGGCTGTGCTGCTGAGGTTAGGTGGAGAGATGCTGTTAAAGGTTAGACCTCCACCTTAAAGGCTGAGCAGTCAGAGGCTAGGCTACACCCCACCCCAGGCTGTGTGGTCAGAGGTTAGAGCCCCCAGGGAGGCTAGATCACCCTGGAGACTGAGTACCCTCAGTGGTCAGAGATTAGAGATCCCTCCCAGCTCCTAGGCTGTGCAGCCTAAAGTTAGAGCGTCTTTTTTAACAGGATCTGCTGGGGGCCTAAGGACCTGGCCAGCCTCAGTGCCTAAGCAGGGATCCCATGGGAAGGAGTGTGGATGGTTGTGTCCAGTCTAAACCTCTGTGTCCTCTAGCACAGAAGAGGGGCCTAGAACTTTATTCTTAACCTGTCTTCTTCATCGACTCCAGCCTCCCCTGAAATTTTGGTGCACTCCCTCCACGACAGCTACAGTCAATCACACCTTCACCTAGGAAAATACTTCCACCGCTCTGGTTTGCAGAGCCAGAGAGATTAAGAAATTTACCTGAGGACATACAGCAGGGAGGAACCAGCATTCAGATCACTGCATCTGCTTTTAGCAGCTCTGTAGTCCTCACCAGAGTCTCTGACACTGAGACTATCACCAATAAGGCTGTCCAGCTTAGCTTCCTTCCTGTCACTGGCCCTGAGAGCAGAGGGATTTTTCCTTTGCCAGCTATCCGGTTGGGCCTTGGTTTTTCAGGTGACACAGGCAGCCTCCCACTGGAGTCACTGGGCGCCCTGCTCTAGTGCTCTGCAGACCACTCTCCTGCCCAGAAAGTACTGCTGATGCCTCCCTCGGGAACATAGCTTTAGGGGGACAGGCGACAAGCATGTAGATAGATGACAAATGATTTCCCAGTGGAGTGAATGGCTGGTAAAGGAAACAGCATGGACCTGAGCAGGTTAGCTGGGTGACAAGAAGTCCTCGGAGGATGTGACAGTAAGCTTACTACTCTCAGTTAGAAGACAGCGAAAGTACAAAGGTCCTGGGGCCAGAGGGTGGGCACCTTTGAGGGCATAGGGAACCAGTGCCAGTGTAGCCAGGTGGAGGGAGCCAGGAGCAGGTGGTAGATGGGATCTGGTTAGGCAGGGCTCCTTTGGCCTGAGGATGGGATTCTGCCCTTTAAGGCTCCATGGCAGGTGAACACTACAGGACCTATTTTTTTTTTTTTTGAGACAAAGTCTTGCTTTTAAAGTCCACGCTGAACTCAGGGCTGGGCACTGTCCTTGGGCTTTCCTCAAGGCTAGCCCTCTACCACTTAAGTCACAGCACCATTTCCAGCCTTTTTTGGTTCTGTGGTACTGAGGAATTGAACCCAGGGCTTCATGCATACCAGGCAAGCCCTCTACAACTAGGCCGTGCCCCCAGCCCTGGCATTCTTTATCCTCCTGCCTCAGTCTCCCAAGTGATGAGATTACAGGGAGGCCGACCTCGCTCTGCATCACTGCACCCAGCCACTTCGTGCTTGTTTGCTGAAGGAAAATGTGGACTCTAAACAGGATGAGCCCCTCTGTGAGAGGGACCGCTGGCTCTGTGTCCTAACCCCTTCCATGGAACTAGTGTCACCCCAAAGCCGGAGTCAGGACCATTCCTCGAGCAAGCCCTGGCTCCCCGTGTCCCCTCCTCCTGCCTGAAACCTCCAATTACCTGCGGCTGGTGCTGGCCAAGACGTGCAGGGCAGACCCACCCCCCTTAATGACACCCTGCTGCCTTGTGCTGGGGCAGGGTTGGGGGCTGGCCCAGCCCCAGCTGTGGTTTCATTTTCCATTGCGTCAGGCCTTGGGGTCCGGCCCCCCTGCCCACTGCCGGGCTGGCACCAAGGGCCACTCTGACCCCTGCCTGCCTCAACTTCAGACATCATGTGCTCCCCGTTTCGGGGTTCCCGGAGCTTCCTGCCAGAGGGTGAGTGAGAAACGAGGGAGGGGGCCCTGTCCTGCCCACCCTGTGCTTGCCCAGGCCGAGCACAATGGGTTCCTTGCGTCTGGGCCTCCTGATCCCGCCCTGTGCCAGGCAGAGGAAGCAGGAGGAGGTGGTGGCTGTGGGCCGGCAGGGGCGCCGTGGGGACAGGAAGCCATGTCCCAGTGCCTCACGGGCACGTGCATGTATCCACATGACCAGGCCCACATGTGTACTGGACAAGGACGTGGTGAGGCTGGGCTCTGTACCCCACTCTACCCCGAAGTGGGGAGGTGGCAGTGGGCTGGGGTCACGCAGGGCCATGGCCTGGAGGAGTTGGGGACCCGGAGCACTCTGGGGGCATATGCCTTGCCTCCCCATCCCTGTGGCTGTGATCACAGCCCCATTGTCCTCTTAGTTCCAGACTCCCCTGGTCATTTTGACCCCTGAGGTTCCCCACTATGAAGAGAAGGCCCAGCCCTGGGGTGGGGGGTGTCTGGAGACCCAGTTTGCATATAGCCTTTCCTGTGATGTGGCCTATAAAGTGGGGTGATGAGCCTGGCCCGCCCCTGGCTGTGCCCTGGCTGGCCTGGCCGGGCGGTCCTCTCCCTGCACGCACACTCCTGGATGTGCACCGCAGTCCCTAGCTGCTCTGGAAACGGATTTTTTACCCGACAAGAATAAATCCCGTAAGCAAATTGCAGTGCGTTCCTAATGCTCGGCGCTCGTATGATTATAATGAGGTTCTGGGGACACACGGGGGAGGGGACCAGGAATGGCTTCTTCACCATTCCGCTCTGCCAGCAGGCCCTGGGGAAAGGGACCCACTCCAGCCTGGCCAGGGAGTGAGGAATCCACTTGGCAGTGACTGTGGTCCCTTCTATGGGTGCCAGCAGCTACCTGCGTCTTCTGACTGTGACAGTCGCTCTTCCCGTGGCCATCGTTAGCTTTTGAAAAGGCAAACCATGCCGGCCATGGTGACACACATCTGTTATCTCAGCAACTCCCAAGGCTAAGGCAGGCGGGTCATGAGTTCAAGGTCAGCCTGGGTCACCTAACAAGACTCTCTCTTCTCGAAAACAAAAGCGAATCGTGACTCCTAAGATGTCCCATGCCCTCAGCCCAAAGCCCAGCTTTCTGTCAGCTGGGGCCTGTTCAGGTGCCTGACCCCACCCCTCACCATGTTCCTGTAGACGGGGGCTGTGCAGGGGCTAGAATAAGACTTCATCTTCCTGCAGGATTCCCAGCCTGAGCACAGAGCTTGAGACTCAGTAAACTCTGTAGAGGAAACACACAGGCCTCAGTTTCCTGCTTTGAAAGATACCATGATCCCACCAACTCACAAGACAAGACTAGAACCCTTGCAGGTGACACAGTGTCTGTGCTCTGTCCCACAGGGACTGGGTTTCATGCTCCCGGGGGAACGTGTAGGGTCAGTCACCCTCTCCATAGTGAGCATGTTGGGTAAAGGAGCTGGAGCCTGGCCCTGTCAGGATAGGTGTGTAGGAACTGGACTTGTCCCCTGTGTTACATACCCAGCCGCTCGTGGAGTGGAGATCTGACCCCCAGAGTCTCACTGGACCGGGGTGTAATGTTGAGAGGACCTTCAGGAAATGGAAGCATAAGAGGCCGTGGTGAGGGGCCAGGAATGTGACCCATTGGTAGAGTGTTTGCCTGCATGCATGAAGTCCTAGGTTTGAATCCTCAGTACCACATACACACACAAAAGAGTCAGAAGCAGTGCTGTAGTCAAGTGGTTGAGTGCTTGCCTTGAGAAAGCCCAAGGATTGTGCCCATGCCCTGAGTTCAAGCCCCAGGACTAGCAAAAAAGACAAAGCCATGGCACTTGTTTGCAGGGCCTGTATCTGGGGTGGGGGGGGAATGACTCAGAGTTCCCCTCTACGCTGGATAGGGCTCCTTACCCATTACCAAAGAGAAGCAGAACCCTACACTGGCAGCAAATGTCAGTCACCAGCCTGGACAGGGATTGAAGGAGTCACGGATGAGTGGTCTGGTGAGTTCACTGGACCTGTCTGCTGAGTGAGGTGGTGGGTTTTTACTTGCTCATTTAGATGCTCATCCTTCTTTTATTCAACCAGTGTGTGCTGCAGTGTCTTGCCAGAAGCCACTGTGTCTGGACAGCAAACCCAGAGCCACTATGATAGATGGTAAGCCAGTTAGGCTTTGACTAAGTTCCTGGAAGCGAACTTCCCAGAAGCCAAAGCAATGACAAGAACCTGAACTCTTGTCATGGTCTCCAACTGTGGCCATGGAATGCCACACATTCCACATCTGCATGGCCACAGAATACCATGTATATTTGGAAGCCAGGAATCCGTGCCCTTCTTATGGACAAGGACTTAACCAAAACAGAGAAAAGCTTCTGTGCTTCCTGGCAGCTCCTTGGCTGTGTGTTTTCCCCATTCTTCCTTCCTGCCTTGGCCTGTGTTACTGCCTCACCCCTCACCTTCTGTTCTACTCACTGCTTATTTATTTTATTTTATTTTTTATGCCAGTACTGGGGTTTGAACTCAGAACCTAGGCACTGTCCTTTAGCTTTTCGTACTTTGATACTTGAGCCACAGCTCCACTTCTGGCTTTCTTGGCTAATTGGAGATAAAAAGCCTCTTGGATGTGTCTGCTTAAGCTGGCTTCAAATCTCGCTCCTCAAAGCACAGCCTCCTGAGTAGCTAGGATTACAGACCGAAACTACCAGCTTCTGCTGGCTTCTTGAAGGTCACCCAGTGAGTATTCCAGCAAGCAAGTTAACAAGATAATGTCTGTCCCTCCTGACCCTCGCTGTCTCTCCCAGACTGCCAGGAGCTGCTGCTTCCCCCGCCCGTCCCCATGGCCTACATCCCAACCCCCCCAGCAGCGGGGGCCTCCCCCACGAGCACCCAGTACTGCGTGTGCAAGGTGGAGCTGTCCGTGAGTGGCCAGAACCTGCTAGACCGCGATGTCACCTCCAAGTCTGACCCCTTCTGTGTCCTTTTCACGGAGAACAATGGCAGGTGGATGGAGGTAAGGCTCTCTGCGGGTGGCTGTGGTGGGATGGGGTGGCTCTGTGGCTGGACTAGGGGCTCCCCTTGGATCTGGGCAACCCTTGGGGAAGTAAGTAAGTGCAATGTGGGCCAGCAGAGAATCATTACTCTTTCAATTTTATTTTATGTATATTTAAGCGGTAGAACGCCAGCCTCACAAGTTTCAGGTCTGGAGTTCAAATCGAAGTACTGCAAAGAACATAGATGGGTGTTTTAAATGTTTCTTAGACTAACTCTATGAATGTCTAAATTATTGTCATTCACAGGTATGTATTTATCATTTTATATCATGTTTAGCATTATAAGATTAAAACTTCTGGAGGGGGGGAGATAGAGGATAGCTTAAGTGGTAGAGCCACTTGGTTAGTCAAGAAAAGCCATAACTTCAAAACCTTGTATTACAAAACCAGGAAAAAAAACCCATAAAACTTTCATAGTTTTTAATAGTTTTGCAAAATGCTTACTAATTTGTGTGCGTGCTTCTGTGTGTAGAAGTGTAATAGGAGGACTGGGATTTGAACTCAGGATCAGGGCTCTGTCTCTCAGCTGTTTCACTCAAAGTTGGCGCTCTACCATTTGAACCACAGCTCCACTTTGGCCTTTTGCTGGTTCATTAGAGATAAATCTCATAGACTTTCCTGTTGAGATTGGCTTCAAGCTTTGATTTTAGCCCCCTGGGTAGTTAGGATTACACTTGTGAACCAGTCACCCAGTGCTCACTTCTCCTTGCAACTTTGTTTTGTAATGAGCACACGGTCCACAAAAAAGAGAAACAGGAAAGTTGGGCTTTGACCTGGGAGCTGGTTCAGGCAAGCCATGCTAATTCTTGTGTGGATGTTCTTCTCTGAGCCTTCTCTTCACCTGCAAAGCAGGACTGACAGCAGAGGGCCCCAAAGCAGGGGACATTGCACAGTGTCCCAGCCAAAAGACTGGCCTGAGGGCTGGGTGCAGAGGCGGCCCTGGAAGGGTTGGGAGGCCTATGTTGCTTTCACTGCCAGCCAGAGGTTATGAGACTTGCTTAGTTTCCTGTTCCAGAAGGAAACTGCAGCTGTTGTAAGAAGTTAACTAAGGCAGTGGAGATGCCAGCGCCTCTCAGGGAGACTTCCTGTTATCAGCTTAGGGTCTCTCCCAGTCTGCGTGTGTATTTTCTAAAAGCTCTGAGCCTTGATAGGCAGCGAGCAGAAAAGAGCAGAAGCTGGGCGCAGGTAGCTCATACCTATAATCCTAGCTGCTCTAGAGGCTGAGATCTGAGGATTGTGAGATATAGATGTGAGGCCAGCCCAGAAAGAAGTCCTGTGATTCTTACCTCCAATTAACCACTCAAAAGTGGTGTCCTTGAGCACAAAGAGCTCAGGGACAGCTCCCAGGCTCATGTTCAACCTATGACCACCAACAACGACAAAGAAAGGAACCAGGTTTGTTGACCGAGGGGATGGAGGCCAGAGTGGGTGGAAGCTCCCCCTGCTATGTGTCATGATAGCCATACAACTGGAAGAGGGACAGAGGGACAGCCCAGGTTTCAGGGGAGTGCCCCAGGCTGGTGTAGGTGAGTCAGGGGCACCAGTCCCCTCTGCCAGGTCTGTGGAACCCCCTGTACCTCCTTTGGGAATTGGTGTCTCCCTACTAAGCGTTCACCCTGCCCTCCAGCAATCTGTGTGTCCCTCCCCTTCTCCAGACTGGCCACAGGCCGAGTGTACCCTTGGAAATGGCCTCAGGTGAGAAGGAAAGTCAACACCAGCCAGACCCCAAAATAGATACCTGTCACCCACATTCCATGGTTTGAGGCCTCCGGGTCTGGCGGCCAATAGAAAGGGTTGCTGTTTCAGTCAATGCTGCCAGATACCCACCCACAGTACCTCCCAGGCTTGGGTGTCAACCGTGGAAACCCTTCATCGTATGCAAGATGCAAGCATCTCCTGGGGTGTGGTGACCATGCCCCCATGAACCCCTCCCTCCTATTTCTGTGTAAAATGGGTTCAAACCAAGGGCTTCCAAAGTAGGAAATGTAAAATCCTCCATTTTACAGCAGCGGGAGCTGCTCCCAGCTGTGGAGAAGAACTTGTCCTCTTGTCACTTGCCCAGGCCAGGCCAGGCCCTGAGCACTGACCCTGGCACCAGGCAAGGAAGCAGGGCAGAAACAGAGTCAGACTTGGGTTTTGAAATCTGGCTCTGCTGTTGGTCCTCAGGTGCATCCCACGACCTCTCTGTGCTTCTGTGTCCTCACATGTGGAAGGAAAGAAAGGAGAGATACTGAATTTCTGCTTCTCTGTCCCCTTCACCAGTACGACAGGACAGAAACTGCCATCAACAACCTCAACCCTGCCTTCTCCAAGAAGTTTGTCCTCGACTACCACTTCGAAGAGGTGCAGAAGCTCAAGTTCGCCCTGTTTGACCAGGACAAGTCCAGCATGCAGCTGGACGAGCATGACTTTCTGGGCCAGTTCTCCTGTAGCCTGGGCACGGTAAGCCCAGCTCCTTCCCTGGGCGGGGTGTAGGGCAGTGCCCCGGAGCCAGCAGACCCTAGAAGAAATGTGGCTGGATAGCTGTGGGGCCAGGCTGATGACCTGTGGTGCAGGAGGGACAGCCAGGCCCTGTGCCAGCCCGAGCAGGGATTCTGGTGATTGGAAGTCACCAGGTGTGCGCCAGCTCAGCATCGGAGCACTTACCACACAGGCACAAAGCCCTGGGTTTCATCGCCAACGATGTAAATTATCAGGTGTGGTCTTTTTCTTTTGCCAGTCCTGGGGCTTGAACTCAGGGCCTGGGAAATTTTCCCGAGCCTCTTTGTGCTGAAGGATAGCACTCTACCAGTTGAACCACATCACCATTTCCTTCGTGTTTTGTTTTGTTTTGGGTTTGTTTTTTTTTTCCCCTGAGTAGTTTATGGGAAACAGGAATCTCACAGACTTTGAACTGTGATTCTCAGATCTACGTCTAAGTAGCCTTAGGGTGAAAGGCGTGGACCACTGGCATGTGGGCTGGATGTCCTGAGCAACCCATGCTTGCTGTCCCACTTACTGTGTGACATCGGGTGCTTTCCTGTCCCTCTCTGAGCCACACTTGGACAGCCAGCTCAGTCCTGGGTTCTGATGCTGGAGAATGGGAAGCCCGTGGCACAAATCTCAGTTCTTACAGCTTTGTCCCCGTTAGTTGTTGCTTTATTGTTTCCTTTGTCTGTGCTTTTGTTTTTGGCTGCTACTAAGACTTGAACTTAGAGCCCTGCAATTGTTCAGTTTGTTTCACATGCCTAAGGCTCTACTAATTGAACCATGCCTCCAACTCAGCTTTTTGCTGGTTAATAGGAGATATTGTCTTGAGCTCTTTGCTGACCACGCTGGGTTTTTTTTTTACTGTGGTCCTCTAGATCTCAAAAGTAGCCAAGATGAGCTGGGCATGGTGGCTCAGGCCCGTACTCCTAGCTACTCAGGAGGTTGAAATCTGAGGATCTGGTTCAACGCCAGCCCAATCACTAAAGCATGTGAGACTCTTATTTCCAGTTAACCACTAGAAAATGGGAATGGGGGCTGTGGCTAAAGGGTAGGGCTGTAGCCTTGAGCTGAAGAACTCAGGGACAATGCCCAGGCCCAGAATTCAATTCCCATGACCGACCAAAAAAAAAAAAAAAAAAAAAAAGATAGGCATAAAGCCACTAGCAGCAAACCCTCAGCTCCTTCTGGGCCTCAGTTTTCCCAAATTTCACTTCAAGATGATGATTATGAGTCTCTCAGCCTAGAGGAATGCTAAAGGGGGGAAACAAAAACAAAATAAAACAAAAACCAAAAAATGAGAAGCTAGGGGTCAGGGACTCACAGTTTGTAATCCCATTATTTGGGAGGCTAAGGCAGGAGGATAGCAAGTTAGAGGCTAGCCTGGGATCAACAGGGAGACGGGGAGACCCTGTCTGGGGGCAGGGTGAGGAGGAAGGTAATGCAGGAGCAGGCCTTAAAGCCATGGATGGCACAGGGAAGAGGGACAGTAGCCCAGCTCTTGGTACTGGGCAGGGGTGAATGGCCATCCGGAGGGGATCCAGCATCAGGCTGGAACAGAGGCTTTCTCTAAGCCACTGCCCCCAGATGTGTGTCTCCAGTCCTGCCTGCCCACCCCCTGCCAGGCCAACCCTAGGGCAGGGGAGCTGGTGATACAGTCTTTGGGGGTACACTGCAGACTGCACCTCATGAATTGGGGTGCAGTGGGTAGGGACCCACGAAGGGCTTTTCAGTGGGTCTCTTCTGTAAACCCCTGGGCGGGGGCACTGAGTTACCAGTGGGACCCATGGAAACACGTGGGAAACATCAGGGTTTATGCTCCCTGCAGAGGAAGGCTGGATCTGCGCATGTGCAGGGGAGGCTCGGGTGGTGGGGGGTGGAGCTGCTTTTTCTTTTTTCTGGGGGTCAAGCCAGGTCGGTGCCAGCCAGATTGCCAGCCCCAGCTGTGGGACCCTGGGGCAGTGGCTTCACCGCTCTAGGTTTCCCAGCTTGATCACTGTTCACCTTTGTGCCAGGCTCCTGTACCTGCTGTTAAGTGGGTCCTGGCAAGAGGCAGCAGGCTGACTGCCTGTTGAGGACCCCCTCCCCCAGAGCCTTTCTCACCTCCCTATCTCTTGTCTCTCCCATCTCAGATTGTCTCCAGCAAGAAGATCACTCGTCCTCTTCTGCTGCTGAATGACAAGCCCGCGGGGAAGGGGATGATTACGGTACCAGCTCCCCCTCTCCTCCATCCCGCCTCCCCTCCGTCTCCACCCTGCCCTCCCCCATCAATGGGCTGCTTCTCTGGCAGATAATCACCAGCTTTGTTGGGAGTAAAAAGGCCCAACTTACAACTTAGCAACAGGTCTCTTAGCAACCGGCTCCTGGCTCTACAAATACGGGCGCTGGGGGCTGCCACGCGAGAGGGGATCGGCAGCAGGCCTCACAGGCAGCGGTTTCTGGGCCAGAGGCCATCTTCCCATCCCAGGGGTCCCCAGCCTCCTCCCAGAGTCCCCCCTTCCCATACTGCCCCCCACCAGCCTCCCCTGGGCTTTTAGCAGCCTGGAGCGCGCGCACGCGCGCGCACACACACACACACACACACACACACACACACACACACACACACACACACACACACACACACACACACACACACACACACACACACACACACACACACACACACACACACACACACACACACACACACACACACGGGGCTCTGTTCGAGTTTGTGATGCGCAATGATTCCAGCAATGCGCAATGATTTCCTCCTGGGATTCACAACGGTCTCAGCCTCGCACAGGCCCTTCCTGTGGGGGAGCCTCCTGCCTTAGAGCCCCCACCCCTCACAGTGGTGGGCAGGGAGCATCCGAGGAAGCCCCTGGGCAGATGTCCCAGCACAAATGACCCCTGCAATGTGCAGTCTGTGCCTGTGAGCTCCTCCTCTACCCCCGCGCTTTCCACAGCCGGTGGGAGCCACGCGAGGCCCCGCCCTCCCCACTTGGCTGTCATTCCTTCGTTTCATGTCCTGGGTTCCATCCATCCTATCCCCTGAGCATCCTAGACTGTGCCAGCGCCCAGCCTCGATGCAGGGCCTCCTTGCTGACCTGCTCTGGGACATGGGCCCAGCTGTTAGGCCCAGCTGGAGGACGAGCTTGCCTCAGGGAGGCCATTCTAGGGGCAGTGGGGGCAGAAGAAGCCCTCCCTGGGCTGAAAGGACCTCGGCCTGCTTGTGTTGCTGGAGGAGGGGTACGGGCTTCCTGCCTGTGTCAGGGCAGCCTTGGCAGCTTTTCTGTCACGGCCAGCTAGGCTGTGGACCTGTGGCTGTGGGGAAGAGAGAGGACAGATGGCCAGTGGATGGGTCATCCTAGGGTGCTCAGCTGGCTTCTGCCCTTGCTGTGCCTCAGTTTCCCCAATGGCACAGTGCAGATGCTATCGTCCTGGCCCCTTGGCCTCCAAAGACTCGGGGTGGGGGTACAGAGGAAGCAAGGGGAAGCTCGTGCTGTACTCTGCTCCCAAACCTCTCCCCACAGCTCAAGGACCTCCCCTCCCCCATGCCATCTCCTCCCACATCCCATGTCTCCTCTCCGGAGCCACACGGAGTCCTTGCTGGTTCCTTATAGCTGGATGGGCTTCTAGAAACTGGAAGTCAAGATTTGAGGGAGCCCAGAGATGGGTCCAGGGTCACCCAGCACACCCTCCCTCAGCCCTTCCAAGGCCAGATACCTTGCACCCACTGCACCTGCCCAGTTGGCAAACGGAAGCAGCTGGCACCTC
The DNA here is from genome assembly GCF_031878675.1 of Megascapheus bottae. Lineage (NCBI taxonomy): Eukaryota > Metazoa > Chordata > Mammalia > Rodentia > Geomyidae > Megascapheus > Megascapheus bottae. Next base: position 19,729,282 of record NC_143532.1, on the reverse strand, counting down.
CCTCACAGCACCCCACCTTACAGATTGCTGCCCAGGAGCTGTCCGACAATCGGGTCATCACGCTGAGCCTGGCAGGCAGGAAGCTGGACAAGAAGGTGAGCCAAGTGGGGAGGGCTTGTGTCAGGAGGGAGGGGCCATCCCCCCTCCCCCACCACACATTAAACCAGGCGCACTCATGTCTCAGGATCTTTGCACTCGCTACTGCCTTGGTTTGACGGTCTTTCTTCCTTCCTTGAACATTCTCGTGACTCTTGTGCCCTCTGGGGTTCTTCCACATTACCGCCTACACCGAAAGACCCTGTGGAAATGGCTGTAGCTGTTGCCAGCCTACCCTGCCTCATTTCTCTTATTCATTTTGCTTTCTGTCCACACACTGGCATTTAACCTCTTTAAAGGACCCCTTTTTCTTTTAGATGAATGCATTTCTAAAGGCCATCCATCCCTTCAGCAATCCCTTCAACAACATAGTTGTCATTTTCAGTCTCACTAAGATAAACCCCTCTCTGGGGAGCCTGGGTCTGCAGTGGGGGGCAGAATTCCACCTGAAGTTCTTCTGTGCCACAGAGGCTGCAGCTCCAGCACCCTGGCACTCTCCGGCTCAGTGGGGCTGCAGCTGCCTCAGCTGCGTCTGAGGAAGAGGAGCCCGGCTGGCCCACCTGTGCTGTGGGTGGTTCCAGGCCACATCACACCCACCCACGTGGGGCAGTGTGTGTCCCCTTGCCCAAGTCATCCTATTTCCCCCAGGATCTCTTTGGCAAGTCGGATCCGTTTCTGGAGTTTTACAAGCCAGGGGATGATGGAAAATGGATGCTGGTGCACAGGACTGAGGTGGGTGTGGGGCCTGAGCTGTCGCACAGGGTCCGCATGTCGGCAGCCCCATCGTCACTGGGCCTGAGCGCAGTCCTGCCCCTCGCTGCTCTACAGGTGATCAAGTACACGCTGGACCCCGTGTGGAAGCCATTCACCGTGCCCCTGGTGTCTTTGTGCGATGGAGATTTGGAGAAGCCCGTCCAGGTAATGGGGTTCAGGGCCCTGTGCCCCGCCCTATCCCAGACATCACTGGGTCCTCACGTGTTTGCTTCTCCACTGCCCATCCTTCAGGCAGCCCGAGGTGCTGCTGGCTGGGATTATAAGACACACCTGCCCTATAGGTGTGGTCACAGGAGGCCAGGGTGGGCAAAGGTGACAGGGTGATCGGACAGGGGTGTGGATGGGTTCCAAAGCGCTTGGGCCCTGGTCCTGGGGCAGTTGCTTGGTGCTGTTGAGGCTTTGGTCAGGTGCTTTGCGCTCTAAGCCTCCGGGTACCCGTCAATAGAATGAATACAAGGTTCTGCCTTCAACCTCCAAGTAGCATGGCTGCTGAGTTCCGTTTCCACGCTGGGTGACAGATGGCTAACGCCTGTAATCCTAGCTACTCAGGAGGCTGAGGTCTGAGGATTGCGGCACAGAGCCAGCCTAGGAAGGAAAGTCTGTGAGACACTTATTTCCAGTTAACAACTAGAAAGTTGGAAGTGGCTAAAGGACAGTGCCCGGGCCCTGAGTTCAAGCCCCAATTACTGGCATAAAACAAATTGGGGGGTGGGGGAAGCCAGCCTGAGCAGAAAGGTCTGTTGACTTTTCTTCAAAATTAGCCAGTAAAAAGCTGACCTGAAGGCATGATTCAAGTGATGGAATGCCTACCAAGAAAGCAAGCTGAGTGAGGCCCAAAGTTCAAAGGCTAATAGGAGCCCGAGGGTCCCAACCAGAGGAGGACCAAGTCAGATGTGTCAGTAAGTGAGCACTGTGCACCTGGAGCTGGATCCTCCTCCAGCAATCTGGGAAGGCTTCCTGCCGGAGGCATCTCTGGAGCCCCAAAGCCATTGAGGCAGATGTGAGGGTTTTCTTTAGGTCCTGACTCAGGACAGCCCTGGGGTGACCACACTGGACCCTCCACAGGTCATGTGCTATGACTATGACAATGACGGTGGCCACGACTTCATTGGTGAGTTCCAGACTTCTGTGTCGCAGATGAGCGAGGCTCGAGACGGCGTCCCGGTGAGCTGTGGGGCCCTGTCGGCAACCCAGGGGCCCAGGGGCTCTGAGCCAGGCAGACTGGGGCTTAGACCCTGCTTCTTCCTAAGTAGGGTCCTCTGGGTGCCTCGGATTCTCCACCTGTCTGGGGGCAGAGGTGTCAGGTGGGATGAAGGGAGATGATAAGCCTGGCCTGTCGCATGGAGTCACAGCTGTCCCCAAACCCAAGGTCAGGCCCTCCGTTCTGAGGGTGGTGGGGTCTGGAGGAGCAGTTGCCAGTCTTCTGCGTTTTTGGGCCTGGAGCCAGCTGTCCCCTGTCATGGCTTGGATGGAGACGTGGGGAGGGGGGATCCGTGGGGATCTGACTGCAAGCAGCTGCAGCTGAGCCTCTCTCTGCGCCTCTCTGTTACTGTAGCTGGAGCTGGAGTGTATCAACCCCAAGAAGCAGAGGAAGAAGAAGAGCTACAGAAACTCGGGTGTCATTGTCTTGCGCTCCTGCAAGGTAAGTAGTGGGGGCTCTGCACGTGGAGACTCCACAGAGCTTGCGCCAGCGCGGCCTGGGTTCAAATCTGCCCCTGCCGCCTCCTGGCTCCGTGATCTCACTGGGTCTCTGTCTCCATATCTGTGGGAGTGGCTACACGGGCAAGATAAAGTGTGGACGAGTCACCTCATTGCAAACCATCAGCAGCCATCACTGCCCATGCTGGTGGCATACTCAGAGCAAGCCGGGCATTGGTGGGCAAGGGGATTGGGCAAGGGGCACTTTCTTCTCTGGCCTCGGCAAGACCCAGGTAGTTGTGGTCCCCAAGATAGAGCTGGACCACTGAGGCCCCAAACACAGCAGAGCTCACTTTACCAAGTGGTTCTGGATAGCTGCTGGTCACTTACCTGCCAGACGGGGAAGGAGCCCTGGACAGCAAGGGCCCAGGCTTGGGTCTAAGGTACAGGGCTAGGGTGGCACAGCTTTCCCAGAGGCCAGTCTGACCCTGGTGTCCATTTCTGGTCTGGACCGCAGCTGTCCCAGGATCCTCACCACCCTTCAGTGGCAGTGCCACAGAAATGTACTCTGCAGAAGCCTGACCTCATTTCCAACCCCCATTCCATCATTTACCTCCTTTTTCCCTAGACAGCCCTTCCCTCTCCCCCATTGATGAGCTTAAGTGAAAGCGCCCAACTCTACTGAAACGGAAAGGCCAGTGCACTGTGCCAGGAGGAGGCCAGACCATCCAGATGCAATCAGGAACAACGTCATTAACTCATGAGGAGGCCACGGCACCAATGTGCCAGCTCTGGGCTTGGTTATAATTAGATCCATCTCATCTGCTTGTTTTGGTCTCCTGGTGGCTACCAAGGTGGGGGACCCTGATCAGCACCTCCCTGGGGGGCACGGGTGACCAGTGTGACCCACTGAGTCCCGCTTCTTCCAGATTCATCGCGACTACTCCTTCCTAGACTACATCCTGGGTGGCTGCCAGCTCATGTTCACCGTAAGTCCTTTCTCCCTGACCTCCCCAAGGACTTAGGCTCTATTGCCATAGAAAAGACTTGAGCTAAACTTCAGGGAGGACTTCCCAGGGGCAACAAATGTGTCTGGCCCCAGAGGAGAGGGCATAGGTGGCTTGGGTTTGGGATTGAGATCTGGGAGGGGTTCAGAGGGGCAGAGGTAGCTGAGTAGGCCCTGGAAAAAGAACTAAGGAGAAAAGTTCGCCTGGCTCTTCAGGCCCAGGGAGCCTTACAAATAAAGGCCTAGAATGGGAATAGATGAAAGGGTGGGTAGATGATTAGGAGGAGATAAAGGAGCCAGAGGCTGTGAGTTAGCCTTGTTATTGCACCTGGGCAGGAGACCTTACATTTGGGCAGCAGGGAACTAGAGCTGGCCTTAGAGCAGGAGAGTGATATAATCACACACTCCTGGTTTCAGGCAAAGTTATAGAGAGGATTGGGGCCTGGAGACCAGTGGTGTTCCTGGGTCCCTTCAGCCTCTCCTCCTCCAGTGGCCAGGCTGAGTGGCCTTTCCCTACTCCACAGGTGGGAATAGACTTCACAGCCTCCAACGGGAATCCCCTCGACCCTTCTTCTCTGCACTATATCAACCCCCTCGGCACCAATGAATACCTGTCAGCCATCTGGGCAGTGGGGCAGATCATCCAGGATTACGACAGGTGAGCCTGCGGAGGACTCTGTCAGCCTGGGGGACTGGCTTGCCCCTTTCAGAAAGGACCCGGGCAGTATGAGATCTGCACGGTGGGAATGGCTGGCCACATGGTATTCTTGTGATTATGCCCCCTTCCTGTACCTTGGCAGATATTGCTAATCAATTGCCATACTCTTACCTGCCACGACCCACACTGGGATCCTCTGCCCCAAAGCACATCGCAAAGCCAGTGGGAAAGAGAGGAAGGGAAGGTGAGTCTTGTCACTATTGCTGTAGCCACACCTTTCAAAGCTGGGGAAAGAAGAGGCCAAGGTGCAAGCCAAGAATTGGTTGGAATGTACACAGAACAGGGGGGCTGTTCTGTCCCCAGTCTTTGTTCTAACAGTCTCAGATCTGCTTGGGACTTACATAGGAAGACTCCCAGGGACCCTTCTCCCACCACGAGGTCTCAGTGGATGGTCATGGAAGGAAAGCTGTGAGGAGGGAACCATTGTCACAGATGGTGCAAGGACATGGCACCTTAGAAGCTGGGGAGAGAATAGCATGTGTCAGAAATAAGCCGGTAAACAGCAGGTTCTGGGGCTGGGAATGTGGCTTAGTGGTAGAGTGCTTGCCTAGCATGCATGAAGCCCTGGGTTCCATTCCTCAGTACCACATAAACAGAAAAGTCCAGAAGTGGCGCTGTGACTCAGGTGGTAAGAGTGCTAGCTCAGGGACAGTGCCCAGACTTGGGTTCAAGCCCCAAGACTGGCAATAAAAAAGCAGGCTCAGAAGCCCTTGTGCTCTTAGTCTCCAAGACAGAGCCATCCTGGGGACAGAAGGCCTCCAGGGATCCAGGGCCTGAAGGGTGGCTATGATTCTAGGTCCCATTAAGAGAAGTACAGAAACCAAGCACTGGTGACTCACACCTGTAATCTTGGCTACCCAGGAAGCTAAAAGCGGGGATTTATGGTTCAAAGCCAGCTCAGGCAGGAAAATCCATTTGACTTTTACCTCCAATAAATGCCTAAGAAAGTCAGACATGGAGCTGTGGCTTAAGTTCACTCACCTTAGGGGGAAAAAAAAATGCTCTGGGACAGCCATAAGTTCAAGCCCTAGGACCGGCAAGCGTGTGCACACACACAATGTAGAATAAGGGAGACAAAAATTCATCTATGTTGTCATTGTAGATCCTGGTTCCTATGTCCACTGACCACTCAGGCCCTTTGTTTGAGCATCAGATAAGCATTCCAATGTGGCTAGGTCATGGTGGCTGGAGACATTGAGTTTGAGCTACTATCACTGTCCACCCAGCTCATTTAAGTTACCATCTTACTGATCTGTCCCCCTGCTCTGAACAGGCAGGGTCATGACAACTCTCCAGGAGCCTCACTAAAAGAAGAGAGAAGAAAGCACTGGAGTTCTTTGAGACATGTTTACATGTGAGGCAGGAGCTATGGAAGCACCAGTGAGAGGCATTTACTAGGGTATAGAGACCCACCAACTGCCCACGAAGAGAAAGGGCCATTTCAGTTGGGCTTTAAAGGGCAAGCAAGAGTGTGCTAAGAGGGAAAAGATTGGGGACAGATGGGACACAACCACATTGAAGTTGAGACAGTGTATATGAAGAACTGTGAATGATCAGAGGACAGAGCTGGGGGACAGATGAGGGATGACCCTGATTGCTAAAGCCGAGTGCTTATTTTAGGAGCATTTTCCCCAGCCACAAATGGGAGGTTGGGAAGCTGGTACCAATTCATGACCTTGGCTTAGTGGCTGCTTGAGGTCTTAGTTTGAAAAGGATCTAGAAAGCTGGATCCAGGCACTGGTTAGCAGTGCTGTTGTTGATTAGCACTGTCTGCCATGGGCAGAGACACATCAAAGCCACATATTTGTGGTGGGCTCTCGTTCAGTAGAGATATTATTTTTTGTTAACAGCTTTTCCTTCAGGGGCAAGCTTTGTTTCTGTTGAAGGTGGTGTACAGGCAAGATCCCACACCTGGTCAGGGGCCAGGATGGGAGAATGTGGGTGGTTGGAGGCCTGTGTCCAGATGCGTCAGCCTGTTTTTCTTTCCTCTCTGTGATTAGTGACAAGATGTTTCCAGCTCTGGGTTTCGGGGCCCAGTTACCACCAGACTGGAAGGTGAGTAAAGCCGTACTTCCTTTTCCTGTTGAGACAGTAGGGTGTGTGTGTGTGTTCCTCCCCAGGATCTACCTTGACTTGGGTAGGAGGCCCAGGTGCTCTGTCTGCAGGGCCTACTCTTGTCTTAGCCTGGAATATACACAGGCCCTGAGGTGCTCTGCTCTCCGAAGCCGTGTTAAGCAGGGATGACAGACAGGGCAGCCACATTTGGCAAGTAACATACAGGATGCCCACTTCAGTTTGCTTGTTACATGAGCATCAATTTCCTAAGGATAAGAATGTGCTGGATATCCCAGCAGACACACTTCTACTGGAAATCACCCACAGTTCATCCGAAAGTCAGGGTAACCAAGCTTCTGCACCCTGTTGAGTGTCCCTAAAGGCAGGCAGTGTCACAGAGACTGCCATGGGGCAGCACAGGTCTGGGGGCAGAGAGCCCAGGGAGGGAATCCAGCCCAGCCTGGGGGTTGAGGAAAAGCTTCCTGGAGGAGGAGGTGGTTTAAACCGAAAGGGAAAAAGGAGGCAGCAGTTTGCAGAGCAATGGAAAGGCAGTGGAGCAGAGGCCCAGGGGCTCTTCAGGACGTGGGTGATGGGCCCGGTGTTGGAGATGGGAAGCAGGCAGGGCCCTTGGGGTGTTCGTGTACAGTGGGGCCGCCGTGGGAGCTGCAGGAGGGTCTTAATTGGGATTTTGTGGAGTAGAACCTGGATGGTGAAGGCAGGAAGGGGAGGGAGGAGAGGAGGGCTGCAGTGGGGAGGGAAGGACAGGCGTTGACAGGGCTGGCTGGGTGCTGGCTGTGGGGGCACCAGGTTTCTAGCTGGGCATTCGGTGGCAGGTACACTGGTGGGATGGGGATGGGGGTTAGGTGGGGTGGGCAAGGGTGGTGGAAAGGAGGCCTAGGAGAGAGGTAGATGGTATTTCAGGAACTCTAAGAGGGATGGACTCTGGCCACTAGCTGGAGCTCTGTGCATGAGAAGCAGCCATGCTGCTTACTCTCCAGAGTAAGGAGAAGAGGCAATGTGAAGCCATGGAAAGCAAACAGTGAAGTAGTGTTTGCTGAGCACTGGAAGGTTCTGGATGTATTTCCTTCCCACCAAGAGTGGAGCAGTGGGCCCTGTTTCCCCATTCTACCTGGGGTGGGGAGAGACTGAGAAGCCAGGTTTCAGTGAGAACAGAGTACCCATAGGTTTGGGTCTCCTGCAGGCTGGTAGGCCCTGAGACCTGGTCGGTTGGAGTGGGTTGAGCCTGGCTGGTCACTAGTGAAAAAGCAGGAAGGACAGGCAAAGCAGGTCACAGATGCTGGGAGGGGGCCAGGAGAAAGAGGTAGAGGTAAAAGGAAGGGTCACTAGGCATGGGACGCGGGGCTGGGCAAGAGGCAGGCGAGGGTCTCAGGGAACCCAGGGCTACATGGAGGCCCAAGTGAGAAGCCAACGGGATGGAGCTGTGGGACTGGAAAGCGACAGCCTCCAAACACATTGTGACTTCCCTAGGTCACCTCCGGAAGGTCATCCAGGGCCTGGATCCCGGGTGGGCAGATGGACTGGGGATTCTTCCCTGAATCTGTGCCTGCCTCCCAGATGAGTAGCTGCCAGAGGTGGGGATGTCTGTCACAGCCAATGCCCCTGCTTGTCTGGCCAGCTTTGTCATTTTGAAGTCATTTCTGGGGAGCACTGTGCTCACCCACAGGGCAGGCTGGTGAGGTGGGAAGCCTAGCCCCATGTGGTAAGAGGCCCAGACCTGGAGGGCCCGAGCCAGGCCTTCGGGCCAGCATGGATGTGACATGGGGGCAGGGTAAACAGGCGGTGGGCCAGCACGAGCCTGTTGCTAGGACACCAGCTAGCTTTCAAAGAACTCAGCTGAATGAGACGTTTTCTTGAGCAAATGGAAATGTCACAGGGCAACTCTGGGGAGGTGCGGCCTGTCCTGGCCAAAAGCCCAGTGGTGCCAAGCAGGACATTGGAACCTATTAAGAGATGCCAGATGCCCTGTCCTTCCTTTATAGCTGCCAGAACCTGTCAGGCCTGGCCCTCTCTGCATTTGGCTTGCCTCATTCCTGTCCCACAAACAAGAGAGCAAGCCCTTCCTTCCTCCCTTCTTTCCTTTTTCCCTCCTTCCCTTCTTTTCCTCTCTCCCTTTTACCATGGGGCTTTTGCACATGACCTTCATTCAGCCTGTTATCTCCTTACCCTGTCCTTGCCCCCTCTCCTCCTCACCCCCCCCCCCGTTCCTTCTCAGCTAAGTGCTCCCTCTCCCTGGGACTTTGCCCTGGTCCATGCTCACAGGGAGGGTATCCTACCTTCCTGGGCACTGTCCTTATAGCACTGATTTACTGGGAAAGCACTTGGTCTCCCTCTCGCTGTCATGGCACCCGGCACACAGTAGGTATACAGTTCTTGTTTGTGGACCCAGAAGATCTTAGCAGGGTGAGGTGCTTTGACCCCCTGGCTACCCAGAAAGAGTGAGATGATGTAGGTTTGGTTTTCCCATGACGAAGTGAGGGTGTGTCTGTGTGTGATCACAGATGCACAGATGCAGGGCCTCAGTAACTTGAAGGGATGGGTGAGGGGCCCTCGAGGGGACTCAACCTGGCAGTGGCTGGGCATGGGGCTGGACTTGGGGGTTGCCGCTCAGCACTCTCTCTGCATTGCAGGTCTCCCATGAGTTTGCCATCAACTTCAATCCCACCAACCCCTTCTGCTCAGGTGAGTGTGCCCCCTCCCCCTGCCCTGTCATCTCCCTGGGTGGAGGGAGGGGTCAGGCACGGGTTGCTGTCCCTTTCTTTTGTCCCCTCTCTGCCACACTTACTTAGATGCCTGATGAGGGGTGAGCTAGATTTTGGAGTCAGGCAATGCAGCAGGTATACAGACCTGGCTTGACCCTTGCCTCTGGGGCTGGTGTGACACTCTTCACTCTTCCAGGTGAGAGCTAGAAGAAGTGGTTAGCTCAGGCCCTTTGTGTCCCAGGAGTAGAAGAGGGGTCCCTTTACACCTCTTCCTTGCTGTCCCAGCGTAGGTTGGCCTGGCTGGCTGGCTGGATATAAGGGCAGGGCCTGTGCACACCTGACTCCGAGCAATGATGGGATTGGTCATGAGCTGAGAGGAGGAGCAGGACAGGGAATGGGCACCTGAGACCTTTCAGCCTGAGGTTCATTTCCAGCCTAGCAAATATCTTCCCTGGGTCAAAGTTGATTCCAAAGGGAAATGAATCAAGTCATCAGCTTAGGCTGCAGCTTGGCGACCATGGCATCTCTTGGCCAAGCAGTGTGGTCTTGTGCCCCTGCTGGTGGCACAAATGTCTCCATGGGAGTCCACCTTGCCATTGGGCCACAGCCTCTGCGCAGAAGCCCAGGACAGATGGATGTTTGAGGGCCCAGAGAAGCTACTGTTTAGAATACATAGTGTGTCAGGGCTATGCTAACCGCAGGACCCCTACCCTGAGCCTCCGAGTCCACAATGGACTTTCAGGTAGCTACCAAGTTAAGCCATATTCCAGGCCTCACAGCCCAGGAGCGGTGAGGGCAGGATCCTGTCTGACTCTACCACTTTCAGGGCCCCTGGCTCCACCACCCTTCCCTCAGGAGCTGCCTGTCTTACAGATGTTTATGTGAAGTACACTTCCCCACTGGCAGGATGGGAGTGGGTGCAGCCTTGCAGGTGGGGGCTGATCCAGGTTCTTCTCCGGAGCAGGTGTGGATGGTATCGCACAGGCGTACTCAGCCTGCCTGCCCCACATCCGATTCTACGGTCCCACCAACTTCTCCCCCATTGTCAACCACGTGGCCCGCTTTGCAGCCCAGGCCACGCAACAGCAGACAGCCACGGTGAGTAGTCAGCCACAGGTATGTGTGCACACTGGCATTGGCCAGGCACACAACCAGCATTGCCTCTGCCACAGGGCTGGTGAGCAGGACAGTCCACTTTCCCTGGCCCTCAATCCAGGTGAGACCCTGCCTGGGTCTGCTCACTTGTGTTGTGAGGGTTTGGACCAAGCTTGGCTTCTTGGAGCTACATGGGAAGGGAATGTCATTGGTGCATGGCAGGACGCAGGCCTATGACTTAGGGAAATGCTTCCTCCCTACTCCCAGAACAATGGTCACCAGGAATCTATGGCCTTTGCAGTCTTTATCCCAGGTCCAATAAGAAGCACACCTGCCTCTCAGGAAGGTGAAGGAATTACCTGGCTTGATGCTTGCTGTGAAGGCTAGAGCCTCTCTGGTAGGGCCGGAGTCTAGGTTATTCAGGGTCACCTTGCCACCCTTCTTCCACCACCCATGAGTTCAGAGAAGTGTGTCCTGGGAAACAGGGAACAAGTAGGAGCCCTGAGGGTAGGGGTGAAGGCTGGTGGACTCAGCTGTGATGGTGACATACCTGTTCAGTGGAAAGGCCAGAGTGCAACTCTTTAGGTCCTGGCCATGGTCCCTGAGACATGATCAAGTCCTTTCTGCACTTTTGGTTTTTGTTGGTTATGGGATTTGAACTCTTCAGGTCAAGGCTATGGCTCTACCACTTGAGCCACAGTGTCACTTCCAGTTTTCTGGTGGCTAATTGGAGATGAGTCTCACAGATTTTAATGCCCAGGCTGGTTTTGAACTGCGATCCTCTGATCCCAGCCTCCTGACCTCCTGAGTAGCTAGGATTACAGGCATGAGCCACTGGCTCCCATCCCAGCCTTTCCACACACTTGACGTGCGTTTCCTCTCATAAAATGAGAATGTTGCCCACTGGCCATGGCCCTACCGCATCACTTCGTGTCATCTGAGTCTGTTGAAGGGATAGAAGACAGGGATGGAAAACAGGCTTGCATTTTTTCTCTAAGAGAAAAACTACCGAGGTAGAGGGCAGGCTTTTAGGCTAGCACTGTTGGGGCTTTTCTGTCTGTTATCCTGCCAGCTGAGGTTAGACTACAAGAACCACCTCTGGAGAGGTTGTGGCTTGAGTTTGGGGGACACAAGCTGGGGAACCGAATTCAGAGTCCAGCTAGGCCCTTCTGCTGAGTAAAAGGGCATGAAGACCAAGCTTGGCCTTCTGGTCCTGATTCTCCACCTGCATGCCCTCCCTTTCTGTTGTACCCAATGCTGCCAGTTACCTCTTGGCCCACTTCTCCTGGTTAAACTGTCACCTACCCAGGCTGTATGTGGGGCCTTGGGAGCCAAGTCTCCACTGGTCCCTCTGCCCTGAGGTCCAGGAGTGTACATGGCTGTCTCCTCCCGTCTTATTACTATCTCAAGATATAGTAAAGGAGGGTCCTGGTGCTGCCCAATTTCCCTGCCCCACACTCTGGAGAGCCTATTTTACTTCCTGCATTTCTGGCTGTGTGGCCAAGACAGGCAGCTTAAGCTCTCTGAACTTGATTCACCTTGCCTGGACAACAGTCCCTGCCTTCTAGAATCAGTGTGAGGACTCAGTGGGGTGGGTGCATAGCTTTGAGAGAGGTGCTTGCTGGTGAAGAATTTTTTGGGGGGGTGAGGGGGTGTGGCGGGAGCCCTCAGGCTAGCATTTGGTGATGCCAAGCGCTGTTAGGTCCACAGCAAAGGAAGCAATTCCTGGCTTATCTGATGATTTTGTTCATCTGGTTGTTGTGTTTTTTTTGACTTGGGAGGAATCTTTGGTGCAGCTTCATTCTCCCTGTCCCTAGACATATGTGCATACATGCCTGCACTCCCACAGACAGGAAATGGAGAGCAGGTGGCGGCAGAATCTCTCTAGGCAGGCCCCACTCTCCCATTTATTTGCTTTTGGTGTTTTCCTCAGTGTGCTCCTGTGCCATGTCGGGAAGGCGGCAAGTACCATGAGCAGGCAAAGCGGGGAAGGGACAGGTCAGGGGGCACTGGCAGTGAGGTCATGGGACTTGCCTATGATGGAGACAGTACAGAGTTGCAGTAGTGGCCAAGACGTCCGGGGAAGGCTGGCCCATTAAGGGTGGAGGTGTCTTGTTACCCCTTAGAAGATGCGTGCCTGTGGAGTGGTCCAGGCAGTGGCCAGGGCATCACCACGCCTGGGGCTTGTCGTGTGCCTTATGGGGGCTGCAGGAGATAGAACTAGCTCTTGCCGACCTCAGGAGCCATTGAGGACTGGGGTGTCCTGAGGGCAATGGGTAGCCACAGAGAGGGGCACCTAGGTGACACCCACCATGGCTGTGTTGTGCTTTGGGAAGCCCCAGACCTGCTGCTCGTGGCCCATTTCTGGGTGGTGGCTCCACCAAGGGGGCGCCAGGACACAGGCAGCACTCTTGGGAGTCTCCTCCTCTCCCATCCCCAGGGCCCTCAGGGTCAACTTCTCAGAAATAAGCGGGGCTGAGTGCTGCTTTCCCAGTGCCTGGAACTGCTGTGGGCTGCTCAATGTTTTCTAAATCAAGTCCAGGTGAAATGCATTGTTTGAAAGGGCAGTTTACAGCCCTGGAAACTCACACAGGCAAGAGCAGGGCCATCGGAAATGTGCAGGAGGCTGACTTTGAGGGTTGTTTTTGGGCCTGGATGGGATGCCAGGCTGGTGAGATGCAGGGGGTGAGGGGCTGTCCAGGGCATGTGGGGGAGAGGAGTATGCAAAGGGTTCTCTCTTGGAGTCCTAGATGGCTGGGGAAGCTGAGTTCACATCTGCAGGGGGGGTCTTAGAACTATGGCTGGAAAAAAGGAACAGAGTAACCCAGGGCTGTCTGGGGTGACTGTAGTGACCCTTCCTGCTTGTTTCTGCTCTGTTCTCCTATCTTTAGCCCTCTATTCCTTCTGATCTGCCCTGGTAATGGGTTATTGAGACTCCAGGGCAGCCAGCTCTGCCCAGGCTGGGCCAGAAGCCCAGGGCCTGCCAGCTGCGCATTCACTGATCACAGGAGTGAGTGCCCACAGCCGGGGCCAGCCCCTGGGTTCTGCCCAAGATTGTTCTCCCAGTCAGCCCCAAAAAGCAGAGTACTGAGGGGAGAGAAGATCCTTGCACTGCCTGGGTCACAGTGACAGGCATTAGTACAGTGGGTGAAGAGGAAGATGTCATAGAAGAGCCCCAACTTTGGAGTTAGCCAGACTTAGCTTTGACCCTGGACTGCATCAGGTCCTTTGTTAGGCCTTCACAAGTCACACAGTAGTCCCAAAATGGGACTCAGCTTGCGGCTGACAGGGAGTGTCTGCGTCTCAGGGACTCCTCACCCTATCTGCTGGTACCCATCCCTCGTGGGAACTGGTTCCCTACTGCTCTGTGGGGAGAAAGGCTGAGTGAAATGGGACCTAGGGCAGGGCATGTGGAGAGTGGTGATGCCTGCCTGAGCTGGAAGGGGCTGGACACCAGGCCATCCCTCCCGGGAGCAGCCAGTTAGCCCAAGGAACTATGGACTTTGTGTGGTGGGGTTAAGGGATTATCTAAGCCAACAGTGGCAGGCAAGAGGGACTGGGTCTACCTGGGCTTCTCAAGTTCTCAAAGCCAGGGATGAGGGTTGGCAGCAGCCTTCCACTGCAGGATTTGGGCTGCCATCTCCATGGCAACAGGTATCCACAGCCAAAGGATTGGTCTCTTAAAGGCACAATGCTGTCTAGAACTGGGGGTGAGAAGGGATGAGGTGAATGTCTCCACTGGTACAGCCCACTCCTTCCCTCCCTTTCATACTTAGGACACACAGGAAAGCAAGGCCCCCTGGGGGTGGATCTTAAAGGTTCTGCAAGTTCCCTGGGGAGCTGTTCTGCTAAGTGAAAATGTGGCTCAGAACCAACCTGGGTCACTTCTTCCCTGAGCTGTGTGACCAGACCTAGACAGGGCCATTAAGTATTCAGAATGCAGACCTCAACAGTGAAGCCCAGCCTTAGCTGGAGAAGAGAAGGGAGTCCCTGAAGTGGGGTACCAAGGGGGCCTGGAACAGAGAGGAGTTGAAAATGAGGTGCCAGGCTTGGGATTCTGGGCCTGTTTCTTGAACTCCATCTTGACCTTCCCACCTGTCAGTTTGTACTTTACCCTCATATCACCCACGCCGATTTTTTTTTAACCAAAATGATTTAGAACTATTCCACTATGATCAGCGGCCTCACCTGTCACGAGTAGCGGGTAAATGTACAACACAGCAACCATAGTGTGGTGTTAGGTAGCGGCTGGAGCTCATTTCCATGCTAGCCCTGAGTTTCTTGCCTTCTGGAGGCCAGCGAGGGTGGGAAAGGATAAGACGCTGGCTCCCTGCAGGGGCTGCCTCCTGAGCACAGTGCATGCAAGGGGGGAAGACCACACAGCCCTCCCCACCCCTGCCTCCCTCTCATGGTTAATGCCAAGGCTGGGATGTGACCCAGATTCACTTAAAACCCATCATGCTAGCCCAGATGACCAGCTCTCAGCCCCTGCAGCCATCTACCTCTCCTGCTGTGCTGAGCAGGGAAAGAATGGGGTACAGATTTTCTTGCCCAGGGGGAGCAGAAACAGGGAGGCTGGCCCCAGAGTCTCTCAGCAAAATAAATTCCTGCACAAGCTGGAGCCTGTGAGGAATGCTGTGGTCTGGACTGCTGCCACCTGCCAGGCATGGTATAGCTTTGAGCAGCATTCCCATCTCTCAGATGCTGAAACCGAGGCACAGTGACCCTTGTCAATCGCCCGGGTGTAGTAACTGGCAGAGCCAGTCCTGAACCTGGGGCTCATACATCAGAATGGGGGAGGACGGGAGGTCAGTGTGGTTACACAGACCTGGGGGAAGAGGAGAGATGCTAGACTTGCTCAGTGCTGGTTGGCCCCTCCCTGCAGCAGTACTTCATCCTCCTCATCATTACGGACGGCGTCATCAGTGACATGGAGGAGACCAGGCACGCTGTGGTGCAGGCGTCCAAGCTGCCTATGTCCATCATCATTGTGGGCGTGGGCAACGCAGACTTCGCTGCCATGGAGTTCTTGGATGGAGACAGCCGCAGGCTGCGCTCCCACACAGGCGAGGAGGCAGCCCGTGACATCGTGCAGTTTGTGCCCTTCCGGGACTTCCGAAACGTGAGTGTAGACCTGGGCCAGGAGGGACAGTCACAGGGCTGAGCAACCAGGGATTACACTCAGTCCAGGGTGGCTGTAGGGGGGTGTGGGAGCACTTGTCTGGCCCAGCCTCAGACCTTCCATCTTGAGCTCCATTGGCTTCCTGGAGGCCTGTGAGGTGCTGGATGTTGTGCTGGCCTTGCCCCAAAGTCATGGTGCCCCCTGTGAGCTCTTGCCACAGCCAGGGGAGCAAGCAGTACTAAATCTAGACTGGATACCCTGGAAAAAAATGCATTCAAGGCCGAGGAATGAGGGCAAAGGCCACCACAGGTGAGAGGCTTTCCTGCCCCTCATTCTGCATAAGGAAAGATGGACTGAGGCCTCTCAGCCTCTTTTCTACAAAGGCCCTACAGGAGGGACTCATGGCCTCCCTCTCTTGTTGCTAAAGTTGGCTCTGGCCTAGTCCCCCTCAGGTCTACCCACAAGGAAAGTAGGGTTGGCAGCAGGGCTTGTGAGGAACTTCAGAGAGAATCAGGGTCTCATGTCACATCTACCCCGTTGGGACCAGTAGCTGACTGCGTGGCTCAGCACATAGTGACTAAGTAGTAGACTTCACGTCTCTCCTGGCAGCCTCTGGATTTACCCAGGGTGGTTCTGCACCTGGGGAAACAGTAGCTTCCTAGGGCCTGGTGCTGGGCACAGGTTATTGGCTGGTACACGGGAGAGTCTCATGTGACTGGGAACCAGTCACCATCACTCCCAGCCAAAGAGGTATGCAGGCAATGCCTGCCAGTTGAGTAGGCTGTGTAGCTCTTTCTTTGCCCTAAAAGCCTCCCACTGACAATTCATCCTAAAATGTTATTTCTGGGCAGCTGCAGCACACCAGGTAAGAGTTCTTGTTAAGGAAGCTGCTGCTCACAGCGGGGGTTGGGGCAGGTGCTGGCCCTCAGCCCATGTTGGTCCTCTCTAGACTCTTGCCCCTGGGCTGTGTGGACATGGTGTCTCTTCCAGTTTGCATTCACTTCTCCTCTTTTCTCCCTACCCCACCCTCAACCCTGCAGGCAGCAAAAGAAACCCTGGCCAAAGCTGTGCTGGCAGAATTGCCCCAACAAGTTGTGCAGTATTTCAAACACAAAAACCTGCCCCCCACCAACTCGGACCCTGCCTGAGCCTGCGCCCATCAGCACCCACCCTCCCCAGCCATGCACGTTCACCCTGCTTCCTTGTGGGTGGCCTTTTCTACCAATCCACATGCTTATTTTTTACAACTGACCTCCACTCTACCCCCCCTCATCTTCCCACAGTGCAGCCGGGCTTCCTATGTCCAATCCAACCCCTGATGCTTCCAGGCCAACCTTCCCACCTCCCCTTAAGTATTGAATGTACTTTGTATAATTCTCGTGGAATTGTTATTCAAGAGAATAAAGTTTTTACAATCATAACTGGCTTGTTTTTTCTAAGTAGTTGCTGAAAGAAATGTGTCCCCAGTCAGTATTTTATGTCGTGGTGGGCACCCAATTTCTGATGTGTTTTTATAGTGTTCTATTTATTACATTCAGAGTAATAAAGCAGTTTGTGATATCCCTGCATTCACCAACAACTTCTTCAGCCAGGACCATAGGGGCTCACTGATCCAGAAAAAGTGCAATTAGAATTCCTCTCCTCACCCAGCCCTCCTGCCAAGAATTGGGGTGTTCTGAGTGCAGACCCCATGAAACTAGTGTAGGATATGGTGTAGGCCCATGCCACCTCTCTAGCATCTCTTACCTTCTGCCCACTTTCTCTGGCCCCACACTGTCCCATTTTTCCTGCAACCTATTTCCTCCTCTGAGACCCCTGGACAACATGGTGTATGAAAGCCTCTTTGGGAGCTGGGCACTGATGGCTCACACCTATTATCCTAGCTACTCAGGAGGCTGAGACCTAAGGATTGTGATTCAAACCATGCCCAGGGAGGAAAGACTGGGAGACTCTCTTCTCCAATTCATTACCTAAAAACTTGAAGCAGAGCTGTGGCTAAGCAGCAGATCACTAGCCTTGAGCAAAAGAGCTCAGGGACAGCACCTAGGCCCCGAGTTCAAGCCCTATGATCGACACCCCCTAAAAAAAGTCTCTTTAGAGGCCTTAGGACTGGATCTAGGGGTGCCTGCAAGCCTGCTATTTCTACCATATCTGCCTCTCCGGGACCAAGCCCAGCTTCCTGAGACCAGCCCAAGGACCACCGGGACCTAACTCCCTCCCATTCGGATTCCCTCCTGACATAGTATCCCCAGTCTCTTCCCAGGAGGCAGCCCCTCTCATACAGGCTCACATGTGAGCAGTAGCAGTGAACACATCACTACGGTCCTTTATAGGCACTAACCATGTCCCATCTGAGGCCTTGGAATGTGTAGAGAAACTGTCAGCCCTGAGGCAGGGGCAGAAAAGACTTGAGTCAGGTCATCTCTATGTGTGAGCTGGTCTACCACTACCAGTATCTGCTGGTCTGTAAAGGAGCGGTACATACAAGCCGCCAAGGACCTAGCCATTCCCTAAGCCCATCCCTACTTGCTCTCCCAGGTAAGTATTTCTTCCCAGAGGCCTCTGAGAATTGGGCAGTGCCAGGTGGGTCCCACTGCTGGTGCCTGACAAGCTTAGGAGCCATGCTGTGTCTTGGAGGAGGATGAAGAAAGGACACCTTCACCCAAACCTAGTGATGCTGTGGCCACTAGGGACCTAGATGAAAGGCTCTTTAGGCACCTACCGTCCTTTCTCCCAAGAGGAGTGCAGGAGATGGTGCTGATTTGTGGAGAGTCCTTAAGGAAGGCGCAGCTTCCCAGCCATTGGCAAGCAACATGCTGAAATCCAGCACTAGCACACCTGGCTCATTCTGTCTCAGCCACAAGGCTGGGTGTGAGGCACTAGGACTTTTTAGCCCAGGTTTGGCAGTTAAGACCACCACAAGGGAACAACCTCTTCCAATCCCCATTTTCCCTTTTTGCCCTCCAAAGATGACACATTGGGTGACCACTTCTCACCAGACCACCACACCTCCCTTACAACGCCTCAGGGTAACTTCCCAGATTGGCAAACTAGTACCTACCTGATAGGCCAAGTCCCTGCCGATGATGCAGTTCTGTCCCCAGTTCATGCTCTTCAGCTCAGGTATGCAGACCAGTGTTCAGCGTTCCAGCCTCTCAGCTTTCTGAGGTTTGCCCTATCCCTGCCTGAGACACAATGGTGAGGCATGCAGTGCACTCTTGCTGGCCTAGTCCACAGGGGAAAGAGGAACCCGCACCCAGACCAGGACCCAATCAATCCCTTTTAATTCCCCAGGTTTTGGTGCTGCTGCTTGATTCTCCTATACATAAATGGATGGCGGGAGGAAACTTCAGAACCTGAGCAGACAGAAGCTTCCACAAAGGCGTAGGCAGTGTTTGTTCTTGAAACCACAGAAAGCCAGTCTTTTAAATGCTCTAGTGAGAATCCTAGTTCCGCCATGGAACCATGCAATGTATATAGTAAAGTCGGAGATGGGGGTGGCAGTTGATTTCCACTACAGAACATAGTGAAGGGGGGGCTATGGTGTGGCTCAGTGGCAAAACACTTGCCTAGCAAGTGCAATGTCCTAGGTTCAGTCCCCAGCACCAAAAAAGACAAAAAAAAAAAAAAAAGTACAGGACTGCTCCCCCGAATGCTATCAATTCAATATAGTGACTATCACAAAGCTAGAATCAGACTATAGACTATGGCAGAAAGCTCCAGCCAAGAGCTGTCCCCTCTGTCTGAGCCACCCCCTCCCTGAAGCTGCTGCTCCAGCAGGTAAGGGAGCAAAATGCCAGCCCTTGCCAGCATCATTAAGGCATGAAATGTGTGACTGCCTTCTTGTACTCAACCTGTGACTACACAAGTGTTGCCAAGATTCCAGCCTCCCACAGAGCAGAGCTTACATTCCACCCGGGGAATGCGTAACTAAGCTGGGCACACCAGGAAAACAAGAAAACACCCAAGTCCAAATGGCTGTGTACTGTCACTGAGTTCTCCTTGTTTTCCTGGAGGGGTCTGAGATGACAGTAAGGACCCTGGTGTGCCTGAGCTGTTCACATTGGGCTGGGAGAGGCACACACAGCAGAAGCTGGCACAGGGACTCTGGCCACTGGATCTGACCCCCAGCATGTCACAGGAAGGCCAGCATAGTCCATAAGCCTGCACAGATCACACACCTCCAAGCTCTTGATACGCCACCTGGAAATGGGGACCCACGATTATAGCACTAATGGTGACTACCATTTACCACATACCTGATCCACATGACTTTTCCCTTCCTTAGGAGGCGTAACTCTTTTGGCTTATTGAGGAACAAAGTGAAGTCTTAACAAGTGAGGACCTTGCCTGAGTGGCACAGCTAGCAAACATCTGGCTCCTAAATTCAGAATCACTAGGATGTCCATGGAGGTAGAATGAGGCTGAGTTCCCAGGGAAAAGGGAAAGCTGAAGCAGTGGGGCTGGCGGGATGGCGGCAGCAGGCCACAGAAGTTGGAGTGGTACTGTGGAAGGGATTAGCCCGTCACCTTGGCTAGGGTGCCTGACTTCCAAGATGCTCTGGATCTAAGGAGCCAGCTTTCTTTGTTCTGGGCCCTAGGATCCGGAAAGGGAATATAGCCCCCTTTTCTGGGTCCTGTGTTCGTGTGTGTATGCCAGTCCTGGGGCTTGAATTCAGGGCCTAGCTGCTAGTGCTCTACCACATGAGCCACAGCTCTGCTTCTGGCTTTTCTGGTTTTTAAATGGAGAGGTCTCATGGACTTTCCTGCTCAGGCTGGCTTTAAACCATGATCCACAGATCTCAGCCTCCTGAGTAGCTAGGATTATACGCCTCAGCCTCCAGCATCTTGGCCAACCTCTGCTTTTTACAGAAGGAAAAGTAGGTGCTTTTGGTTTTCAATCCACCTTTCTTCCCACCCAGGTAATGCCAGACCCCAGAAAGATGGGTGATAGAAGGGCTTGAAGGACTATCCGGAGACTGTCCTCAGCTATAACTTGAGTTATGTTATAGTTACGAGTTACAATATATAGTATGTTAGTTATAAGAGTGCCACCGAGGAAAACGTAAGCAGGCTTTAAGAAACACACCCCAGGGCCAGAAGCATAGCCTAGTGGTAAAGTGCTTACCTAGCATGCATGAAGCATGTACCACATAAACAGAAACAGCTGGAAGTGGTGTTATGGCTCAAGTGGTAGAGCACTAGTCTTGAGAAAGCCCAAGGACAGTGCCCTGGCCCCGAGTCCAAGCTAGAGGACTAGAGAAACACACACACAAACATACACATACATACACACATACACACACACCTTGTTTGTATCCCTCTTACCTGGTTGTAGACTCGTAGTAAGGCATGAGTAGTCAGTAGGTTATTGGTTCCAGAGCCCCCATTGGATACCCAAATCCGCAGATGCTCAAGTCTCTTCTATCCAGTAGCACAATACTTCTATAGGACCTATACATCTTGTAGCACTGAAGTCATCTCCAGATTACTTCAATAGAATCTAATACAATGTAAGTAATGTAAAAAAAAAAATTGTACACTATGGGTTGGGATTGTGGCTTAGTGTTAAGAATGCTTGCTTAGCATGCATGAAGCCCTGGGTTCCATTCCTCAGAACCACTTACACAGAAAGTGGTGCTGTTGCTTCAGTGGTAGAGCACTAGCCTTGAGCAGAAGCAGCTCAGGGACCTGAATTCAAGCCCCAGGACTGGCGAAAAAATAAATAAGGTTAAATAAAAATTAAATTATACTCTATAGTTTAGGGAATGATGCTAAGGAAATAATGTATGTTTAGTCTTAAACATTTTCCCATCCACTGTATTCTAAGGTTAAAGGAGATGTTTCTCTCTGTTCTATCCTTTGAGATAGAACCATGATGTCTACCTGAATGCTTCCCGAAGCTGCTTTCCCTTTCCATTAGTCAGCCCAGCCCCTGCTTTGCGAGTAATGTTTTCTCAGAACCTTATTTCAATTCCAGGGCTCTGTATGGATAGGTACAAGAGCCACAGAAAACTAATCTCTCCAGAGACACTAACAGCAGAAATCTCTGCTCCAGTGTAGTGGTGTATGTCTGCAATCCCAGTACTTAGGAGGCTGAGGCAGGAAGATAGCAAGTTGAGGGCTGATCTGGCCTCTATAGTGAGAGAAAGGAAAAAAGTATGAAGATCCTCCATTTGTTCAAAACAGTCTAGCAGTGAGAGCAGAAAGATGGCAGCACAAGAGGAAGCAAGAGTTCATCCTCTGATAGGTTTGTAAGTGTTGAAGCTGATATATGGTTTTAATCCTTGCCACAATTTTTGTCAACTTCTTCCAATATTTATCAACAGAAGCCATGAGGTGCAGTAATGGCCTCTGCAAACTCAAACCACATAATAGTGACTTTGATGTCTTGGTCTGCCTCCTGAAATGGTTTGGGGTTACTTCGGGTATGAGCTATAATCATGATAGCACCATCACAGGAACAACAGAACAGGGAGGGAGAAGGTGCCTACACAGTTTTACCTACACGTCTTGTTTGTTAGCATGATGCTGACGTGCCCACACCAACAGCCAGGAACAATTAGCACCAAGAAGCCCTGAGAAAGGCAGCATTCACAAGCATGCACTGTGAGGGAAGGGAAGCCACCATCTGCCAATAGGCACCACTAGTGTGTTGCTGCACTGGAAGGGGAAAAGAAGTGGGTTGGATGAGATCCGGGGGCCTCTCTGCCCACATTAAAGTGAGTAGCTTCTCTGCCTGCCAGCATCACAGTGCCAACACATTCAGTATGTGTCTCGCTCAGTCTCACACCCAGGGAAGCAGAAACAATTGATGCTAAACCAAGAGGAAGAAAGCTCAAGTCTGTGCCTAAGCAGCGAAACACAGGATATTTTCTTTTTTTTTGCCAGTCCTGGGCTTGGACTTTCTCAATGCTAGCACTCTACCACTTAAGCCTCAGCACTACTTCCGGCTTTTTTCTATGTATGTGGTACCGAGGAATCGAACCCAGGTATTCGTGCATGCTAGGCAAGCACTCTACCACTAGGCCAAACTCCCGGCCACATAAGATATCTTTTGAGCTCATGTCCACCTGGGTTCTTGAGACCTCTATACCTCGTCTTCCTTCCTTCTTGTCCTTCCTTCTCAAAGTGTTAAGTCTCTGGTCACCTAAAGACAAAGAAATTCTTTGTCTGCTCTGTTTGGGAAAAGAAGCTGCAAGGCAGTAGATAAAGGAAAAGTACTGAGGCAGCACCTTAGGCTAGAAATAGCTTTCACAGTTAAAAAGCCACAACTGAACTACGCATCAAGCAGAGCAGGGCCTCAGTGGAGTTCAGAGTACAGTCATAATACAGGCGTGTCCCATTATTTTGCAGTATTAGGATTCCAGAAGCTGCTAGAAATAGTCATCTTATTAACATACCTACCAGCAATTCTAGTTTCTGGCCATGACTAAATAAGGCCTGTTTGTCTAATGTTTAGAATCGTAAACCAAGTCTTTTATTTCAAGAACAAAAACAAGGTAATTTGCCAGGTAGAGAAAAGCTGAGAAGATGGCTACCTTCTTATTACTAGTCCCCTCCTACACTCAGGGGTCGGTGAAGAGAACAGCATGGCTGAGAGCAAGAAAAAGCTTTACAGAGAAGGCTGGTGTTGACCGACAGCCCTGTGGGTATGGGGGATCATCTTTACTGAGTCACACTTCAGGGCAGCTTAGTTCCAGGGAGGCGTTCCCCTATGTCACCAGTCAGTCCTCCTTCTCCGCATGCTCCACACACAGCAGAACCAAACAGCATGTGTCTACAACAGAACATTTAAACAGGTCTAGTAACTGCCTTTGCTTCCGTGTGTTGCTAAAGGAAAGGAAAAAACCAAGAAAGCAATAAAACTGAATGACTCCTTTTGTAAGCCCACTATTTCTATCTCCAGGGAGCTGGCAGGAGCCTCTGCTAGGCCTCACTCCAACATCACCATCAGTGAGGAAAGGCAGTGGACAGGTTTGGTCACCTGTGCTGGAGTGGAAAAAAAACCAAACAGTTCAGGCCATAACTGGATTCTGGCACATTTTCAGGTCAGGTTAAAAGTGCCATCATGTGCACAGGAAGCAGGCGGAAGAGTTCTGTGAGGTTGGTGAAAGTCTGAACCCTCTGGGGAGGAACCTCCTGTGGAAAGATCAGGAGCTAGGGTGCTTCAAGGAAGGTGTTGGTTCGGAAGATGGAGGAGACGATCTTGCCGGTGGCATTGATGGTGCCCTCACTGTCTGAGCTGGACTCAGAGTCGCTACTCCCCGAGTAAGCACCCAAGCCTGGTAGGATGCCGATGCACACGGCCGCCGAGGGACAGTGAATGGAGGGGCCGCTCAGGGACGTGCTTCCCACAGACACACAGGACGAGGCCGCTGCAAACAAACAAAAAAAGAGGACTATTATTTCTTAACTATTAACTCTTGCCAAAGTGAGGGCCTGTCACCACAGGCCAGTACCATGCTGGGGCATTCCCCATAGATCCTATGGGGCCCCCAAATGGGGTTATGCAGTCAAGACTCTGTTTATCCTCATTTTACAAGAGGAAGTGAGACACTGAGAGGAGAAATAAGTTCTCAAGGATAACAGGCAAAGCCAGGACTTGAACCCCACAGCCTGCCTAAATGTTCTGGTCTCCTCTGTCTCAAGCTAAGAGGACAAATTCCTTGCAATGTTGCTTGTCCTGGTCTGACTGCCTTACAAGTCATAGTCTTACAGCCAGTTAGTTACACTCAGATCTAATATCTTTCTCACACCACACTTGACCAATATACCAGCCAGCACCAACACTAGCAGCAGCAGAACAACGCACTTTATTACCAAGGGCATTCTCCCAAGACGGGAACAAAAGCAATTTAGAAACTGATTAAATACAACCTTTGCTTTCTAATACTCTGTGGCTTTCACAATTGAGGACAATGAAGCCACACGGTCCAACACTTTTAAGACCATGTATAAATGACATACATAATTTCACCTCTTTTCTCCTGAGCAAGTCCAGTTATGCTGTCACTCCAATGACAGAAGGCCTCAAACTAGAAGGCTAAAAGATGACTCTCCATCCCTTTTTCCATCCTCATGTAAACACTAACAACCTCATTATCAACAACCTATATTATCTATTTCTTAACAGGGAAAGTTTATAGGCTAAAGTAGGAAACATTAAACCAAACCTGAGTCAAAAGTCAAAAGGGGCTGGGAGTGTGTCCTAGTCGTATAGTGCTTGCCTAAAACATGCATGAAGCCCCATGTTCAAGTCAAAAGCCAGAAGTGGTGCTGTGGCTCAAGGGGTAGACCAGTGCTAGCCTTGAGAAAGCCCAAAGAGGCCGGGAGTTTGGCCTAGTAGTAGAGCGCTTGCCTAGCATGCATGAAGCCCTGGGTTTGATTCCTTGGTATCACATACATAGAAAAAGGCAGAAGTGGCACTGTAGCTCAAGTGGCAGAGTGCTAGCTTTGAGCAAAAAGTATCTAAGGACAGTGTCAAGGCCCTGAGTTCAAGCCAAAGGACTAGCAAAAAAAAAAAGTCAAACGATACTAAAATGGCTGGGTACTGGAGGCTCATACTTATAATCTTACTCAGGAGGCTGAGATCTGAGAATGGTAGTTCAAAGCCAGCCCAAGCAGAAAAGTGCCCATGCGACTCTCATCTTCAATTAACCACTCAAAAACCAGAAGTGGCACTGTGGCTCTAAGTGGTTGAGTGAAAGAACTCAGGGGCACAGCCTAGGTCCTGGGTGCTGACAAAAAAAGAAAAAAAAGAAAGAAAAAAGATACTAAAGCATACTGAAGCTCACTGCAAAGTAAAGGATAGAGCTCCTTGTCACTGTCTCAGGCTGAGAAGTACAACCCTTCTAAAATTTGTTCTCAAAGCAATGTGTCTCAAGAAAATGCAAAAACGGCCAGGTAATGTAATCAGGGATGGACTGATTCACACATATAATCCCAGCTATTTAGGAGGCCAAGCAGGAAGATAATGATTAAAAATGGGGTAGGAATGGTGGCATGCTCCTCTCACCCAAGCTACTCTCAAGAGGCCAGTTCAGACAACAATAACAAAAAAAGACACCTTAACTGAAAAAGATTAAAAAGCTGAAGAGGGCTACAGGCATGGTTCAAGTGGTAGAGCACTTGCCTAACAAGCACAGGCCCTCTGAGTTCAAGCCTGAGTAGCATAGGAAAAAAAAAAGACTTATGAAAATATGTATTTTTCTCTGGTGACGGTAGCAAAAGGCTAAAAAAGTTATTATATGGGCCCGGGAGTTTGGCCTAGCGGTTAAAGTGCTTGACTAGCATGCACAAAGACCCGGGTTCGAGTCCTCGGTATCCCACATACACAACCAAGCCAGAAGTGGCAGAGACGAGACACAACCAAGCCGGAAAAGTGGCAGAGACAAGACTGCGACGGCGACAGAGAGCGAAAGAAGCGAGCTGAGCTGAAGTGAACAGAGCCCAACCGAGTGGTGGCTGGAGCGAGCGGGGCCGGAGCGTGCGGGAGCGAGCCGAGCCAGAGCCAGCGAGGCCGGAGCGAGCGGGGCCAGAGCGAGCAGAGCCAGGAGCAAGCGAGAGCTGGCCGGGCCGGAGCGAGCGGGGCCAGAGCAAGCCAGGGCCGGAGCGAGCCGGGCCAGGAGCGTGCGGGAGCGACCGGGCCGGAGCGAGCGGGGCCAGGAGCAGGGCCGGGCCGGAGCGAGCGGGGCCAAGAGCAAGCTGGAGCGAGCCGGGCGGAAGCAAGCGGGGCCAGAGCGAGCGGGCCGGAGCGAGCGGGGCCTGAGCTAGAAAGGGGGCCTAGCCGGCCGGAGCGAGCGGGGCCTGAGCTAGAAAGGGGGCCTAGCCGGGCCGGAGCGAGCGGGGCCGGAGCGAGCGGGGCCTGAGCTAGAAAGGGGGCCTAGCCGGCCGGAGCGAGCGGGGCCGGAGCGAGCGGGGCCTGAGCTAGAAAGGGGGCCTAGCCGGGCCGGGAGCGAGCGGGGCCGGAGCGAGCGGGGCCAGAAAGAGAAAGGGGCCAAAAAAAAAAAAAAAAAAAAAGTTATTATATGCCAGCTTAGTATAAGTGCTCATCTTTTCTGGATGCTTTGGAAAGGGAAAACAAGGAGAAAGAGGCTACAAAGGGATAAACAATGTTGAATCACGTACATGTAGAAAAGTAAAATAAGAACAGAAAACAATTGCAGAGACAGCAATGACAAGCATACAAAAGCAGAGGCAAATACTTGCAACACATCACAAAAGCTAATGGTTTTTTTTTATGATAAAAGTCCTTCCAATCTATAATCTGCAAGAAAAGTATGTAGGAAACATTCACAGTTCACAGAAAAAGAAGCATGAATTTTCACACAGAAACATAAACAATTTATTAGGAGGCAAAGTGTGAGGAAGCTAACTTGGTATGACTACAGGTCATTGAAATTTCAGTGACCTTCAAACATTAAGTGATGTTCATAAGAAGCATTCACTGCAGCATTGTGCACAGTAGCAGAAGGCTGGAGATAACCCAAAGGTCCATTAGTAAGTGGCAGGCTAGAGGCAATGTAATGGACTCTCCCTGGGGTAGGGTGTAGCTCAATAGCAATGTGCTTATTAGCACACTGAGACCCTGGGTGATTCCCAGCGCTGCAAAACAAAGAGTAAAGCCTTTATGTACCAGAATCACCTGTTCACCAAGATGATATGCTAAATGTAAAAAGCCAGAGGCAGAAAAGCATACATACATAATTTTTAGGGGGTGACGTATGCCTATACATAAGTATAACTATGTCTGACAAGAGCTTAAAAAAAAAAAAAAACTGGTAGCAATGGCAGGCTCAGTAGCTCACGCCTGTAATTCTAGCTACTCAGGAGGCTGAGATCTGAGGATCAAGGTTCAAAGCCAGCCCAGGCACTAAAAGTCTGTGAGCCTCTTATCTCCAATTAACCACCAGAAAACCGGAAGTGATGCCATGGTTCAAGGGGTAGGGTGGTAGCCTTGAGCTGAAGAGCTCTAGAGGGACAATGCCCAGGCTCAGAGTTCAACCCCTACGACTGACTGACAAAACAAAACAAAAGAAACAAAACCGGCAGCAACCACTACCAGGAGCAGGTGGTGGAGAACATGGAAAGCTAACTTTTTACTCCTAACTCTTGCCTGTGAGCTTATTATGTACCTCAATAACTGCAGAGCTCTGTAAGGCAAGGGCTCTTTGCCATTTCATCCCCAGGGCACACAACATGGGTCTGGCACACAGTAGGCCTGAATTCACAAAGTGTGAGAATACAAGAAAATATGCTTTTATTGCAAACTGCTAACTTGGGATGGGAAGGATAATGGCTCTTTCAAGTATAAGATACATCAGTTCTTCCTTTCTCTCTCATTACTTGAGCACTCACTGTATATTTTGCATCACGTATAGAATGATACTTTCTGTATTCTGGCAGAAAAATTCTAGCTGAGTAAGTGAAGAGGATAAGAACAAAAACCAATAAGTCCTGAGCACCTACGGAGGTCAAGTGCTGGCCTAGGAAAGAAAGAAGCCAGCTACAGAACTGCAAATGAGGAAATGGACCACTTGGTCTTGGAGGAGTTTCAGGAAAAGATTGGGAAGTTTAGTTATCCAGAAAGCTTCAAGAAAAAAAGACTAACTTTTGATGAATTACATTCCCAAAGTGTTAACTGTCCAAAAGAGAATAAAATGGTGCCCTCTGATCTTGCCCATTTGATGAAATTTCCTGCCAATTTCTGTATTTACTAGACTACAATATCATACCAAATTAACACAGAAAATTACAAATAGGAAATGTTCCTGAGAGTCGAGCAGATACGTGACTTGAGAGTAGAGGGGCCAACTGTGCATTCAAATACTCTGCTCAGGCTAGTCTTCGGCAGGGAAGTTAAGTGTCTGTCAGAAAATCTGCAGGGTTTACCTTCAGGTTATCTACTGTTGAGGTCATGTCTCTAAAGCAAGCTTTGGGGGCATTTACTTTGGCCCTTCCTCAACTAAGGAGGAGATTCCTTGCCCATCTTATGCTAAAAGGATGCAGGAGTAGGAAGAAGCATTTAGAATGACAATAATAATAATAATAACAGATCTGAAACACAAGTGTCTGCCTGGGATAATTCAAAGAGGCCACATTTAAAAAAAAAATTAACAGGACTTCCCAAGTATAAACTGAAATAACCTTTTCCATATAGTTCTAAGAAACAATTTCTAAGGAACAATTCTAGTTCTAAGTATTTAACCTGATAGTTCAGTTTTCATGTGTATAAAAATTATGCATGTGAGAGGTTATTACTGAAATCCCAGAATAGGGAAACAAATCTTATCAATTAAAAAATGAGATATATTGGGAGGGAGATTTTAGAAAAAAATGGGATATATTTCAGTACAATACGATACAGCCTTAAAAATTTTTCTCCACGTTGGGCTAGGAATGTGGCTTAGTGGTAGAGTGCTTGCTTAGCATGCCTGAAGCCATGAGTTCAATTCCTCACTACCACATAAACAGAAGAAGCCTGAAGTGGCTCTGTGGCTCAAGTGGTAGAGTGTTAGCCTTGAGTAAAAGAAGCTCAAAGACAGTGCCCAGGTCCTGAGTTCAAGCCCCAGAACTGGCAAAAAAAGAAAAGAAAAATGTTCTCCATGTGTATTTATACAATATAGTAACAAGTGAATTAATACAAAAGTTAAAATACATTCATAATGAGTAGAGATATAAAATCAATGTATGAAGTATTCTTACCAAAATATCAACTCAAAGTAGTCAAGTTCCTAGATTTAATTCCCATTTTTCAGGAAAACAGGATATAAAGGAACACTACAGTGAAATCTCAAATATAGGATACCCCTCAGAACAAAGACCCATTTACTTTGCAAATAACTTAAAAGTAAGAAAAGCTAGACACCAGTAGCTCACATCTGTAACCATAGCTACTCAGTAGGCTGAGATCTGAGAGCCCTCACATAGTTAGTCAACCTAAGCAGGAAAGTCTGTAAGACTCCTATTTCCAATTAACCATCAAAAAGCTGAAGCAGAGCCATGGCTCAAGTAGTAGAGTGCTAGCCTTGAGCAGAAAAGCTGAGGAATAGTGTCCAGGACCAGAGTTCTAGTGCACATTCACACATACATACACACACACACACATACACATTCATATTCATGTAAGAGCAACATTTCCAACTCAATACAAGATTCCAAAAATCTCTTTCAAAACTGTAGCTGTTATTTTGGCAGACTGATGAACTGATTTTAAGATGGATATAGAAACAACTCTGAAAAAGAATAAATTGAAGGACTCATACTTCCCGATTTAAAAAGTTAACTACAAAGTGACTATGAACAAGACTAGTATTGGCATAAGGGCAGATGTAAAGATCAACAGAATAGAAAAGAGAACCAAGAAATGAATCTGTATATTTATGGGTCAACGAACTTCAACCAGGAGGCCATGACAGTTCAGTGCAGGAAAGAACGTTGGTCTCAATGCTCCCATAGGATGACACTGGACCCTTCACGCCAAATACCTCCATTCCCCAGAATGAATCAAAGACAGCTGAAATTCTTTTAGGAACACAGGCATAGACCATTTTAATTTTGAATTAGGTAGTGGTTTCTTAGATATGATACCCAAAGTATAAAAAAAGACGTCATTAGCTAAAACTAAAAACTTATGTTTCAAAGGGCATTATGATGAAAGTGAAAATATGTGCAATAATCTATCTGATAAATGTCTGACATTCAAAATATGTAAAGAACTTGAAGGCTGGATAGATGTTTTCCCAAAGAAAAACATAAAAATGGCAAAGAGACACATGGTGGTTAAGGTAATTGGTCATTAGAAAGATGCAAATCCAAACCACAATGAATTTGTGACAAAAATCATCCTGGGTGATAGATAGTGGTAGAGGGCTTGCCTAGCATGCACCAAGCCCTGAGTTTGATTTCTCACTACCACTGGATGTAGTGCGGTGGCTCAACTGGTAGAGCGCTAGCCTTGAGGAAGCTCAAGGACAGTGGCCAGGCCTTGAGTTCAAGCTCAGGACTGGCCAAAAAAAAAAATCACCTCCAGTATAAAAGAAACTACCCATAAGGATGGAATAATTTAAAAAAAAATAATTTTAAAGAAGAGAAAGGCAAGCATTGGCAAGGATGTCAAAAGAGATCAGAAGCTTCATATGCTATTGGTACAATGAAAAAATAGTGTACCAACTTTGGAAAGTAATAATTTCCTAAAAAATTAAATATACAATTATCACATGGTCCAAGACTAAAAATAGTTGTCTAAACAAAAACCTGAGACTATTCATAGCAGCATAATTTATATTAGCCAAAAACCCTCCATGACCAAAGTAATGGACAAACACAATGTATACATTATATAAATAGGCATCATGCAGTCACCAGTATATACTACTTCATACTACAACATGGATGAATGTTGAAAATACATCAACTTAAAAGAAGCCAAACACATAGGACACATATTACGTGATTACCCTGATATGAAATGGCCAAGAAAGGCAAATCCACAAAGCAAGCTGATTAGTGGTTGCCAGTAACTAAGAAGAGGGCATAGAGAGCATCCTGTGAAGAAGTAAAGGTTTTCTGCCTGTTGAAAATGTTTTGGAATTAGATAATAACTGTGATGATTGAACAACCTTGTCAACACACTAAAAATCACTGAACAGTATTCTTTAAGAGGATGAGTTGTATCCCAGTAACTTTAAAACAAAAACGTTATGAGACAAATACAGAGGCTGGCCCTTCCTTGAATCTTGATTTAAAAACCAAAACCAAAACAAAACAAAAACTAATTTGTCAATCAAGCCAGGTGGAGTAGTACTTCACTTGTATTTCTACCACTCAAGAGGCTGAGGAGGGCTGCATTCTTGAAGCCTGCCAAGGCTAAGAGACCGTATTTCCCAAATAGATAAACTAGGAAAATAACTACTAACTTGACGTTTGATAATTACTGTGATTATTATAGATATGGCCATGGTATTACAATTGTTAAAGAAACTAACTTACTTTTTAGAAATATGTATTAAAGAATTATGAAATGATTTCTGGGATTTGTCACAAAACACTATACTTGGGAAGGTGTAAGCAAAACATTGGATACATATTACAAACCTTTATGGACTCAGTGGTAAAGCACATGCATAAGGTCCTCAGTTCAACCTTGCACCACACATACACATACAAATATACATACCTATATGTATACATATGTATGTATGAAATGCTGATGGTAGGATAAAGGGGTTCTTTATATTGTTATTTCAACTTCTGAAACTGTTTCAAGTTATCTATAATAAAACAGAGGATGTCTTCTTTTTGGTGGTACTGGAGTTTGAACTCAGCATCATGCTGGCACAGCAGAAGCTCTACCTCTTTAGTCTCAATTCCAGCCCTTTTTTGCTTTATTTTCCAATAGGGTCATACAATTTTGCCAGAGCTGGCCTAGCACCACAATCTTCCACCTATAGCATCACAGGTATATGCTGCCACACCTATAGTTTACCGAGATGGGTCTTGCTAACTTTTTTGACCGGGCTGGTCTCAAACCACAATTGTCCAGGTCTCTACCTCCCAAATAGGTAGGATTAGACATGAGCCACCATACCCAGGAAGTACATATATATTTTGTACACACACAGAATAGGTCTGGATGGGTACATAAGAAATATATACTTCTTTCTTGTGGAAAAGAACTGTATTGAAGACAGTGTTGGTGGAAGAGAGGCTCTTCACTCATTTTTTTAAAAGCAGATTCTAGAGCAGAAAGATAAAAGCAACAGCCCACCACCACTGGTACTCTATGGGTCATTTAACAAAAAAATTTTTTTGAGATAAAAGAATGTAAGCCCTGTTTTTCAGATGACCTGCTAAGTTTAATAGAATCAATTCCAGACCAAAACCAGACTTGAATTTCTAATCCAGCCTCTAAGAACATTCCCTTTCATTTACTTGGTGCCACTTGATATAGCAGCATATTCATCACATGAAAGTCACTAGCAAAGCAAGTGTACTCCTGGGCAGTATATTACACTTCTAGGCTCAATCCAGCCATCCGCAGGAGTCAGGCATTCTACTTTCTATGGTACCAAGCCAGGTGAAATCAAGAATCTTGACATTTGGCAGAGAAAGAGACAAAGCCTTTGTGAGTAGAAGCCATCTGACCAGAGCTTTGTAAGCACTCCAAGGATGGCAACTGTCATTTACCAGATCTCCCGATAGATCAGGTATAAATCTTGCCTGGTATAAAAGTTTGGTAAGCTAAGTTTAGAAGGGCTTATATGAAAACAGGAATGCACTAATTTACAGATGCAATGATTCCAAGTTCCTCCCCAAGCTTCACAAGTTGCATGAGTAAAAGAAAAAGGAAGGTGCTGCCTACCTTGGCTCTTCTCATCTGGGTCAGGGTCCGGTTTCAGTCTTTTCACACTGTTGCCACTCTCTGAGCTGTAACAAAAATATGGCAACCTCAGCTATGACCAATCTTAAGGATCAAAACTTTGGGAGTCAGGGGCTCTAGAAACATTGTATGAGTCATGGGCAGCCTCGGGGAACTGGAATATCTGAAATGGAAAGCCTTTATTTGGGTTTCTAATCAAAGTTTACTTCTGCTGAAGGGCCTACCACAAGCAGGAAACCAAGTAAGCAAGTTCTTGGGGTTGGTAGTACACCAGGCTTTATCCCTAATATAGCACCGCCCTTTATCCTGATTGGTCAGAAATTACGTTCATAATCTTGCGATTGGCTAGTTTGAAATGGTTTCAACGTTTATGTGAGCAATCAACCAAAACCAGAACACCTGGCCAAAACTTGTCAGAAAAACCATTCTTACTCAGCTGGTGCTCTACTGCTTGAGCTATGCCTCCAGCCTCTAGAACAATTCTTATAACAGGAGTGACTTAACTAAAATACCTTCTTGTAAGATGGTGGCTACCCTTAAAAAGGCAGTGCTGGTTGGGCCCAGGTGGATCACACCTATATACTAGCTAATTAAGAGGCTTAGATCTAAGGATGGCAATTCAAAGCCAGCCCCAGGCAAACAAATCCAAGACTCCAATTAACCAGAAAAAAAGATGCAAGTGGAGACAAGACATAAGTCGTAGAATGCCAGGCATGAATGAGTGAAAAAGCCAAATGAGAGTAGGAGACCCAGAGTTCAAGAGGCACGCCCGCGCGCGCACGCGCGCGCACACACACGCACACGCACACACACACAAAGATGTACATACAAGCCACAATGTAATTAAGTATCAGTAATGCATGATGAATAGCATATCTCACAGCTTTTAAGACACCAATGAAGGTGTTAAAATGTGGGAGAAGGAAATGGGGTTTTTTTTAGAACCATTGAAATATGGTTATTTCAACACAGAAATTTTAAAATGTATTTCTCAATTATTCCTGAACCTAAGTCACATGGGAAATTTTTAGAAGGAAATATAAAACTTGTATTCAATAAAAGCGGAGGAAATTTTGTAGCAATGGAACTTATAACTAAAAATGAATGAACTACTTATCCAACAGTTATCTATACCAACAAAGCAAAAATCCCTTTGAAGAAGGCATGAAATAGGTGCTGACGCCAGGCTTCCTACACACATGAACAGCTTCAGATCTTTACCAGGCACCAGAATCACAATCAAGACTCCCACCTTTCAAATTAGTATACCAGAATGTATAAAGCCTGGGAATCCACATTCTTAAATTCACAGGCAAATCTAATAAACCCACGACAGAGATTATTGGGAATTCCTGCCCCAAGAGGCAAATATATTACTTTGTTCTTACAAAGCAACATTAAATGATGTAGTTTCAAAACCCAAAAGGGTTTCTATGCAGGTCACCAAATAGCAGAGCACTTCTAAGGTGATTAAAGTAAGGGAGATAGTTAAAATATTGACTTGGTACCAGCAAGGACAAGAGCACCACCAAGAAGTGTCTACCTGAAGAACTCTTCCTTGGCACAATCTAGTAAAACTACCCAGGTCTGTGTGGCAATTTGCATGAGTTCTTGAGAAGAGTGACTAATAGCTAAGGGCCCTTTTCAGGCTACTCATCCTCCCCTCGCCTCTGCTGTACCACAAGGACATTTTACATGTAGGCAATGTTCTTAGGAACATCTGTAGCAGATGGATGGTGTGCTAAACCGCAAGATTGCATCAATACACTCCTTTCAAAACACATGGCTGGCTGCCAATATGCCATATTGATTTTCCTAATAGACTACACTTACACTTAACATCATTTTGCTCATGGTCTGGTTGGTCCAACTGATTCAGTCACTCTGTGCCATTTTAGGACTTGAAAAGGGAGGAGGAACATGACAAAGAAGTTATCAAAATCTCTGGGTAGTACTACCACCCCCACATCAATCAAACTGAGCCACAGCCAGTTCAGTAACCCTGTCACAGCTGCCACATTGTTTCAGTGTCTTTGAAGCAGCTGCTTATTGCTTGGGATGTTCTCTTGTTTATCAAAGCCTTAGTATCCTATCCAATCAGCAACTTTTCTTTTTGTCAGCTGTGGGGCTTGAACTCAGGGCCGAATGTGTTCCTCAGCCTCTTGGTGCTCATGGTTACCGTTCTACCACTAGACACAACGCCACAATACCACTTCTGGTTTTTTGATGGTTAACTTGAGATAAGAGGCTCACAGACTTTCCTGCTTGGGTTGGCTCTGAACTGCTATCCTCAGATTTCAGCCTCTTGGGTAGTTAAGATTACAGGTGTGAGCACTGGAGCCAGGCTTTTTTTCACTTTTGAAAAAAACAAACTATAAGTAGTCTAAGACTATGTGTAGTCAGTTATACAACACACACACAGAGACACAGTCTCTACATAGTCTAAGCTATCCTGGAACTCACAATCCTCCTGCCTGAGACTCCTCAGGGCTGCGATTATAAACATGCCATTATACTATAGCTGGCTTCAAGTATCATATTGTGAATGCTATCCCTAGCTAGAGCTCACCCCCCTACCCACCCAGCAGAATGCAATCTTCTTCATTGTACTTGTTACCCTCTACAGAGTCCTAGACTCAAACACACTGCCTCGTGTGTCTAAAAACAGGCTCAAATACTGAGCTCCTGCTCAGTATTGACAAAACAGTGTCAATTGTCAGGCTTCCCATTTGTATGACAGGAATTATAATAATCCATAGTAAAGTTTATCATAAGGGGAAGAGCATTCACAGGAAGCAAGAGTAGCTTATGACGTTAACCTTTTGTGCGAGATACCATTTCACAAGGGGAGTTAACAGGGGATATGGCCAGAGGGAGGTTCACTGTGTGAGTGCTGGCTGACCTCTTATGCTTCACAGCTCCTGCCAACAGCTTCGCCTGGGAGAACTTGTTCTTGGTTTCTATGGGTTTCACAGCCAGCTTCTTCTCCATTTCTTTCTTATTTTCTGTGGTATTACCCACCTTGTTAAGATTACTGTGAGTTACAGGTTAAGGATTAAACTACACAAAGGAAGCCACAAGGCCATGGTACACTGAGGACAAGTATAATCTACTAGCCCCTCTAAACCATCACATTTAGTCTATTTATACAAGTAATTTAAAAACAAAACAAAACAACTAAAAACTCTTTGCCTCTTTATTCTGCAGGTCAAATTCAGCTGATTTGACCCAAGGAAGATAACATAATCAAACCCAAGATAACATATGGAAACAGCATTTCCTCTCATTCAAAATGACAATCTAAGTATAGCTAGAAACCCAACTGTCACTGATAACATGGTCAAGATCATGCCTGAAGGAAAGGGGGGACTGGGCACAATGTCCTCATGACTGCAGTGGCCCTCCACCACACTCCTACTGCTCTCCTGTAAGAATACAAGCAGCACCAAACTACTACTCTGCCCCAGGGCCTATTTAAAGCTCTCTTAAGTTGATTTCAATGAGGGAAGGAATTGTATGCAAACAGGCCCTTGAGAAGAGAAGAGAAGAAAAGAGAAGAAAAGAGAAGAGGGGAGGGGAACAGAAGGGGGAGGGGGCGGAAGGAGGATGGGGCAGAAGGGGGAAGGGGGAGGGAAGCAGGGATGTTGCTCAAGTGGTAGAATGCTGGGATTGAACACAGAAAACTCAGAAACACAGCCCAGGACCAGAGTTCAAGCCCTAGGAACACACACACACACACACACACACACACACACACACACACACACACACAGACACACACAGAAAAAGAAAAAAAGCATAAACAGAGCACATGAAACCCCTCATTTTTCATGTTTGGATCCAATCTCAGGTGCACAGGGTCAGATAATTGCTGTTCTTTTCACCAGCCCCTCATCTCTCACCACCACCCCACCCCTGAACCATCCTTTACATTCTTTTGCACATTTCTTAGACAGCACCTAAGAAGTCAGTGTGGTACAAGTTGCCATTGTGCATTACTGGAACAACAGTGACATCTAGTGACCAAGAAACCTGAAAGCAGCCCAAAGCAGCAAGAGACATCAGTTGAGATTGTCAGTCTCATATTTTCCAACAAAAAACAATGGCATTGGTCCAATGAAGCATTTTTTTTAATTTTATATAAATTTTATAAAAATTTAAAAAATTGTATATAACGTGAAAATGGAACTATATAATATGTATCTACGACAATAAACTCTCAGCTTAATTTTAATTTTGTTCTTAATTATATTGATATGCCAGGGATTTTATATAGAGATCCCATTCTTGAATACTTATTTGTTAAACCTGACATTTGAAATATGATGTAAAAAAAAAACGATGTTAATAAAATCTTTTAAAAAAAATAAAAATACAGGGCCGGGAGTTTGGCCTAGTAGTAGAGTACTTGCCTAGCATGCACGAAGACCTGGGTTCAATTCCTCGGTACCACATACATAGAAAAAAGTTGGAAGTGGTGCTGTTGCGCCAGTGTAGAGCTCTAGCCTTGAGAAAG
Organism: Megascapheus bottae; assembly: GCF_031878675.1. Taxonomy (NCBI): domain Eukaryota; kingdom Metazoa; phylum Chordata; class Mammalia; order Rodentia; family Geomyidae; genus Megascapheus; species Megascapheus bottae. The sequence continues at coordinate 19,692,160 of NC_143532.1, read as the reverse complement.
TCCAATGACAGTGCTAAGGCCCTGAGCTCAAGCCCTGAGCTCAAGCCCAGGACTGGCAATAAATAAATAAATAAATAAATTAATTAATTAAAAATACAAAAAAATGGAATTACATACATTGAGGGGTTGAGTAGGGATGGGAAAGATAGGAGAGAATAATGAAAGGGGTAACACTGATCAAGATACAGTGTGCTCACAAATTGACATGTTGATTTGAAACCTCTACTTAAGGGTAATTGTTTTTAAATGAAAATTTTTAAAGGTATTATATAATACTGTTAAGCGTTAAGTTAGCATGAGAAAAAAACAACAATATCTGTTCTATTTACATGGCACAAACTACATCTTATTCATATTCAGTGGTATCATATTACAAAATGTATCATGAGGGTGGAGGTCAGTGGTAAAGTGCCCACCTAGCATGTGACAGGAAGCCCTGGGTTTCATCCCTAGTACTACAAAAAATAAAAAATAAAATAAAATATATCTTGTTACAATGAACAAAAGCAAGAGCCAGATCCTAATCTAGAGATCTAATAAACAAATGTCTGATCCTTCCACTACTATCTCCATACTTCTCTGGCTATTTACGTGTTTGGGAATGGAAGCCTTGCTGTTCTTCAGCTTTTCTAAACAGGCAGAACTTTTCAGTTACCTTTGGAGTCTCTTCAATGCTGTACTGAAATGTTACAGAACAGCAAAGTGTTTGTTCTTTCTTTCCACTGAGTTGAAAACTGAAGGGCTTCTCACATTCACAGCCCAGCTACCCAACATGTCCTTTGGGAGACATTCTGTCCTATTTGCTAGACTGCCAACCTAAAACAAGACAAAATTCAACTGAGAAATGTAATTAGTGTATTCCCTCTGAAGAAAAAGCTGAAAACATGTATCTGCCTATCTCTATAAATGTCAGCATTTAATACTTATTCTGGGGTCCATCAGGGTAGGCAGGAATGAAGGGGGTGTAGAAGACTGAATCAATGCTTCAAATAAGAGAGGTGTAACTTAGACCAACAACTATGTTCACATTGCACCTAAATGCTATGACAAATTGACTGTGAGCCAGGACTTCTGTGTTGCCAGATCAGAGCTATACGGAATTCCAGGGACTCTGTCTACACCTGTCCCATCCTTTCCTTCTCTCTTTTCTTTTCTTTCTTCCCTCTCTTTTTCTTTTCTTTCTTTTTTTTTCTTTTTTTTTTTTTTGTCAGTTGTGCAGCTTAGACTCTGGGCCTGGGTGCTGTCCCTGAGCTCTTCAGCTCAAGGCTACCACCTACCCCTGGAGCCACAGCCCTGGTTAATTGGAGAGAAGAGTCTCATGGACTTTTGTTCCTTAGGCTGACTTTGAACCACGATCCTCAGATCTCAGCCTCCCAAGTAGCTAGAATTACAGGCATGAGCCACTGCGCCTGGCTTCTTCCCTTTCTTTTTCTTTCATTTCCTTCCTTCCTCCTCCTTCCCCTTTTTGTTGGTCGACTGTGGGACTTGAACTCAAGGACTAGGCATTGTCCCTGAGCTTCTTTTGCTCAAGGCTAGAGCTCTAGCACTTTGAGCCATAGATCCTCTTGTAGCTTTCTGGTGGTTAACTGGGAATAACAGGCTCACAGACTTTCCTGCTCTGACTGGCTTTGAACTGTGCTGTTCTTCAGATCTCAACCTTCTGAGTAGCTAGGATTACAAGTCTTAATTTCTTTCTGTGATAGGATCTTAGTATGTAATCCAGGCTGCCCTTCATGATCCTCTAACCTTAGTCTCCTGAGTGCTGGAATTACAGGCATGCACCACACTTAGCTCCTTCCTAACTACGAAATCTCTTACGTACTCCTAGGCATGAAAATGCCAACTAACACACATAGCCACACATGATGAATACCTTAGAGAGAATACCTTAAAGGAAAGCCTATTCAAACATAGTAGTAATAATGAGGCTATTCACCCTGTAAGTTTGCAATAGTTAGGATAACCATATCAGTGTGTCCTGCTAGTCACCTGCTCACATACTTACTGAGAACCTACTATACCAGGCACTACGTAAATCAATAGTGACCAAGTCCTTGATCTAGCTCCAAGTCCCGGCTCTGATGGATTTTCAGATAGTAACTAATGCCATTTTAAAAACTATATTACAGAGCTGAGGCCACAGCCCAGTGGTATGGCAAGTGCACAGCATGCATAAAGGCCTGGTCTATCCCCCAGCATAAAGAAAAAAGTTGTAACAGACAACAGTGGTGTGGGGACAATTGAAATTGGGTACGTGGGGGAAGAGTCTGAGGAGTGGTAAGCTGAGACCTGAGTGCCATGAAATGTTAGGAAGAACATTACAGACAAGGAAACAGCTTGAGGTCTTGAGCTAGAATCAAACTCAATATAACTGGAAGACTAGAGGAATGGAATACAGATAACATGAAGAAGAGTGGTTTGAACACACAAGAGTGGTGGCTAGCTTAAATCATGTGGTATGCAATGAAGAGGTAACTTCAGGATTGGTGAAAAGTGGTTGCCTAGAATACAGGAGGTCCTGGATTCAATCACCAGTATGGGGGAGGGGAAAAAAGGACTGTAGACAAGTATAAAAGAAGTCAGTGTTTCAAGTAAGTGACATGATGTCATGCCAAATAAGAAAGTTCTTTTTGTTTTCCAAGGAACAGATTGTAAGAAGATGAAAGTAGAAACAGAAACTATATGGTCACAGAGTACATAATTACTGCCATGACAGGAGACATAGCAAGAATTAGACTTTGAGTTCATTTTGATAGGAATTTTTAGGTCAGGCAGCTGGAAGTGTAACAGCACTAGTTACTCAGACTAGAGACTAGAAAGACCATAAAGAGACTGCAGTGGAGGGCAGTAAGGAGGGAAGAGGTATATGGCCTTGAACTGAGAATTCTGATTCATCCAAGTTACATTTGCCTATTAAGACATTCAGGCTGGACCTGATGATGCATATCTGAAATGTCAGGGCTTGAGGCAGGAGAAAAGTAACAGGAGATCCTGTCTGAAGTGATTGTTGCTCTCTCAGGTCTTCTATGGGGACAAAGCACACCATACCAGGAGAAAAGCCTCACAGAGAAAAGAGATATTCTGAAAGTCAATTTTTTTTCAATAAATAATTTTCATCATTTCAAGAAACACTAATACATACAGCCTGAAAAAATAGAGTGTAGTTGTAAAACATGTCCTTCTTAAACTCAGAAGCAGTTTCTCTCTGGATGAGGTTGACTGAATAGCCCATCTGTCTCTCTTATACCACATGGCAAGAATACCCTGCTCTGATTTTAAGCATTTATGCCTTCAGTTAATCCTTAAGGATGTGAATTTTTTATTATGATAGACTCCACAAATGACTACTATTCATTCATTCAGTGGCAGGTACCCATGTTGAAAGAGACTGTGGACGTCACCACATGGAAAGTGGTACTTGATAGGTTTCCCAGAGTACAAAGGATATTCTGTATTCCTTCAGTTCTTTCAGTTCTTCTTCTCTTCGCTGCTTTTCTATTAGTTCCTGCTGCCGAGAAACCTCATCAAGGAAGTTGGTCTCATCTTCATCTAAGCCTCTTACCATGTTCTCTGAGGAAATAATTAAACAAAGAACACTGTGCAGGCTAAGGAGCAAATACAGTCTTTTCTGACTTTTCTTTTCTCCTTCCTAAAAAACAGCAAGTCTTTAGAGGTTTAGAAAATAGAACTTTTAAACACCATGGTTTTTGGATAAATAACACAGTATAAAATTAAGACATTTCTCCCATTACTAGATATTTACAGGTATTAGTAGAGAATTGAAATGGTATCTTGAGCTCTAAACAAAAATGTTCAGTGTGCTATCGAAGGCAGAGGACTGTCTCTTTTCAACCAAATGAGCATCTGGAGACTAGGTAATCAAGACAATTCCACTGCTGATTAGAAGAGTGTTGCATGAGGCAAAAGTGCATCAAAAGGCCCAGTGGAGTCCCCCAACTGTGCATTTGCTGAAGCTTACTGAATTTGAACTGTTCCTCATACTCCTGCTGCTTCCTGTCCTTCTGCTCCTGTAGCCGTTCATATAGAGACCGGGGGTCATAAACCTCCTCTGGACATTCTGAAAGGAAAATGAGGAGAAGAAAGGTAAGGGGAAAAGATAAGATACTACAGAATCATATCATATTATTTTGGAATTGCACAGACATCAAGTCTCAACAACTAAGGCGATAATAAAAATTGCACAAAGTCCCTTCCCTTTGCACCTGAGACAAGCAGTTCGCAAAGCCACTTGTCAATGTCAACAAGGCCCATGGCCTGAGACAGCTCAATGGATGTGCAGCCGACCAGACTGTCCACACAAACCATGGATCCACCTTCAAGGAACATACAGACTGGCAGAATCTGGAGGCTGTGTGGTGGAGAGCATTCTGGTTCTACCATGGAAGCCTTACACAGGCTGCTTCACTCTCTGGGCTGGGGTTCTCATCTCTAAAGTGAGGACAATTAGCACCTCCTTGGCAGGCTTGTTGAGAGGTTAAGATCATTACATTGAATGTTCAGCTATAGGCCTACACACCTTCTGGATCTTCAGGTTTTCGAACTTTCTCCCATTCTTCTTGCCTCCTTTTGCGCCGTTCATCTAGTTCTGCCTCAGACACAAACCTCTTTTTGATGACAAGGTTACCATCATCTCCTCCATCCATAATGGGACAATCTACATAAAGAGGAGAGAGAGGAAAGGGAGAGAAGAGATAAGGGAGAGAAATGGAAAGAAGAGAGAGGAGAGGAGAGAGACAGAGAGGAGAGGAGAAAGGAGAGATAGGACACAGAGAAAGAGACTACAATTAAAATTCCAAAGAGAAACAAGATTCAGCTCTGACTCACCCAAAATAGTCATTTAAATTTTTCTTCCAGTTTAAAACTGAAAAAAAATTTCTTAGTATTTTTTTTCTAGGTCATTGATGACCACACATATTTCACACTGTTTTAATTTACCAAGTATTTTTTGTTTTGTTTTTGCTGGCCATGAGTCTGGGCCTGGGCTCCGTCTCTGAGCTTATTTTTACTCAAGGCTAGCACTCTACCATTTGAGCCACAGCACAGCACTTGAACCACAGCACAACTCCTGGCTTTTTTCTGAGTAGATTATTGGAGATGAGTCTCACAGACTTTCTTGCCCAAGCTGGCTTCAAACCACAATCCTCAGATCTCAGCCTCCTGCATAGCTAGGATTACAAGTGTGACCCACCACAGCCTGGCTATCAGGTAGGGTTTTTTTGTTTGTTTGTTTGTTTTTTTATTAATATCATTCCATCTACACAGTCAGTGAGAATTTGGAGTAATTCTCATTACCTAGTATTCCACAATAAACCTTACACCGCAGTTCTCTCTATCTCTATATTCTAGATAAAGTGGCCTCCTCGGTATCCTATCTTCTCCCTAGTTCTTACCCAACTTTAATTTCTATATCTTTTTTTTGGGGGGGGGCGCGATACTGGGATTTGAACTCAGGAGTGAAGTTCACTAGGCAGGCATTCTACAGCCGGGCCATATCTTTTCTGCACTGATCATTTATATTCTTTTGCAAGTACTAGAACTTAGGGCCTTACACTCACTTGGCTGGCTTGCTCAGTTCTGCCACTTGAATCATGTCTCCAGCCCAGTATTCTACTAGTTATTTTGGAGATGGAGTCTCATAAACTTTCATGCCTAGGCTGGTTTCAAACCATGATCCTCCAGATCTCAGCCCCTTGAATGACTGTGAGCTACCAGCATCTGGCTTGCACTGAAAATTTCTCTGTCTCCCTCTGCTTCTCTGTCTCTCTCTCTATATGGATTGAGTATATCCAACACCACATATACCAGTGTGAATACACCACACACACGTACATATACATACACACATATTGGGTTGAGTATAAGCCTTCTTGTTAGAAAATACTGTATAAATTATATATATTATATTCTATATATATTATGCATATATAAATATAATGTATGTATGTATGTATGTATGTTGTGAGGCTTGAACTCAGGGCCTAGGGGCTGTCCCTGAGCTTTTTTGTTATCACTTTGAGCCACAGCATCACTTCTGATTTTCTTGTCTGGACTGGCTTTGAACCATGATCCTCAGATTTTAGCCTCCTAAGTAGCTAGGATTATAGGCGTGAGCCACTAGAACCTGGCTTACATTGGATATTTTTGATAGGGTCTCTCTTTTTGCCCAGGCCCTTGCCTAGACTGATTCTACCTACTTTACACATTCTTGTCATATTATCCTCTCAATCTCAACATCCCAAGTAGCTGGGATTATAGGTCTGAGTCTCTGGCACCCAGTTTTCTTTCTTTCTTCTTTTCTTCCTTCCTGTTCCTCTCTTCCCCCCCCCCCCACCCCAAATCCTGGGGCTTGAACTCAGGGCCTCGGCACTGTCCTTGAGCTTTCTCAAGGCTAGTACTCTACCACTTGAGACAAAGCACCACTTCTGGCCTTTTCTGCATATATGTGGTACTGAGGACCTGAACCCAGGGCTTTGTGCATGTAAGATAAGCATTTTACCACTAGGCCACACTCCTGCCCCCAACTATCTTCATTTTTACCTGATCTTGTTTCCAGCGAGATTCAGGTGAAGAACCTTAGGTACTCAAAGAGACTTAGTGATGGGGTCCAGTCTGTAGAGTGAAAAATGCCAGGCCTAGAGGTACACAAACCATAAAAGGAGAAAGTAAGACTAGAAGAATCTGGATCTCCCAACCTCTAGTATAAGCTGACTCCTTATATTTGGCTTGACTCTCCTGTTAATGTACATTTGCGACACTTAATAGTCAATCTTCAGCTCTTTTCTTATTGCCTCAACAACCTCAACTATGTTATGCATTTTTTTTGGGGGGAGGGGATGAGAGAGCTGGGGTTTAAACCCCATGCTTGCTAAGCATGCCACTTACCCAGCCTTTTTTGCTTTTGTTAATTTTTGGTTAGGGTCTCATGTTTTTGCTGAAGCAATCCTGGACCAAATCCTCTTTTCCATGCCTCTCAAGTGGCTGAATGTACTTCCATCATACCTAAGATATTTTTGTTAAGGTGGAGGTCACACTAACATTTTGCCTGGACTGGTCTCAAACTGTAGTCCTCCAGATCTCACTCACTTCATGCATATCTTGATGTAGAAGATTGCCAAATCTCTTCTCTCTATACATATACCTGAACCTTGCTCCAGGGAAGAGGGAGAATGAAATAGAAGAGTATGTATTGCTCTTTTTACAGTAAACCTCTCTCATGGGAGAGTGACCAAGACGCATTGTCCACATAAACAGATGTGTCAAATTGAACCTTTTTAGGTAACTATTTGAAGGTAATTTTTTAAAAAAGAAAATGAGGGCTGGGAGTTTGGCCTAATAGTAGAGTGCTTGCCTAGCATGCACGAAGACCCGGAATTGATTCCTCGTTACCACATACATAGAAAAAAAGCCAGAAGTGGTGCTGAGGCTCAAGTGGTAGAGCTCTAGCCTTCAGAAAGTCCAAGGACAGTGCTCAGGCCCTGAGCTCAATCCCAGGACTGGCAAAAAAAAAAAAAAAAAAGAATGAGTAATTTTCCTTTTTCATATCAATTCCCATTTGCTTTTGGAATTCACCCTCTACTCAGATATGCTATATTATTTATAATAATATTCTCTAACAAGGAGGCATATACTCAATCCAAAGTTCAAATGCCTCTAACAAGAAGAACAAAGTGTACTAAGACTAATTTGTCTGCTACCACAAAAACAGAATTCAAAAATATTCTCTCCCCTCAACTTCAAGCTCTAATTTATGGCTGGCACTCTACTACTTGAACCATGTCTCTGGTTCCAGCTTTTTCCTGGGTAGCTGGAAGAAAGAGTGTCTCAAACTTTTCTGCCTGGTTTGACTCTGAACTTCAATCCTCAGATCTCAGTACTCTGAGTAGCTAGGATTAAAGGCATGAGACACTGGTTCTTGGTTCATGTGGCGTACACTTAAAAAAAAAATGTGCTAAAATAGCCACACACACGTGGATACTTTCTCTTTACAGATAAAGTTGAGGCCTAGCCTATAATCCTAGCTACTCAGGAGGCTGAGACTTGAGGATCATAGTTCAAAGCCAGGCCAGGCGTGAAAGTCCATGAGACTCTTATCTCCAATTAACCACTAGAAAACTGGAAGTGACACTGTGGCTCAAGTGGTACAGCGGCAGCCTTGTGCTGAAGAGCTCAGGGACAGTGCCCAGGCCCAGAGTTCAGAATTCATAACCCATGACCAAAAAAAAAAAAAAAAAAAGTTGAAACCTAGAAAAGTTAGGTTATTTGGGTGAGATAAAGGTGGTAAATGACTTGAGCTGAAATTCAAATCCAGGCTATGTAGAATATTCACACTCTTATCTACTTAAACATCCTCTTCCCTAGAAACCTTGTTCTTCCTACATCAGATCCCTTTGCCAAGAATGCTCACAAAACATTTTTATCCAGGAAAGAAAGAAGTGGAAGCTAGAACAACAAATCCAAACATTCAGAATAAGAAAAATTATCTCTGTCTGAATCCTACTATTGAGGTTCTAGTTCACTGAATCAACTATGAAAGAGAACTGGAAAACTACTCAAGAGAAAACAATCAACCGCCAGAAGCTTTTGTTCCTACCTAAGGCCCAGTCTGGACATCTCTGATGTAGTAGTACTTAATGTCTTACTATAAGACTTACTATAAAAGCAGAATTGTTCAGTCTCTATGTCCAAGCCAAAAATTCCTCAAGCTCTGCAGAACAACCACTTAGGAAATAAGAGCCAACGATTCTCATTTGTCCTTGACAGAGAAAATGTAAACTATGTCAGGACTCTAATGGACGAGACACATACTGAACACTCACTCTATTTTTTAATACTGTATTAGTTGTCCAATTTCCTTTCCTTATTCCTATATCTTGGTCAATAATTCAGAGTGTGACAGGTCCTTCCAGCCTACCTGATATGACACTTCATTGGCATCTAAATCTGACTCATATCTAAAAACTTCAAGATGGACCACCACACTCTGTTCTCAGGCAGGAGTTCATGCTTAGATAGAGCTGAGATCCATTTTCCTACATACTTCATATACAAATTAGGTGGGATTTTTTTCCAACATGATAAGACTTCAGTTGTTTGAAGATAACTCCCATATTCCTCTTAACTGGTTGCTTTTCTGAGCCAAACTTCCCCTGTTGCATTAGTTTTAGAAATGGAGAAAAGTACATGTCCTACACCAGTGACTTCATCAGACTGTATTTATGATTTAAAGTTCTCCACTCTCATATTTTTGTTTTTCTGCCAGTCCTGGGGCTTGATCTCGGGGCTTGGGTACCATCTTTGAGCCTCTTTGTGCTCAAGACTAGTACTCTACCACTTGAGCCACAATGCCACTTCTAACTTTTTCTGCGTTAGTTTACTGGAGATAAAAGTCTCATGGACTTTCCTGCCTGGTCTGACTTCCAACTATAAGATCTCCTGAATAGCTAGAAATAGAAGTGTGAGGCTCCAGCATCCGCTCACTCTGTATTTTTAAAAATGAAAACAATATATATCCTGAAAAAAAACTTCCAATAAGCCAAAAAAAATCTAGGAGTTTGGATTTGAAATAGAAGTTCTAGAAGAGTAAGAATCTTCCCAGGGTCTGGAAATGTGGCCTAGTAGTAGAGTGTTTGCCTAGCATGCATGAAGCCCTAGGTTTAATTCCCAGGTAACATATACACAGAAAAAGCTATAAGTGGTGCTGTGGCTTAAGTGATAGAGTACCAGCCTGGAGAAAGCTCAAGGACAATGGCAAGGCCCTTAGTTCAAGTCCCAGGACTGGCAAAAAAAAAAAAAATCTTCCCAGTATTTATGAATCACTTGGAAAAAAAGACAAACTTATGGATTCTAAGAAATCCTTCTTACTCTTTCTTATCAATTTTCTCCAATAACCAAGAAGTATTGACCTTCTACACAAGGGGAGGTAGTCTGCACTCTCCTCTTTCACCTATAAGAACAAAAATCACAATTAGTGATTTTAGTGAAACAAAGTAGGGGCCAGGAGTATGGTCTAGTGGTAGAGTTCTTGCCTAGCATGCACAAAGCCCTGGGTTCCATTCCTTGGTATCACATACACAGAAAAAGTGGAAAGTGGTAGAGTGCTATCCTGGAGAAAGCTCAAGGACAGTACCCAGGCCCTGAGTTCAAGCCCCAGGACTGGCCCCAGGTAAAAACCACATTTTAGAAATAAATTCAAAGAGCTTTACAATTTAACAGAGAAACTATTTCCCATCAGCTCTCAAAAATACTGTTACTAATGGTTACTTTTTCCCCCCACCCCCAGAGTCCAGGCTAGGCTCAAACTAATGGTTCTACTGAAATTACAGGGCTATTCTAACCTTCCCAGCTCTGGATTTCTATAAGGGCTTTTTAAAAGGGCTTATCTTAAACAGACTTCGTTATCTACCTCTTTTTGGGGTGCAGGGTGTGAGACAATGTCTTGTTATATAGTCTAGGTGGGCCTCAAACTCATAATCCTCCTGCCTCAGTCTCATCTATTTTTCAATCTCCATTTCCTTCTGTAGGTTCTCAGTCCAGGAGAGTCAACTGCTGTTGCTCCCTCCTTATCTCCACTAAGTGGCTCTATCGACTAACTAATCTGGCTATCTTTCTAAATTTGGAAAAGTCCAAGAACAGGCAGCCATACTTCTGGATATTCTGGAATAAGACAGAACAATTTTCTCCAGAAATATTCAAGATTCAAACCATTATTAACGAATAGCCAAATAAGTTTAACTTTAGTTACATTTCGGTATACCTATTCCAAGTCAATGACTCTTTCACAAGTTCCTTCTGTTCTAGTCCCCTTATGAAGAAGGCTACAGGTAATGAGAAAGACTATAAACTCAGCCAGAAAGCAAGAGACCTGGATTCAAAACCCAAGCAGTTCTGCCTCTTTTTTTTTTTTGCCAGTCCTGGTCTTGAGCTCAGGGCCTGAGCACTGTTGTTGGACTTTCTGAAGGCTAGAGCTCTACCACTTGAGCCCCAGCACCACCTCTGGCTTTTTCTATATATGTGGTACCAAGGAATCGAACCCGGGTCTTCATGCATGCTAGGCAAGCACTTTAACCACTAGGCCAAACTCTCAGCCCAGTTCTGCCTCTTATAGTGTGGTACTTAAACTCCACTGAGTCCTGATGGCCTCATCCTCAGACAGCAATTACCAACGTTAATCAAAATAGCACTACATAACATAAAGCTTTTATGTGGGAAAGTAACAATTCGCACAAAGTACTTAACACTGGCACAAGCTTTAAGTGCTTTGAAAGGTTTCCCATTACTGCAAAGAACTATACTATGCTCTGGACAGGCTATACAGGGGAGAGAAATGCTGCCTGCACTCAAGTCAAAAAGAGATCAGTGACCTAAATAAACAGAACATATGAAGTGGAAAAGGTACCACATCAAACAGAGAAGTCAGCAAACACGCACATCTTTAACTTTAACAAAAAACAATGAATTATACTTTCCACAGAATTTGATAATTCAATATTTGCTCTTTCCTTATTATTTACTTAACCACTTTATTAGTAGTTCAATTTAAATAAACTCAACATTGTGCTAAAAATTTTATTGGTCCAGCTATGGTCCACTACGCTTGATTGTGTAAATTTTATAGTACTCAGACAACAGTTATGCAGATAGCAGTGTACACAAGGCACTAACGTGAATGCAGCAGTCACAAGTGGCACTGAAGGACACAAACATGACTGAATCCAGTTCCCAAGGCTTAAAACCAGAAGTGCATCTACATTCCCTCCCTCACCCCACCCCATCCCCGCTTCTTACATCCAAGTTCTGTTTTCTCTGCTTCATAATAGCCTATTTTGAATCCAGTCTCTACTTTCATTAAAGGAACGAGTGCTGTCTTTTTAAAATGTCAATCTTGAGGCTTGAGCTCAGGGCCTGGGTACTGTTCCTAAACCTTTTCATTTTATTTTTTGTCAGTCATAGGGCTTGAATTCAGAGACTAGGCAATGTCCCTGCCTGAGCTCTTTTGCTTAAGTGTTCTATCACCTGGAGTCATAATTCCACTTTCAGTTTTTGTGTGGTTAATGGAGATAAGGCTCTCCCAGAGACTTTTCTGCTTGGGTTGGCTTTAAACAATGATCCTCATCCTCAGATCTCACTCACCTCCTGAGTAGCTAGCTAAGATTACAGGTGTGAGCCCACTGGTGCCCAGCTCTTCCCTTCCTCTCTAATCCTTTCTTTTCAGGGCCTCAATCCTACATACGGTATTGCAATAGTATTCCATGAGTCTCGTGTTTCTATCCTCCTTTAAATACATTCTCTCCAGTGTCAGCCAAATGATCATTCTAAAAGGTAAACTTAATACTGTTATTCCTGTTCCACTTGAAGTACCAGATGCATGCAGCCTACACACACACACACACACACACACACACACACACACACACACACACACACACACACACACACACACACACACACACACTGGCCAAAGTATTGTGAGGCAAATAATCCTAGGCCAAAAAAAGAAAATCACTTGTTATAAAGTCCATTTTCATTTACATGATTTCTTTGAATCTGTCTCACTTTTCTCCTATCTTTTTTGTTTGTTTTTAACTCCTACCCTTTTTTAGCTATAGCTAATTTTCAGACAGGGTCTTGTATTTTTTGCCAGGGCCAGACTTAGATCCTCCTACCTATGCCTTCTAGTACCTAGGATTTACAGGCACCTTAGCTCTTTTTCAGATAGGATCTGAAAAATCTAAATTACTGAGAATAGTGGCCATTAAACATAAGATTGTTTGTTCAACATTACATAGGTAATTCTAACCAAATGCTACACATTTCTGCAGTAGGAAACAAAGGAACAAAAATTAAATTACATCAAGCATTGGTGGTTAATGTCTGTAATCTTAGCTACAGGAGGTTAAGATCTGAGGACCTTGGTTCAAAGCCACCCCAGCCAGGAAAATCCATGGGAATCTTATCTCCAATTAGCCACCAGAAAACTGGAAATGACTTAAAGAGGTAGAGCAAGGGCTGGGAGTTTGGCCACGTGGTAGAGTGCTTGCCCAGCATGCACAAAGCTCAGGATTAATACTCAGGCCTTGAGTTCAAGTGCCACAACCAGCAAAAACAATTAAATTAAATGACTCTATTACATAATTGAGTCTATCTTTCCTAACACTTGGGAATTGGATGGATGGATTAAATGGGAGAGCACAAGTACAAAGTCCAATGTTACCAGATACTTTGTTAGCCTGCCTATTTCCCTCCTCCCTCCTATCTTCTCCCCCATCCCCCACTTTCTTTCTCCTTCACAACTTTATTTTTTTTGTTGTTGTTGTTCTTTTTTTTTATTGTAATTAGTAAAAGGGTTACATGATATTTGCCAGATTGAAGGTGCATTAATTCACATACATTGATACCCTTTCACATGTCTCCTTCACAACTTTAATTTTAGCTGACTAAAATACTGGTTAGGTAGAAGCTGATGGCTCATTCCTGTCATCCTAGCTACTTAGAAGGCTGATAAGCTAAGGATCTTAGTTCAGAAACAGCTCAAGGCAGAAACGCCTATGAGACTCTTGCCTCCAATTAAAGAACAAAACAATAGAAATAGAAGTGTGGCTCAAGTGGCAGAACACCAATCTTAAGCAAAAAAGCCAGGCAAGAGTATAAGACCAGTAGTTCAAGCATACACATGCATGTATACATGCAAGCACACGCGCGCGCGCGTGCACACACACGCACACCCACACACGCACACACACATACACAATTCTTGTGAAGAGTCCAACACTTGACTGGCTTTTTAATCTGCAATAAGGACATAACAAGTCTTTACGACTTATCCCTGCTGGAAACAGAAAGGCTACAAAATTAGACTGTAGTGACTTCTAATTCCTATTGCTTAACTAAAATGTTCACAAGTCTCTTCTTCCCTTTGGTTTGCTAAAATAATTAAAATAACAGATAAGCAAATGTGTTAAGCAATGCTTTAGAAAATTGACATTAGGAAAACACTTATTTTTGTCCTTACTTTGTCTAAGAAATAAGAAGTCAATTTTCCCTTACTTACATAGTTTTTCAAGACAACTCAAATTTAAATATCAAATTAAATGTTACTGTTTCATTTTATTTTGTCGTGCTAAAGATTAAACCTAGAACCTTTAGCATGCTATAGGATCTATCATAGATGTCTACACAGCCCAACATTATTTCTGAAAAAATTAAGTTCTTCATGTAATGGATTCACAGAAAACCAAAACCATACCAGTTTCAAACTGGCAGAAATAAAGAACATGATACTAGATGTGATGGCTCATACCTGAAACCTTAGCAAATCCTGGGGACAAAGGCAGAGGGATCTTGAGTTTAAAGCTAGTATGGCCACTTAATGAGGCCCTGCTTACACACTTACACACACACACACACACACACACACACACACTCACACAAACAAAATGGTATTTTCACATTTGTTTGATGGTTAACCGAACAAAGTACCAGGCTTTGAATTCAGAGCCTCAAACTTGGTCAGCACATGTAGGGTTGATGTGCTACCACTTGCACCACACCACACAGCATTTTGTAGTTATTTTTGAGATGTACTCTCTGGACTTTTCTGTTTAGTCACTCCACTCCCTGGATCTCAGACTATGGAGTAGCTAGGATTACAGGCATGATTCAGTGGCAAAGGTTTAAGTTCTTATGTTTAGGCAAAGTTCTTTTCTTATATTTAAAGCCAAAGTAACTAACACTGCACTACTATGTTTAACTGTAAACTGTCATATTTAATTTCTGTTGGTAGGATGAAATAGGCTCAGTGTCTTATATAACACACTGCACAATTTTTAAAATACAAAACTTATACTGCTGCCCCCAAAATAATTGTTAACCTTTAGTCAGAAAATTATTCTACTTGGATAGTGCCATGATGCAAGCTAATGAGATCTGGTTTCCTATGGAATTGAATTTTGTGATGGCAGACAACTTTAAGTGTTTACATTACTGGTCACCATACTCCTCTAATTCTAAAATTAGAGAGATTGTACATGTAAAAATATACCAGGGGAATCAGACTACTGGTAGTCTAAATCTTCTCATGAAGGGTAACAAAACCAATAATCTAATCCATTTCCTTTGATCAGTAAATACTTAGTTTCTACTTTCCAAACTATAAACTCCGTTAACTCATTTTGTATTTCAAAATGCAAAACAGCAACTAAGAATTATTTACCTTCTGGTTAACCTAACCATTCTCAAAAAATCCATCTGGGCACTAGTGGCTTATGCCTGTAATCTCTTAGCTACTCAGGAGGCTGAGATCTGAGAATCTCAGTTCAAAACCAGGCCAGTCCATGAGACTCTTATCCCCAAATAACCACCAGAAAACCAGAAGTGGCACTGTGGCTAGTAGCATGCTAGCCTTGAGCTGAAGAATTCAAGGACAGCACCCAGGCCCAAAGTTCAAGCCCCATAATTGACAAAAGAAAAAAAAAATTCTACTACTTTTTAGCTAGAAGACACTTCTAACAAGAAACAGTAACTTAGACAAAGCTAAGTTTTCTCTAAATAAAGTACAAAATTTCTTCAGAACAAAAACTAATGCAGAGAATACTGTATGTATTACTAGATGAAATAATTAGCAAAGTAAACCCAATCTTCTAAAAATGAAGCTTACTTAATACACTACAGTTGCAAAGGAAACTAAGAATCTAAAATAGGACCACAGCATAAGCAATTCCATCCATATTTAAGGTGCTCATCATTAAAAGCAACTTGTAACAGCCTTCTAGACATCAAAGAATCACACAGCTTAAATATACATATACTTTCTTTTTTTTTTTTTTTTTTGCCAGTCCTGGCCTTGAGCTCAGGGCCTGAGCACTGTCCTTGGACTTTCTCAAGGCTAGAGCTCTACCACTTGAGCCTCAGCACCACTTCCGGCTTTTTTCTATGTATATGGTACCGAGGAATCGAACCCGGGTCTTCATGCATGCTAGGCAAGCGCTTTAACCACTAGGCCAAACTCCCGGCCATACATGTACTTTCTTTCCCTAACTATAGAGAACAGTCTCTTCATATGTGAATTTATATTGAACTCATCTATTTGCCCTATAAGACAAAGATAACTAATTTAAATATTGGTTTACTTCACTGGTCGAGTTCCTTAGTTCACATATACCTTTCAGAATACAGGAAATCCCTCACTATGAGTTGTTTTGGGGTTTCTTTTGTTTTTTTTGTTTTTTACAAACTGTGACAAAGTAAATGCACAAGTACTTCATCTGGGGTTCACAGAAAGGAAAATAGTTCTTCCCAAAGAGGAAAATCAGACCATGTCCAACTGTTTTAGCACTGCTCTTTCCACAGCCTACATGGCAGAACCTTTGGTTCTAAACTAGTTTACAATATGGGCAGCCTTTATAACTAATCCATACACTAAGTCATACCCAACACCCTCAAACAACAAAAACAAAACAAAACAAAAAAAAGCTTTGCATTACACTAGTGAGACTAAACTGATCAGTTCATGATTACTATTTTGGTTTGTACAGTGTTGGGGGTAAAATTCAGGGCCCAGAGCATCCTAAGAAAGCACTCTACTGCTTTGTTACTTCCCCAGGCAGTTTTTGGTTTAAAAGGTACAATGCTAGGTATTAAATAAGAACAGTATCTTTTTAGTAAGGGTAATTTTTTAGCAAGAGAAAAACTTGTATTAGGTGAGACAAAGCTCGGCATGTCAGCAATTGAAGGAAAAGTAGAAGAGTTAATGCTACAAAAAAAAAAGTAGAGCTAAGCAGGAAGGAGTTCAGAAAATGAAGATTAGAATAAATCATCAGGGAAACTGAATGATGATAGCAATTGTGATACTGCATACTGTAAAGCTGTGGGATTTTATGAGAAAAAAATCACCTTTCACTTAACAAGTGATGGAAATTACAAGTTTCACATTCCAAAATCAAAATGGGGGGGGGTGTTGCATTTCTGGAAAAAGTGACTAAGTAATTGAAACTAATCCTCTACATCTCTGCTAAAATAAAAAAAAAAAAGTGGAGTGATAATTAAAAAAAATATATTGTAGGGTAGAAAAGCTAATAAGACAGTAAAAAGAGTTTGTACAAAATCTAGAAGGTAAAAACTGAATTAAGGGCTGGGAGTTTGGCCTAGTGGTTAAAGTGCTTGCCTAGCATGCATGAAGACCCGGGTTCGATTCCTCGGTACCACATACATAGAAAAAAGCCGGAAGTGGTGCTGAGGCTCAAGTGGTAGAGCTCTAGCCTTGAGAAAGTCCAAGGACAGTGCTCAGGCCCTGAGCTCAAGCCCAGGACTGGCAAAAAAAAAAAAAAAACTGAATTAATTTCAACAGCCAAAGTGAACTTCACCCTGTGGATTTGTCTTGAAAGCCAGACAAAACAAAACCAGGAGCTTAAAGGGCTGAAGACTAGGTGCAATGGTGGAACACTTAACTAGCATTAACAAGACTGGGTTAGATTTCCTGGGAGGAGGGGGGATTTAAAGCTAGGAGTACTTGTTGGGTGTGGAGTATGTTAACTACCTCCCTCTCATCTCAGTTCAGTACCTGAAAAAAATTACACCCTCAGATAAAGAGGAAGTAGGAAGGAAAACTGCCTAACAGAAACAGACCCAAAAGGAATTCTAGTAGAAGTAAACATATGGTCTATAGAATAATTATGCTTGTCACATTTTTTTTTTCCTAGTCCTGGGGCTTGAACTCAGGGCCTGAGTACTGTCCTTGGGCTTTCTCAAGGCTAGAGCTCTACCACTGGAGCCACAGCACCACTTCTAGTTTTTTCTGCGTAGGTGGTACCAAGGAATTGAACCCGGGACTTCATGCATGCTGGGCAAGCACTCTACTACTAGGCCAAACTCCCAGCCCATTTGTCCCATTTTTAAAAATTAGAACTTAAAATAGCAAAGAATAAGAAATTATGGCCAAGTATAGTGGCTCATGCCTGTAATCCTAGCTATTCAGGAGGCTGAGATCTGAGGATCACAGGGATCATGGTTCAAAGCCAGCCCGGCACTAAAAAGTCCTGAGACTCTTATCTCCAATTAACCACCAGAAAACTGGAAATGGCACTGTGGCAGTAGGGCAGTACCCTTGAGCAGAAGAGCTCAGGGGCAGCAACCAGACCCAGAGTTCAAGTCCCACAACTGACAAAAAAAAAAAAAAAAAAAAAAAGAAAGAAAGAAATTATAAAACAGTGACAAAACTAAATAGAATTTCAGGAAAAAAATTTAATTACAAAAGATTAAGAAAGAAATGATGGTCATGCATAATTCTATTTCTAGTCTTCTAGATGAGGTTTAGAAAAAGAAAATGAGGGCTGGGAGTTTGGCCTAGTAGTAGAGTGTTTGCCTAGCATGCACGAAGACCCAGGTTCAATTCCTTGGTACCATATATATAGAAAAAAAAGCCAGAAATGGTGTTGAGGCTCAAGTGATCGAGCACTAGCCTTGAGAAAGTCCAAATACAGTGCTCAGACCCTGAGCTCAAACCCAGGACTGGCAAAAAAATTGAAAAAGAAAATGAGACAGGAAGATCTGGAATTGAAGGCCAGAGTGGGTTACATCGAGGCCATCTCAAAAGAGACTATGGGACATAGAGATTACAATGAAAAGGTCTACGTTCAATCAGCAAAGAAGAACAACGGGAAAGAGGCAGTACATGAATATAAAATGGCTGAGAATTCTACACAAGTAATGAAATACACTAATTCAGAGTCAAAAAGTGTAATTCCGAAAAGATCACGGTTGGATGCATTCTAGTGAAAACCAGGAAAAGCAAAACAATACATTGAAGAATTAAGTATATTTTTTAAAGGTGGTTAATAGCAAGCCTGAGCAGAAAGTCAGTGAGACTCTTCTAATTAATCAGACAAACCCACAAAACTCAGAAAGTGGAGCTGTGGCTCAACTGGTATAGCACTAGCCTTCAGCAAAAGAAGCTCAGGGACAGGGCCCAAGCCCAGCACCAAAAAAGGAAAAAGAAAAAGAAAAAAGGTGGCCAATAGTAATCACACTGAAAAGGCTTAATGTAGCTGTCTCAAACATAAATTACACTGTTATTGAACTTACTGCTGAACCATGCACTTATTTTTTATGTATGTGACTGTTTGAGGGGGCCTGAATTCAGGGCCTTGCCCTGTAGCTCAGCTTTTTGGCTTATGGCTGAGACTCTACTCCTTGAGCTGTGTCTGTAGTCATGCATTCTGCTAGTTGATTGGAGTTTCACACACTTTTCTGTTCCAGCTGGTTTCAAATCATGATCCTCCAAGTCTCAGCCTCTTGAGCAGACAGATTACAGGCTTGAACCATGCACTTAAAATTACTTCTTTTTCCAGGTAAGTGATTTTCCATTGTTGAAGCACTAGTTGGACTAACCAAAAATTAAGAATTTTAGAAGATTAAAGAAGTCGGCAAAAAAAAAAAACACCTTTCCTTTCTTAAAACCATGATAAACTTCCCCTCAGGGTGAGGGGATTAATACTATAGTTGGGAGAAATAAACAAGCAGCAGTCTCTACTTTCAGACTCTCACAAAACCTTCACATGTCATGAAATTAAAATATAAAGCTGCCTTTGTCTCTATTCCTTCTATCAAAAAAAAGTATCCGCACTGATTCAAAGGTCTGGGAAGTGGTGCCCTCCAAACCATTTCTGGCAGACACATAAAAAAGCAAACAACTTAAAAATAAACATAACTGGGGGCCTGGAGTTTGGCCTAGTGGTAGAGTGCTTGCCTAGCATGTATGAAGACCCAGGTTCGATTCCTCAGTACCATATACATAGAAAAAAGCCGGAAGTGGTGCTGAGGCTCAAGTGGTAGAGCTCTAGCCTTGAGAAAGTCCAAGGACAGTGCTCAGGCCCTGAGCTCAAGCCCAGGGCTGGCAAAAAAAAAAAAAAAAAAAACTCATTTCACAGCTCCTACACAAGAAGTCACGGGATTCTAACCGGCAGGCTCCCATTTGGCTTCCACAATTCTATTCTGGACCTACTCACTACCTGTGGGTGGGGATAGGAGATCTTCATTTAAACATTAAATGACAGAGAAGATCTCGTTTCCAACCTAATGTTTAAGACCTACTGCCATGGACTGAGATTTCCAAGGGCACCAATTCTCAAACGAAGACCCCCTCAAATCTCAGTCTTAGTTATCTCAATGTTCCGAAAAACCGGCACACCAGCTTGGTTTCCTACGAACAGAAAATCCACTTAGGCAGGGTAACCGGTACGTGTTTCCCATCATAAACGTGTTTCCCGTCTTGCAATGGCCTTCTAGGATTCAACCAAGTCCAACCAGTCGACCCCAGCTCTCTTGATTAGACCGGAGTTGGCCAGGAGGGCTCGGCCTAGGCCAAGAGTAGAGAAAGCCGACCAGGGCACCTCCCACCACCACAGCCTTCCCCGCGGGCTCCGGGGACGGCGGCGCTCGGACTGGGTCCCGGGAACCCCCGGGTTCCACAAGCGCTCAGGACACTGCGGGGTGCCCGGACCGAAGACACCTCCAAAGAGGCCCTCACTGTAACCCTAACGCCGGCCACAGTTCGCCCAGGTTTCGCCGCCGGTCCAGGACCCAGGCCGCACTCACCTACCTACCACAGCGCGGGAGGCGAGCGTCCCTCACTCTGCTGGCGCCCACCCCAAACCGCCACTCGCTCTTAAAAAAAAAATAAAACAAAACAAAACCAGAAACAAAGAAAGAAAAAACAAAAAAGAAAACAAGAGGGGGAAAGAAAAGAAGACAGCCTTGGCTTCAGTATTCCTTTTGACCCTTAGGGCTTCCTGTTCCTCACCGCCACAACGAAGTCCCACCCCGCTTCCGGCGGCGTCACCCAATCCACAGCTCTCTTCCTCTCCGAGGCCGCGATGGATATCCGGTGTCCCCACACCGAGCCGGAGAAATGTGATTGGGCCATTCTCCTTTCAGCCAGGATAATTGGCCAGTTCGCGCTTAGGGGGCGGGCCTGTCCGCGGTGTCATGTGATACGACTCTTGAAAGGTGATTGGCTCTGAGGGGGGGAGGGTTTGCAACAGAGGAATGGGCGTTTCCTAGGGGACTGAGGGAGGGCCGGGGCGGTACGAAGCGGGGGTGGGCCCTGCGCGTAATGGCAGCGCCGTGGCCTCGCGTCCATCTTTACCGCTCTCTTGGACCTGTCACAAAGGAGTCGCAACGCTACCGCTGTCCCCTCCCTCCGGTGGCCCCGGGAGCTAGAGAAAGTCAGTGCCGCAGCCAGACCGCGCTGCTGTGGGAAGCCCTGTGGAGACGCGGTAGGGGAGGAAGTTGGAGGGGTCGGGGCGTCCGTGAGGGAGGGGAACAGCCTCTGGAACCCGGGGTGGAGAGGCCAGTCTGGGCCCCTGGCGGGCTCCTGGACGGGGCCTGGGAGCGGGCGGCGCCCGGGCGAGCCCGGGAAACCGCCGGGAGGCTCTCCCCCGAGGCCCGCGCCGAAGGTGTCTGAAGAGCTTCCTGGAAGAGGGTGTTCCCCTGGGGGCTGGCGGGGGGATCCTGACTGGAGGAGGTTCTGAGGAGGCCTCGGCTAACGGGGCTCAGGTGAGAGGCTCTCGGGGATGCCCGGGACCGAAGGGAGGGGAGGGGAGGACGCTCCGGGAGGGTTTCCCTTTGTGGAGTTGGCGGCTTCGGTGGGCGCCGGACGGCGTCGCCCCTCAGCGGGGATTCAGAAATGGCTCGAGGGTCGCGAGACGTCACCCTGAGAGGGGGTCAGGGGGGTGGCAGCCGAGACCTAGCGGAGTCCCCTACTCCGGAGGCCCGAGCTGAAGGAAATACTGTTCTCGGAACGCCTTTGGGCGGTAGTGGGGAGAAGACAGCCCCGTGCACTGGGAAGCCCAAGGGAGGACGGCGAGAGGAAACGGGAATGCCCAGGTCCGTCCTTCTCTGCGGAGACCGACCAGGTGTCCCGGAGGCAGGACTCGGCTCCTTCCGGGCTTCGGGCCAGGCTGGGGAGGGGGGGCGTGCCACCCCACCGACAAACGTCTTCTACTTGCCTCCCGGTTAGACATTTGGCCCCGCCGGTTGCCTCAGTTTCCCTCCTCTTAGAGCACCGGGAAGGCAGCGCCGATCCACGGAGACCCAGAGCTCTCCTACGTGGTCTGGCTGTCTGACAGGTGGTCTCCCCCCTGGAGTGGTGTACTTTGAACTTTTAAAGGACGGAAGTTGTCTATCACCGCTGGAGTCCAGGCTCCTCACCCACCACCAGCTGTTGTTAACCCCCTTGCCTTCTTTCCACGAAATAGCTTAACGCGGGTGTGCGAAAGTACGAACTACAGTCTGTAGTGATGCGAAAGTAAGAGGCTGCACTTGTCCACCAAATGGGCTTGCGGTTGAGGAATCGGAACGAAAGCGCTGAACTCCAAAGTGTGATGTCCATGGAAGAGATTAGCAATAATACCGTCGTCGATCACCTATAGAACACTGTGAGCCATACTGAACTGAACGCTTAAAGACGTGCAGTCTCTTAGGTTCTTTTACAATCGAAACAGGAGATGTCAAACGCTGCTTCCTTCTCTTGAGTTTTAATTTACTTTGAACTTTTGATGATGGTGTTGGTAGAGTAAATACAGTACTCTAATCTTTTCCCTCAGGAAGTTTTTCTTAGCTGAAATTTGATCTCGCTATTGTAAGCACATACATATACACACATACCTACATGGTTGTAATTCATAAGATGGACTTCTCCCCTCAATGAGTGTATATTCCTTGTGTGCTTGTCCTAGAGTAGATGCTTTTAAATTTCTCCACTCCAACGGTTCTCTTAATTGTTCACCTTATGTAGAGTTTGCATTTACTAGGATGACGTCTTACTTTGTAAATCCCCCGTTTTTATCAGCTTACAAAATAGGTCCCTGCTATTTCACTACTTACTGTTTCCTGACATTTGCTGCTTTTCTCAAGATTGGGAAATTTGTGATTTTGAAGTGTATTTTTTAAAACACTAATCTGAATTTCCTGTTTTTCTACTCTTACATTCTATGGATTTTTTTTTTTTTTGCTGTGGTTATTTTGTCAACTTCCTGATTTCCCTGGATACAATATCCTGACCTGTTACTTAATGACTGTCTTGCTTTGTCCTGTTTTTACAAGTCCTTCATTTCTTTGGTCTGTACTCAATATGTTTAAGCTATTGATCATAGCTGAAATGTTTCAGCATAATATATGGGCTTTTTGGGCTTTGTCAGCAAAATACTTTCAATTAGCAAGATTGTAGTGAAAATTAAAACTATTTTGTCTAATAATGTTTCATTCTGTAGAAAATAGGACAGAAAACAACAGTTCTGAAGTTTTTTTTAAGAAGTTTAACAGAGAAATTGACATGTATTCTGGAAGCACATTTTCAGCAATTTGTTACAACTCATAGCTTAATCCAGCCTATCAAGGATTGTTTATCTTTTCTTTAGTAAGAAAAGAAGTAATGTTATAATGTGGTGGGGAAATCATTTTACATCTTTGAAAGTACTGTAGAACTTATGTAGCTTGGAAAATTTATTAGGAATTCTCAAAGATGATAATTTGTATTTTGGAGTGAGATCTTTGTAAAGTAGAATATGAACATCATAGGGATCTAAAAGTGGAAAGTCAATTTGCATCAGGAATGAGAATCTCAATAGAATCGGGGATCTAGTTCAAGATTTATTAGGAGATAGTAAGCTGTGGATTTAGTTTCTCCTTGAGGATTTGGCACTTTCAAGTCATTTGTCATTGAATCATTTGGATAATTTTGTTCTAGTATTCAAATTATAAAAATTGATAAAACAATAGTTTTATAGTACTGGATGCCAAAATTTGGACCACAGCCTTTAGGAGAAAACTTTTACAACTTCTGCAACTTTTAAAGTGCAAAAAAAAATGATTATTTTTTCTTCTCTTCCCCCCGGTCCCCGGTCTGTTCAGGGCTTGAACTCAGGGCCTGGATACTATCTCTGAGCCTTTTTGTGCTCAAGCCTAGTATTCTACCACTTGAGCCACAGCGCAGTGCCACTTCCAGTTTTTGAGTGGCTAACTGGAGACTTTTCTGCCTAAGTTGGCTTTGATCCGAGATCCTCAGATCTCAGCCTCCTGAGTAACTAGGAATTACAAGTGTGAGCCACCAGCTCCTGACTGCACTAGCTATACTCTTTCAGCTAGAAAGAAAGCATTTTGAAATAGTCCTCCTGCCAACATTTATGTCTATTAACTACAAATGTGTTATATTTCTCTTTCATTATCCATCCTAAAAGTAAATTTGAATTTAGATAGCTAGATGGTTTCTGGTTTAATATGTAAAAGTGGTAGCTGCAAGCCAGGTGCAGTGGCTCACCCCTGTTATCCTAGCTACTCAGGAGGCTGAGATCTGAGGATCACAGTTCAAAACCATCCCGGGCACAAAAGTCGGTGAGACTCTTATCTCCAATTAACTACCAGAAAACTGGAAGTGGCACTGTGGCTCAAAGGGGTAGGGCAGTAGCCTTGAGCTAAAGTGCTCAGGAATAGCGCCCAGGCCCAGAGTTCAAGCCCCATGACCGACCCCCCTCCAAAAGACATATGGTAGCTGCAGATAAATATGTGTTATATACAAGGCTAAAGCAGATAAAGTTACCGTGGGTGCTTATGGGGCTTGAATTCGGAGCCTGGGCCCTGTCCCTGAGTTCCTCAGCTCAAGGATAACATTCTACCATGGTGAGCCACCGTGCCACTTCCATTTTTCTGGTGGTTAATTGGAGATAAGAGTCTCAAGGAGGGCCGGGAGTTTGGCCTAGTGGTAGAGTGCTTGTCTAGCATGCACAAAGACCCGGGTTTGATTCCTCGGTACCACATACATAGAAAAAAAAAAGCCTTAAGAAAGTCCAAGGACAGTGCTCAGGCCCTGAGCTCAAGCCCAGGACTGGCAAAAAAAAAGTCTCAAGGACTTTTCTTCCCTGGCTGACTTTGAACCAGGATCCTCAGATCTCAGCCTCTTAAGTACAGGTGTGAGCCATCAATGCCCAGCCTAAGATTTTTTTTTCCAGCCCTAAGATTTTTGAAATAACAATGGATATACGCCTTAAGTTTGTAAGGATTGAATTCAGTATGAAGCTTTCTTACTATTTGAAATTGCAGTTTTCCAGGAGGAATTTTGTGGTTCAAACCTCAGATAGAAGGTTTGAATTCCTTACTCAGCAAGTATATTATTACCTCATACTTTAACACCTAATTGCAACGTTAATGTTTTCTTACCTCTTCTACCTCCTGAAGAATCGTTTCATCTCCTTTGTTCCCTTAATGCAGTGATTCTCAAAATATGTCCATTCCCAACCTCCTCATGAGAAATGTAGCTCCTTTTTTCTTAGTTTCTTCTTGCTTCATAGTTGTTCATATGCATATATGCCTAAGAGCTACTAATAAAATATCAAATGAATTATTATAGATAACTAAAACACAGTGTTCGTTATCCAAAACTAGTGATTAGAATTTACTAGGCGTGTAATGCTTTCTTTCCCTAGGCATTTATTTTGGGAAACTTGGCACTGGGGATGTACAGAATGGAGATTCCTGAAATACTTAGGATGGGTACTTAGTTTAGGGTCCATCATCCATATTGTCTTAGGATAACCTTCGTTTTCCATTATGATTATTCATATTATGATTCCGTGGTTATTTTATTTTTGTTCGTTTTTCATAAGACGTTGACTATTTAACTTCAGCTTTGTTTCAGTTTGATTTATGAGCTTTTGGCAAATCTTTCAGTATGTGAATGGGGATATTTCTGCCATGATATTTTAGCATATAAATTAAGAAGTGATTGTATTGTGATGCAAATGTAAGTCCTCTACTTTCCTTTTATCAGTGCTAATTTATTTAGTCATCTAAAACCTTGCTTATTCTGAGAAACTTTGGTGTTACTCAGTCCTTTAATCCCTGAAAGTTGATTGGAGCCAGAGGTCTCCTAGTGTGCTTCATGTGTTTATCTCCAGGCTTTGGTTAGGGAGTTGTGTATTGTCCATTGCTTCCCTTATCCTGAACCCACAACTAACTTTGCCAAGAGCATTAGAGACCTTTTTTCCTCTTTGCTTGGTGCCTGCTCTATCAGCTATATATATAATGTATATAATATACAATGTATTATATATAATATATTTCATCAAATAGTGACATCTCAGGTGTTTTATTTTATTTTTTTTGCCAGTCCTAGGGCTTGAACTCAGGGCCTGAGAACTGTCCTTGAGCTTTCTCAAGGCTAGTGCCCTACCACTTGAACCACAGTACCATTTCTGGCTTTTTCTGTGTATGTAGTACCAGGGACTCAAACCCAGGGCTTTGTGCATGATAGGCAAGCTTATTACCACTAGGCTATACTCCTAGCCCCTCAGGTGTTTTAAGTGGTAAATATTTTGGGAACACTTTTCTATGTTTACAGATTTTAAAATAAATTCACTTAAAGTATTTTATTGACTACTATTAGGTCTTAACAGGTACCCAGTGGAAAATATACACTTGGATGTTTTTAGAACATTAAAAGCAAATCTTGTTTGCTTTTCTTAATAGAATAACATTTTCTTCAGTAGAAAAATATTTTTCCTTCACATTTTTTATATATTTGTATAACACAACTATATGACTTTGTGTTATTTGATCGCCTGGAGGAAGAAAACTCAAATAGTGTAAAATTTTACATTTGTTTTTCTCCCCTGACTGCAGCTGTCATTAACGATCTTCCTTGGATTTCCTTTTTGGGCCCAAGGCAGATTTTTTTCAATCCTTGAGACTTTATTAGTGATTCTTTACTCCTTTTCCCTCTCTCCCCACCCCTTCCCTTCTTCCCTCCCTCTTACCCCCTTCCCTTACCTCCTTCCCCCTGTACCGTCTCTCTCTCATTCGTTTCTGGAAATTCCTTGTTGTAAGCCAGCTAGAGCAGAAAAATCCATGAGACTTATCTCCAGTTAACCATCAGAAAATGGAAAGTGGTGCTGTGGCTCAAAGTGATACAGTGCCAGCTGAACTGAAAAGCTCAGGGACAACACCCAGGACCGGAGTTCAAGCCCCATGACTAACAACAACAAAAAATAAATTGTTGGCAGTACTGGGATTTTAAAGTCAGGGACTGTGCTAGCTAAGCAAGCATTCTACTACTGTGTTACAGTTACTTTTTCAATACAGTTTTTTTCTTTTCAATACATGTTTTGAATGATAAAATGATTTGTTCTTTCTCCTTTTATAGTTTTTCAAGTAAGGAATGTATTTTGTAATTTCTTTCCACCACACTACTTTTTTGACCACTGCTGCAATTTAAAAGCTCTCTGGCAATCTTTTTTTTTTATTCCCAAAAAAATGTAAGTACCTTCAAAGGTGTATTTTCTTCAGATGCTAGGGTTTGAACTCAGGGCCTGATAAGGTGCTCTGAACTTTGAACCACTCTTTTCCAGTCACACACACACACACACACACACACACACACACACACACACATACACTTGGGTTAGATTTCTTGGTACCATATAATAAAAGCTGGAAATGGTGCTGTGGCTCAAGTGGTACAGCACTAGCCTTGAGAAAGCTCACGGACAGTGCTCAGGCCCTGAGTTCAAGCCCCAGGACCTGCAAAAAAAAAAAAAAAAAAAAGATTCTCACAATTCACTATATGTAAATTTGACTTCTAAAATCATTGAGGTTTAGCTAGTGATGTGCATTCTGAATTATTTAGGCATTGCACACAAAAGCAGTGAAATGCAGTGAAAATTATATGAACTGATTATAGCATATAGATGAATAGCTATAATAAGCACATATAAAGTATTAATGGCAGGCTGTATGTGACAGATATATAGATGTTCACCATTCACAGTGAATTTTAATTTAACTTTACTGTATGATTGAAATTGTTTGTAATAAAGTGGTGGTAGGCAGTAAATATGACATCAGAACCTATTATAACACACTTGTTGTTTTAGGGGAAAATCTGAAAACATTTTCCAGAGAGAAAATCAGTAATACCTGGTTGCCATCTGTGCTATCTGGTTTAGCCTGGGGTGGGGTGGAGGTGGAGACTGGGAAAAAGGACTGCATCTTATAATGCTACTTGGACGGATGAGGTGAAGATTACAGCAATAGTAATTTTGTGCCCAGTGTCTGGTTTCTCTTCCTTAGGAAACAACTTCTCCCTTTTTGAAAGCATAATCCTGAAGTCTTTTTTTCATAGAAAAGAAAGTTCTCTCTGTAACTGATGTGCTTAATAACCAAATGCAAGCAAATATTTGAAGAGATGACTCACTGATTCCTGGACCATTTGTTGGAGAGGATTAGACCAGCTGGCCAGATGCCTGTGTGGTTAGCTAGCTGTGAGGGTAGAGGCCTGTATTTTAATACTGACACCAAGTACCAAAACTTCACTCTTTAACAGAAATTCACTGAGACTCTTAAGTTTGATTTATTATTTCTCTCAGAGGAGTTTTGAAAATGTAAAAATCTAATAAATTACAATATAGAAATAAAATAATCTTTTTTTTTAAAAAGGAAGGAATTGAGTGTGTGTGGGGGGGGGTGTAGCTCTGTTAGAATATTTTTCTAGCATGCATGTGGCCTTCAGTTAGAATCCAGCACTTCCCCTCCCCTCCAAAAAAAGTAGAAACAAAATAATAATGACACAGTTTAGTGAAGTGAGATGACTTGATCCTCCAATTCTAGCTACTTGGAAGATGGGATTGAAGTATCACAATTTGAAGCCAGCTGGGGCATATAAATTTACTACTCCATCTTACTTGATGTCTGGGTACAGGCTTCTTATCCCAACTACGAGGAAAGCACAATGGCTCGATGCAGTGGCACATACCTGTCATCCCTAGTGACACAGGGAAGCACCCACAAAAGGATCTCAGCTGATGCTGATCTGGACATAAAGTAAGAGATCCTGCCTCAAAAATGATCAAGGCAGAAAGGGGCTGGGAACAGTGGTAGACCTCCACAGCAAGAGGCCTTAACTTCAATCTACAATACCATCAAATCATAATGATGATAATGATGATACACGTTTATTACAATTATTATTTTGGTGGTACTTGAGTTTGAATTTATGGCCTCATGCTTGCTAGACAGGCACTATACTACTCAAGCCAAGTCTCCAGCACTAATACTGCTGCACTTAAAATTAATGTGTATGTAAAGGAAATTTTTGATTTTGATTATGATCTTGCAGCAAAATAGTTATCAAGAATCTAATGGGTTTTTTTTAAAGTTTTGTTATTTAGATAGTCCACTAAACAATTACATATATGAGTGATAAAAACTGTCATTAAATCCATTGATGATAGTCTTAACCATCGATTGATACCTGAGACAATTATATAATTATACATGTTTAAATTACGTGAATAGCTTTTTCTCCTCTCAAAATTGACTTTGTGATTATTGCTGAATAGTTTTCAAAGCTAGTGAAGTGTATAGGTATGTTCATAATCTCTTCTTACTGGTTCCATTCAGTCTTCCATCCCTGGATAATACTATCTATAAGACAGCTTCAGTGTGCATTCATTATGATGCTTCCTAGGATGGATATATGGAGGTTTTTTTTAATCAGCATCTTGTAATTGTGTAGAATGATATGTTCTTTCATGACATTTTCAGACATGTATATCATTCATTATGTTGCCATGCGTGGTACATCTTACTAATGGATACTATTCTCTAATGCTTTTTTGGCTAACATCTTCAAAGGACTTCATTCAAAAGCAGTTTCTGTTCATGTGAAAAGTTCTTGTCAGAGATGGAATCATGAGCTTGTAGTCCTGCTACTGGGCGGCTGAGGCAAGATAATTACTTGAGTAAAATCCTAACTAATAAGCATAAGGTCCTGAGTTCAAAACTCAGTACTAGGGAAAAAATAAATGATTCTGTATTCCATTATGTAAGTCTTAGCAAAAAATACATGTTTAGATACATGCTCAGGTAAAATTAAGAATTGAGGTCCTCAGTCTTCACCCTCAACGAAGTGACCCTCTTCTCCCCGCAGTGGTACTGAATTCTGAACTCAGCCTTGAGCTTAAACTCCTGGACTCAAGTGATCCTCTTTTGTTTGTTTTCTTGTTAATTATTCTGAATAACTTAATACAGCTTAATTCTCTTGCCCTTAAATTATATAATCCCCTATCTTCTCTTGAGCTCATCTTAACATTCTCATATCATTGCTAGTCGTTTTCAGTATCCACTTCTTCTTTCTAATGTCTAAGTGGATTGAATCTATTGTTTGTACCTCATGTCCCATCCTGCTTCCCATACTGGTGGTGTGGAAAAGCTCTGGCATATTAAAAAAGCCAGTGGAATCCCTTCTGTTCTGGCAATTTTGAGCACGGTCCTTGGCCATGGGGAAGGACCGTGGGGACAGAGTTTGGAATCTGAGCGAGCTTTCCTCAGAGGATGAAAGCATTCCTCAGAAATTCCTTTGTATTGGACCTTGGACCGCTGCTTTCTACTATGTTCCAGGTGTTAGTTGTTTTAGCCACAGATTAGAAATATATGGAGCTACTTTTTGTTAGCATCAATTACTTGTATAAAATAATTCTTGGTAGGTAAGAAATTATGATAAACCAGCTTATAGTTGTGTGTGTGTGTGTGTGTGTGTGTGTGTGTGTGTGTGTGTGTGTGTTGCTGAGAACTGATTCCAGGGCTTTGAGCATGAAGTGCTCATGAGCCATGCCTCTACCCTTTTGAGTTTATTGTTTCAGGTAGTCTCTTGTTGGCTTTGTTTGGACTGACTTCTAACTCAAGGTCTTTTTGCTTCTGCCTTCCAAATAGCTGGGATTACAGATGTATACTGTGGTATCCAGGTCCCAGAGTATGAGTTTCTGTACAGCCTTTATACTTGAGATAGTTCTACTGAACACTTAGCTTTAAGGAGGAGGGGGGAAAAACGAGTTAAGGGCATGATAGGTGTAGAAGCCAATATGAGTATGTTTGGTAGATGAATGGGCTTAGGTAGAACAAAGGAAGAGATTTCGCTTTCTCAAGACTTACATAGTGTTTAGGTTTTAAAACTGAACTGAGGGCCAGGAGTTTGGCCTAGTGGTAGAGTGCTTACCTAGCATGCAGGAAGACCCGGGTTCAATTCCTTGGCACTACATACATAGAAAAAAGCTGGAAGTAGTGCTGTAGCTCAAGTGGTAGAGCTCTAGTCTTGAGAAAGTCCAAGGACAGTGGACAGGCCCTAAGCTCAAGCCCAGGACTGGCAAAAAAGAATGGAATTTTAAAAATAAAATTAGTAGGTAAAGATATGTTTTAACATAACCGAGGCATGGTGGCTCATGTCTATAATTCTAGCTACTTAGGAGACAGAATTTGGAAGGATCAAGGTACAAAGCCAACCAGGCAAAAAGATAGCTAGACTCCACCTCAATTAATAAAGGAAAAAAACAAATAAAAAAAACAAAAAACAAAAAAAACCCTGTAAACCCAGCTACTTGGGAAACATGAATAGAAGGATTGCAGTTCAGGCCTGCCCTGGCAAAAGTAAATGTCAGACCCTATCTGAAAAATAAACCAATAAAGCTGGAGCAGGGCTCAAGTGCCTTCCTAGCAATCATAAGACCTTGGGTTCAAAACCCAATATGCAATTTTTTTTGTGTCAGTCCTGGGGATTGAACTGAGGGACTGATCACTATCCTTGGGCTTCCTCAAGGCTAGTACTCTACCACTTGAGCCACAGCACCATTTCTGGCTTTTCTATGTACGTGGTACCGAGGAATCGAACCCAGGTCTTTATGTATACTAGGCAAGTTCTCTACCACATGCACCACATGCATAGGAAAACAAAAAAGCTGGAAATGGTGCTGAGGCTCAAGTGGTAGAGCTCTAGCCTTGAGAAAGTCCAAGGACAGTGCTCAGGCCCTGAGCTCAAGCCCAGGACTGGCAAAAAAAAAAAAAAAGCTGATAAGAGTACCTGAATTCAAGCCTTAATACTGAAGGAGAAGGGGAAAGAAAAAGAAAAAGGGAAGGGGAAGAGAGAGAGAGGGGGAGGGAGAGAGAGAGAGAGAGGAGAGAGAGAGGAGAGAGAGAAACATATGATCCTTTAAGATTTCAAGGAGGTACTTCAGAAGTGGCAAAATTACCTGAGCTATCCAGTCATAGGCTTGTCAGAAACCCTTTCCTGTAAACAGCCCAACAATGCCTTAGCTTTGTTGCTTATCTGAGACAAGATCTCACTATGTAGCCCAGACTGGCCTGTAACTCCCCATCTCTCTGCCTCAGCCTAATTGCTAATGTTACAAGTGTATACCACTGTGTTGGGCTCAGAACATGGGTATTTAATTTATGCCATGGACTGTTAATTTATGCAGACTTATTTCTGTCTCTCCTCAATCTTTTTTTTTTTTTGCCAGTCATTGGGACTGAACTCAGGGCCTGAGTACTGTCCTTGGGCTTTCTCAAGGCTAGAACTCTACCACTTGAGCCACAGCACCACTTCCAGGCTTTTTCTATGTATGTGGTACCAAGGAATCGAACCCGGATCTTCGTGCATGCTAGGCAAGCACTCTACCACTAGGCCAAACTCCCGGTCCCCTATATTCATTCTTAAGTACAGCCTCCAAACTTTAAAAGACAGCCTCACTGGTTTGAAGGAACTAAGAACATGGTGGCTCAGCCTCTGCTACCTTGGTAGTCTGAGGAAAGATAACTATTTCACTTCTCTCTTGTCTTTTCCCTCCCATCCCTTTACACTAAATAGCATTTTTACATATATATTTATGTATATGTATATGCACACATATATATAGAGAGAGATAGATAGACTTTTTATACCTTCCATATTCCTCCCTCTCCGCCTTCTGATTCTCCTCAATGAATAGTAGGGAAAATGCTGAAAAGAATTTTCTATGAATCCATCCAGAATAATAAAAGTAATTTTTCTCTTCTAATCCCACTAAATTATTTACATCTGTTTACATCTAATCTTATTCAGGACATGAGTAGTGAGTTAGTTTATGTGTTCTAGCCTTCAATGTCAGTATGGTTTTTTAAATATAATTTTATTGTTCTTAAGATGTTCTACAGAGGGGTTACCATTTCATAAGTCAGGTAATGAGTATAATTCTTTTTGGACAGTGTTGCCCCTTCATTTGCTTTCTCCTAGTTTCCTCCTGTCCCTACCCACGAGTTGCATAGTTCATTTTCCACGTATACTGAATACTATCAGCATGATTTTTTACTTTTTGCTACCAGCCTGTCTGTCTGCTACTTCTTCCCAGACCTCAGCAAATGTTCCTAGCTCAGTGGGTTTAGGGTAAGGGACTGCGTGGGATGAGAATAGCCTCACATGAATTCAGAGGGCAGGGAACTGTGCCGTCCTTGTCTTTGTTCTTCTGCTCCCTGCCTGGTGTTTTGCACATGGTTCTTAGTATTTTTAGACAAAGATAATGGTTGCATCTTATTCTTAACTTGTAGCAGTTACAGACATGCTGCGCAGCAAACTGATCATCATGAGAATGAAGCTTTGCAATAAGAATTTGTGGGTCCCAGGGTATTGTGTCCCTACAGGAACTTTGTAACAATTTGGATGATTTCTATAAATTCTTGGTTAAGTCTCCTTTGGGAAATGACTGTGGTCAATCATTTAAGAAGGAACAATATCCTTTCATTTTGTTATCACATCCATCTAGCAATGTTTTAACAATGGACATGTGTAATTAGATACTTTATTTGAAAGATTAAATTATCCCATGTATATAAAAGAAGACAGGCCATTTTTTATCACAAAAGGAGCCCTTGAAAAGAATCGCACACATTTTTCTAATGTATAGCTATTACATCATTATATTTACTCATGCTTTTAAACACTGATTAGGACTCCTGATTGATTTTCAAGGACATGGTTTAGCAGTCAACTTTATATAATAAATATGGCAATTAAAGGGAATTGGTTGGGGTCTGGGAGCATGGCCTAGTGATAGAGTGCTCATCTAGCATGAACAAAGCCCTGGGTTCATTCCCTGGTACCACATATACAGAAAAGGGCGGAAGTGGTGCTGTGGCTCATGTAGTAGCGCACTAGCCTTGAGAAAATCCAACAGTGCCCAGGCCCTGAGTTCAAGCCCCATGACTGGCAAAAAAAAAAAAAAGGAATTGGTTGATAGTTAACTCTGTAATCCAAAAGTATCTCCTTGGGTAAAGCAACCAAAGAAAAGAAGAAAAAGAAATAAAGTAACCAAAGACGATTTGTGATTGTAATGCGTAGATAGC
Source organism: Megascapheus bottae (assembly GCF_031878675.1). Classification (NCBI taxonomy): domain Eukaryota; kingdom Metazoa; phylum Chordata; class Mammalia; order Rodentia; family Geomyidae; genus Megascapheus; species Megascapheus bottae. The sequence goes on along the minus strand of NC_143532.1, from coordinate 19,657,951 downwards.
CAAACTAGGAAAGTTTGTGTAATTGAGTGGCCAAGAATCTTCTATTCATTTTTCTTTTCTTTTCTTCCCTTTCTTGTAGAATTCCCAGTGGATGACCAGCATTCCCTGTAGCTGATAATGTTGAAGATCAGCTCCACAGCTTTCTTTGGAATTCAGTTGTTAAACACAAATAGAATGCAAGTTCCTCAACTCCAGATAATGAAAACAGTACCTGGAAAACTGAAAACTATCTAAATGATTGTCTTTGGTTGGGCCGTGTTCTTAGCGAGCAGAAGCCTTGGCCAGGGTCTGCTGTTGACTTTTGAGGAGCACATAGCCCACCTACTGGGGACTACAGTTGCCACTACTACCATGGGCAATTCCTGTATCTGTCGTGATGACAGTGGAGCAGAAGACAGTGTTGACACACACCAGCAGCAGGCCGAGAACAGTGCAGTCCCCACTGCAGACACAAGGAGCCAACCCAGAGACCCTGTTCGGCCTCCTAGGAGGGGCCGAGGACCACATGAGCCAAGGCGAAAGAAACAAAATGTGGATGGCCTAGTGCTGGACACACTGGCGGTAATACGGACTCTAGTTGATAAGTAAGTATCCGATTCCATGCCGCCTCCAGTGTACTGAAAATGTTCTGCCAGCATCCTCAACTTCTGGACTTCTCCAGTTCATTCAGGATGTATTCGTCAAACCTTGTGCTCATAGTCCAAAGAATATTGTTTCTTCCCTGTGATGACAGAGTAAATGATAAGATTTGATATTTTTGCTTCTACCACCTACTACTGTCTGCAAATGTCAAAACATTTTGGTAGCAGAAAATGCCAAGTAAAACTATAATCTCTGTTAGGGAATATAGTAAATTCAGAGTGGTTTATGTTGCCAGCTACAGTGGGAAGTGGTTTTATGTCTGTCTATTTTACGGACAGAGTCATCATGAATTGTCTTACCAAGAACATGTCTACATACAGCTTTCGTTGGCAGTTAAGCACAAGAGTCAAGAGACTTTTTCTTCTCCCCCTCATATGCATACCCCCACCTCTCCCCACCCCCTCCTCTTTTGCTGTTTTAGTGGGGGTTTTTGTTGTTGTTTCGTTTTGGATAGTAAGTGTGATCTCAAGGACTTGAACTTGCCAGGCAGACATACTATAGATAAGCCGCACCTTCTACTCATTTTTTACACTGGTTATGTTTTAGATGGGGTCTCAGTTCCTGTCTGTGCACACGCTTGGGCTGTGATCTACCTATTTTAGACTTCTTATCATAGTTGGGATGACAGGCATGTGGCTACCAGGCCCAGATTCTTCTGTCGAAATGGATTCTTGTGAGCCTTTCTTCTTGGGCTAGTCTGGTACTGCCATTCTTCTGATCTCAGTCTCCAAAATAGGATTACAGGCATGAGCCCCTGGTGACCAACTCTGCTTTAATATTTTCTTGTTTGACCTCTTAGATCCATTGGGGGAATTTGTAAGTTGAAACTGCAGGCTATTCTCTCCCCTGCTTTGTGTAACTTATAAAAACAAAATCCCAGATTGAATAACAGTGATATTAAAAGGACAGTATTCAAGTGAAAAAACAGATTAACTTAAGGTTGTTCAGTAAATAAGGGCATAAATTTTAGGACCATCATGAACCTAAGTTCACAATTGGGCCTAGCCAACTTACTAGCTGCATGCTATTGGGAAGAACTTCTTTGTCCTCAGAGCCCTCTTTTGTAAAATGGGAATGATACTTTTCATAAAAGAATAGCAGTGATATAATGTGTACAATATCTACTATGTTGCCTTGTACAAAACAGTCATTCAATAGAGGCAGTAATTTTTTAAAAAGTTATTTCTGGCTACTCAGGAGACTGAGATCTGAAGATCACAGTTCAAACCAACTCCACATGCTAAAGACTGTAAGAATCTTAAATGGCACTGTGGCTCCAGGGGTAGGGCAGTAGCCTTGAGCTGCAGAGCTCAAGGGCAACACCCAGGCACAGGGGTGAGGAGTAGACTTGAGCTGAAGAGCTCAGGGGCAGTGCCTAGGCTCAGAGTTCAAGCCCCATGACCCACCAAAAAAAAAAAAAAAGTTATTTCTGGGTTTAGACCTTGCTAGTAAATTTCAGATGATTTGATAATCATATTAATGATTTGATACTCATTGTTCTTCAAAAAAACTAATACGAAATAGCATATACCACAAAGAAAAACCTCTTGTTTCCTATCTTGGAGTTCATTTCACTTAGCATTGTCTTATATGGTCATATGTTCATAGCTATTGAGCTATTGTGATCCTCTGTTAGGACTATCTGTGGCATATACCAGTTATTACAAATGAGGGAAACCATGGAGTCTATGTATGAACAAATCTTTAGAGTTATATTAAATTCTTCCACAAAATGCTGGTCTTCAGGAATAATAATATGTCTAGAAAAAAGTATCTCTAAGACTATAAAATTGTAGTGAAAAGTTATCCTTCTCAAGCAAAGAAGTAAACCCACCTACAATGTTAATTTAAGCCCATGGGATAAACAGGTGCAGAACAGATTTTGCTACATTTTCAAAGAGAATGATTAAGGGAAATAGAAGCAAGGTAGAGCCTTATCCCAGCTCCCAGGAAGATATCAAATTATAGCAAAGTATAGGAACCTTGTTTTCAAAGCACAAAATTCACTTCTAGGAGCCAAGGAAGGTACATTTGAATAACAGGTACCTTTTATCTTAGAGTTGGTTTTGGGTGTTTGGTTTTGTTTTGCTGCATAATAGGAATCATCCATAAAAATTAGGCAGAGAAAAGAACAAATAGGAAGGAAACATGGAGAAAATAATAGAAAAATCAAATTCATAAACACAGATATACAGCGTGGTTTTTTAGATGTTATTAGAGGAAAAGAATTTGATAATCTTATAAATTTTTATGGCTATTAAGATCTGAAAGATAAGACAGGGAAGCTCAGACAGAGTACCCCTAAATGTGTTATGTATGCAGATATCAAAACTTTTTTTGAGTGCTGTGGTTTGCCTCAGGTCCTTACTAGGCAGGTGGTCTACCACTTAAATACACCCATACCCCTTGCTCCTGACAGACTACTCAAGATAAATTTGTTTTCCTCAGTAGGTATGTTGTGCTCACTTGAAAAAGAGCTGGTGCACTCCCTCCACCTCTGAGTAACCTTATAATTGACTTTGATGGTTCTAAGCTCCCAACCAACCGTAAAAGAGCTGGGCCAGAAGTTTGGCCTAGTGGTAGAGTGCTTGCTTAGAATGCACGAAGACCCAGGTTTGATTCCTCGGTACCACATACATAGAAAAAAGGCAGAAGTGGTGCTGTGGCTGAAGTGGTAGAGCTGTAGCCTTGAGAAAACCCAATGACAGTGCTCAGGCCCTGAGCCCAAGCCCAGGACTGGTAAAATTTAAAAATAAATAATAAATAAAAAATTTTAAAAAGCTCAGTTCCAGGGTTTGGGAGTTTGGCCTAGTGGTAGAGTGCTTGCCTAGCATGCACAAAGTTCTTGAGTTCTATTCCTTGGTACCACATACACAGAAAAAAACAGAAGTGGTGCTATGCTTCAAGCGGTAGAATGCTAGCCTTGAGAAAGCCCAAGGACAGTGGTAGGCCCCGAGCTTAAGCCTCAGGGGGGGGGGGGGGGGTGTGTGTGTGTGTGTGTGTGTGTGTGTGTGTGTGTGTGTGTGTGTGTGTGTGTGTGTGTGTGTGATGTGGCTTATCGTATATAGTTTCTCCAGTCCTTTCCTGAGAAGGGAACCATGCTCCAGGATCACTTTGTGTGTCTGCCCAGTCTCCTTCAGTGTGTGTATGAGAGAGACAGAGACAAATGGAGGGGTGGAGGAGGGAGAATACAAGTTTAGGGCTCCCAGCCACCTCTGTGCCGGCTCCTCAACTTAGCTTTTGTCTTCCAATAGAAATTTCTGTTCTACAGGCTGTTTATCATTTTCTTTCAGTGTTGATACATCTATGTTCACTAAAGATCTCTATAAAACTGAAGTAGTCCCATTCCTTATCAGTTGTATTTTATGACTTTTTCCCTTTTCCTTAATCCCATTCTCCCCACTACCCACCTCAAAATACCAGTCAGTCACCATTCTAGTGAGTTTGAGATATTGGCTTTAGTTTACCTACCAAATGGTTATGGGGAAACTATTCCTATAGAGTTTTGTGTGTGCTTTAAATTTTTTCTATTACAGAAGCCAGGAACCAGTGGCTCATACCTGTAATCTTAGGTAGTCAGGAGACTGAGATCTGGGATCACAGTTCAGGTCAGCATGGACAGGAATGCACATGAGACTCTCTTATCTCCAGTTAACAACTAGAAAATCAAAAGGGGTGCTGTAGCTCAAAGTGGTAGAGCACTAGCCTTGAATAAAAATGCTCAGAAATAGGGCCGGGAGTTTGGCCTAGTGGTTAAAGTGCTTGCTTAGCATGCATGAAGACCCGGGTTCAATTCCTTGGTACCACATACATAGAAAAAAGCCAGAAGTGGTGCTGAGGCTCAAGTGGTAGAGCTCTAGCCTTGAGAAAGTCCAAGGACAGTGCTCAGGCCCTGAGCTCAAGCCCAGGACTGGCAAAAAAAAAAAAAGAATGCTCAGAAATAGCACCCAGGCCCTGAGTTCGACCCCCATGACCAAAAAAAGTATAGCAGAAGCAGGAGGATCACATGTTATAAGCCAGTATCAGTAACACAGCAAAATACTGTCTCAAAAAAAGAACTATGTATTTGGAACTTTTATTGCTGTATGTAAAAGTGCAACTACTTCAGACTTATGGAGTATTTAAAGTACCATGTTGGTTATTTTCATCATAATTACTTAAGTCACTACTAAATTTTTGCTCTTAGAGCTAACTCTGTAGGGAATAGCACAAATCCTTGGCGGACCTATAATTATTGGGTACATTTATACCCAGTTGCCAGACTGTTCCCTAGAAATGTTTGCAGCAGCCGGTTATGTATTTCTTTTAAATTCTATGTTTGTTTGCTTTTTCTTTTGTCTTTTTTACAGCAGGATCTCTCAACCTAGCCTACATTGGCTTTGAACTCAACAATCCTCTTGCTGAATTACAGGCATTCACCACCATACCCAAACTACAAATTCTTTTTAAATACAAATCTTCCCTTATTATGAAAGGATTCAAGATATACAAACTTACCTAATGAGTACCTGGGATAGGCATAGTAATTTGTACCTCACGGGAATCCTCTGAGGATTACATGATTTATGGCATTAATGTTATGGTGTTTTTTGAGGCAGGAAAAAATAGGTCCAAATATGTAAACAAAAGAAATTATCATTGTTCAACGACAAGTATTTTAGCCTGAAAGTTCTCCTAAAGTACTTACAAAGTCTGGGATCACAGTGTACAGCCCCATGCAGAGAAAAAGAGAGAGGAGAGAGAGAGAGATACACATATATTCAATGCTATTTTAGAACAGAGTCAGGGATATTGAATAGTTCTTAGTTACATTTGGCCTCTTTTTATAATACCATTTCATGAATTTTAAGCATATAGTGATATTTCCCAAAAACTCTCAAGTGAAGCTGCTTCTGTAAGCCCTGGATTCTATAAACCCTTGGTTGCCATCTCTTACCTGCATTTCTTCCAGGTAAATGAGAAAGATGCTGTTGGTCTTCCTGCCACATGTCAGGTGGCCGTGGGCCTTTAGAGGTAAACCTAGAGCAGACTCTAGTCTCCAGTTTTAGTGTTTTTCCCTCAGGCCACATAGTAGTCTTTGTGTGTCTATCTGCTCATTTATTTATGTGCTATCATGGACAGTGTCGATGGAAATGAGCATGAAGGATATAGTATACTTTTGTTCTTAGATCCTCCAACTCTGCTTGATTCTTCTGTGCTTTTTCTTCATTTGTTCATGGCCATTTCTCCTTTTTTTCCCCATCCCACACTTTCAATTAGAATTTTCATTTGGAATTTCACCTATTATTGCCTTCTTTAATTCCTCCAATGTTTGTTTTTCAGTGATCAGGAACCTCCCTATTCAATGATTACATTACATGAAATGGCAGAAACAGGTAATTTTTGTTTTTAATACTATCTGATTTTAATTAATAATGAAATAAAGCTACTTTTGTAAGATAAAATATTTTTTACATGTTCACGGGAAAAAGCCTGAGTATGGAGATTTTCCCAAAAAAGTATAATAGGTACCATATATTATGTCTTGGATACTTAGCTGTTTTTATCTGTGGTTATCTTATTTGAAATTATGAAAACTTTTTTTGGCATTGATCTTTGGTCATAACTTCTAGAATGGGAAGAATAAACTTTAGTCCTTTCCTAAGTGTCATTTTAAAAATGGAACCTACTTGGGCCGGGAGTTTGGCCTAGTGGTTAAAGTGCTTGCCTAGCATGCACGAAGACCCGGGTTCGATTCCTCGGTACCACATACATAGAAAAAAGCCGGAAGTGGTGCTGAGGCTCAAGTGGTAGAGTGCTAGCCTTGAGAAAGTCCAAGGACAGTGCTCAGGCCCTGAGCTCAAGCCCAGGACTGGCAAAAAAAAAAAAAAAAAAATGGAACCTACTGTTGATAATAATTACTTTTCTCAAGTTCTATATCATCAATAAAGTGTTTTTGTTTTTTGTGGTACCAGGGTTTTAATTCAGGGCCTCATTGTTTTGTTTGGTTGCTTTCTCAGCTGATGCTTTACTACTTGAGCCATTTCCTCCAGCCCAGCTTTTTCCTAGTTATGGAGTCTCTTGGACTTTCCTACCTGGCCTGGCCTTATACTACTACTCCAATTTTCAGTCTCCTGAGTAGCTATAAATACTGCCACTGGTACCCAGTGCTTGTTACTGTTAAATCAGAATTTGAAGACCCAAAAGTATAGCTTAAATCTTCTCCATATAAAAAATGCCCCTGAGCCAGGCACGGTGATTCATGACTGTAATCCTAGCTACTCAGGAGGCTGACATATGAAGATCAGTGTTCAAAGCCAGCCTGACAGGAACCTCCATGAGACTCATCTCCAGTTAACCACCAAAAAGCTAGAATGGAGTGTAGCAAAAATGGTAGAGCACTAGCGTTGAGCAAAAAAGCTCACAGAAAGTACCCAGTCCCTGACTTCAAGTCCCAGGACCAGCATAAAATATATCACTGAGGGCTGGGAGTTAGCCTAGCGGTAGAATGCTTGCCTAGCATGCACAAAGACCTGGATTTGACTCCTCGGTACCACATACACAGAATATTAGCTCCTTAAAAGTTGCATAGTGAAGGGAAATTGTTTCTATGCCAACGTGAAGCCTTCTTATGTGACTTTTATTTAATATTTTCATTTTTTCAAGATAGTGACTTCATTATATAATCTTCTTGGTTTGCCTTTAGATGAAGGATGGTTGGATGTTGTCCAGTCCTTAATTAGAGTAATACCTTTGGAAGATCCATTGGGACCAGCTGTTATAACATTGTTACTAGATGAATGTCCATTGCCTACTAAAGTAAGTGAACATTAATCTTTATAATACTGTCATTTGTGTCATCTTTTCACAAGCTGAATAACCATGAAAAACACTTGATATAATGCATTACCCTTTTTTTAATTAAAGAATTTATTAACATTGATTTTTATATCATATTTCAAATGACATGTTTAACAAACAGGTATTCAAGAAGGGAATCTCTATATACAATCACTGGCACTTAGATTTTAGAACATAATCAAAATTAGGCTGAGGGTTTGTATGACATAGATACATAATAATCTATGTAATAAAACATTATGTCTATAGAGTCATAAGTTTTTATGACTATGTAGTTGTGTTTATATTTCCAGTACCATGTCCATAGCATTGGGTATGCAACTTTTGAGTTCTCGCTCTTGTACTGTTTGGATCTAATAGCCACATATTAAGGATACCATGCACCTTTTGTTCCTTTGGTCTTGACTTGTCTCATTCAACATGATTGCTCTAGATTCATCCATGTTTGAGATATTTTATTCACTATTGATTCTCTTGTGTAAAAGTTTCACTACTGGATTGGGAGATTGGCCTAGGGGTAGAGTACTTGCCTAGCATACACAAAGACCTGGGTTCAATTTCTCAGTGCCACATACATAGAAAAAGTGGGAAGTGGTGCTGTGGCTCATGTGGTAAGAACGCTAGCCTTGAGAAAGCCCAAGGCCACTGCTCAGGCCCTGAGTTCAAGCCCCAGGACTGGCAAAAAAAAAAAAAAGTTTCACTACTAATGATGTGCTGCCTTCTCTATAGTAGTATACTGTAAAGGTTTTAGTTCTGTGTTTTCTAAATGTTAAAAGTAAAAGCATTTCTATCTACAATGACAGTCTAGAAATTAGAAGAGAATGTTTAGTCACTAAGCTGATTTTCCTATCTTTTCCTGAGCAATTTCCTCAGAACAAAGGACAAAGATCTCCTATTAAGAAAACAGTCTAAGTAAAAAGTACTTTTGAGTCTTCCTATAGTGGTATGCCTTACTTAGAACAAACAAAAATCACACTTCCGTTGCCTTAATCTAATGTGTTTTGCCAATCTTTTTTTTAAAAATTCTAGTATCTTTCATTTGTTTGCTTAAGCTTCAGACATTTGGGCCCTGTACAATAAAAATGTTGTGGACAGAAAGGAAACGTCTTTAAACTAGTCATTGGTATTTGATATTTACACCTAAGTTAATAAGCTGTCTCTGTTTTAATTTGCCTCCAAAACTCTGGTGGGCGGGCACCAGTGCTCATACCTGTAATCCCAGCTACAAAGGAAACTAAGATTTGAGTATCTTGGTTTGAAATCAGCCTGGTAGGCAAATATTAGGAGATTTTTATCTCAAAATAACCAGCAAAATGCTGGAGATAAAGGTGTGAGCCAAGTGGTAGAATACTACTCTTAAGTGGAAAAGGTTGAGCAAGAGCTCGGAGACCCTGAGTTCAAGCCCTAATATAAAAACTGGTGGGTTTTGTTCTAACTTGGTAAAACTTTATTTTAAAGAGTAACTTTTTACTTCAGTATTACTAACTCCTAATACTATTAAGCATATTTGAGTGGGTTTAGTTAGGGTAATGATTTCAAGATTAAGTAGCATATATTTGGAATGAAATGGAATAAAGCAGCTTGTAGGAGAAAACTTTCAGGCTGATCAAATAATATTTCTCACGAATAGGGATATTGTTGGGATCATTATGTACAGTCTGCATTTACTTAATATCTGGATATAACTTTGTTCTCAAAGAATTCTCTTAGGAAAAATACTTGTACATTTTTGTTTTTAGGATGCACTCCAGAAATTGACCGAAATTCTCAACTTAAATGGAGAAGTAGCTTGCCAGGACTCAGGCCATCCTGCCAAACACAGGAACACATCTGCAGTCCTAGGCTGTTTAGCTGAAAAACTAGCAGGTAAGTTTAGGAAATGCTTTCGAGAAAGACCCTAAGTAGTCTGACACTGAGAGGAAATCTGCACTGTGAACTTGTTATCACACTGCTGGTGGAAAAAGAAGTAAGAAAAGAACTGATAAGGAAAAGACTCAAAGGACACAGAATTAAACGGAATCTAATTTAATTTTCTTGCTTTCAAGAGCAAGTTAAAAGATAAAAACTATTTACTTGCTTTAAAATTAAAGGAAGGATAGGTGGGCACCATTGGCCTCATGCCTATAATCCTAACTACTCAGAAGGCTGAGATCTGAGGATTGCTGTTCAAAGCCAGCCTAGGCAGGAAAGTGGGACTCTTATCTCCAGTTAACCACCAAAAAACCAGAAGTGGCAGTGCTGTGAGACTCAAAGTGATAGAGTGCTAGCCTTGAGCTGAAGAGCTCAGGGACAGTGCCCAGGCCCAGAGTTCAAGTCCCACAGCCAACCAAAAAAAAGGGGGGGAACGGTGGGTCTGGGAATGTGGCTTAGTAGTAGAATGCTTGCCTTGCATGCGTGAAGCCCTGAGTTCAGTTCCTCAGTACCACATAAACAGAAAAACAGAAGTATCACTGCGGCTCAAGTGGCAAAGTGCTAGCCTTAAGCAAAAGAAGCTCAGGTACAGTGCCCAGGCCCTGAGTTCAAGGCCCAGAACTGGCAAAAAAAAAAAAAAGATGGGCTGGTAGTTTTGCCTAGTGGCAGAGTACTTGCCTAGCATGCATGAAGCCCCAGGTTTGATTCCCCCGTACCACATATATAGAAAAGCCAGAAGTGGTATTGTGGATCCAGTGGTAGAGTACTAGCCTTGAGGAAAGCCCAAGGATAGTGCTCAGGCCCTGAGTTGAAGCCCCAGGACTGGCAAAAAAAAAAAAAAATACGGAAGGAAAGGAAAGGAGGGCAGGAAAAGAAATCAGAACATGGGTGCTAGTTTCAATTCTACCTGTGCCCAAGTGCCTTTGGGCTCATCTCTGTACTCTGTGGCTCATTTGCTCAGCTATGACATGAGCATGGTACTATAACCACCTAGAGAATAGGAGGCTTGAGGAAAAGAATATGCATGGAGTACTTCGTAAAACATTCAGAGTTCTACTAACAATTTGTCATTAGTTATCAATAAAAATAACATGGCACTTTAATTATATCCAGTATCTGTTGTGTTTGTCTAGGTCCTGCAAGTATAGGTTTACTTAGCCCAGGAATACTGGAATATTTGCTGCAGTGTCTGGTAAGTGTCTGGCTAGTTGTTCTTAGTCATCTAGAATTATTTGTTTTTCTCAATTTACCAACATAGTTCTTGACACAGAGAATACATTAGTTCTAAATTTTATTTGTTTTCTTATTCCCTTCTGTTTTGTTGTTGTTTGCTCTTGTTTTTATTTTCAGCATTGTTGTTGTTTTGTGGTGTTGAGGAGTGAATCCAAGGGCCTTATGTATTCCAGACAAGGATTTTTACCTTTGGACTGTATCCCAGCCAACACTTCTTTGTCTTTTCTCTTCCTTCCTTTCTTTCTTTCCTTCTTTCTTTCTTTCTTTCTTTCTTTCTTTCTTTCTTTCTTTCTTTCTTTCTTTCTTTCATCATTCATGGGGCTTGAACCTTCAGAGCCTGGGTGCTGTCCTTGAGTTTTTTCATTCAAGGCTAGCTCTCTACCACTTGGAGCCACAACTCCACTTCCAGTTTTCTGGGGGTTAATTGGAGATAAGAGTCTTACAGACTTTCCTGCCCAGGCTGGCTTTGAACCATAGTCCTCAGATCTCAGCCTCCCCCGTAGCTAGGATTGCAGGCATGAGCCACCAGTACCGGATTATTTTGTCTTCAACAACAGCAATAACAACGAAAGCTGAGATGCAAATTATCGTAAACAAAAAGTTGAATTTGTCTGGTTTTAATTTTTTTTTTTACTTTTTATTTTTGTTCGTTGTGAGGCTTGAACTCAGGACCTGGGAGCTGTCCCTGAGCCTCTTTGTGCTCAAGGTTAGTGCTGCACCACTTAAACCATAGCACCACTTCCAGTTTTTGAGTGGTTAATTGGAGAAGAGTCTCATGGAGACATTTCTGCCTAGGTTGGCTTTCAGCTACGATCCTCAGGTCTCAGCTTCCTGAGTAGCTAAGATTAGTAGCTAGAATTACAGGTGTGAGCCAGCAGTGATTGAGTCATAAAATAACTGCCATTATTCACTTTTTATGCGTCTAGTCTCCCCAGGTGGTAATAGGGAGTTCTGCAGTAGGAACAAAATAATACAGCATTCCAACATGAGGCCAGGATCCCAATATATATAAATCTCTAGGCTGTCCTCTTCTCCTTTCTCTACTTCTGTTCTTAAAGCTGCTGTTTTTGGAATATTTTGTATGTCAGTTGTGAAGCTTGTTTATTGAGGCTGTGTATGCCTTCTGATTTCTCATCATGATGAACTTTAGTCTGACTGGTCTATATTTTTTTCTCATTTTTCAAAATTCTTTCGTGTTACACAGAATAGTTGTACAGAGGGGTATAGTCTATATTTGTTTAAAGTTACTTTTTCAGTAAACTTTGGCCTTTTTCAAAATTTCAATGTGAAAGACCTTGTTCATTAGTGCCTACACAGTAATAAGAGTACCTTTACATTGCTTTGAGCAAACACTGAAGAAACAGCAGTGGCAGCTCACAGTTTTTCCAGCAAGGAGTTTTCCTAGTAAGTAATGGAACAAAACTGCTAAGACAACACAACCTTCCTCTTATGACAGAATGTGATCAAGGGCAAAGTTACTTTTTCTCCATTAAATGCCATAAAAATTCAAGAAGGGGAGTGAGGTGGATGGCATATGGAAGGTGAGACACATATCCTGATGAAGATGAGCCTCAGCCAGGCCATGCCATAAAATTAAGACTTGTGTCCAGAAGAAACTACAGTAAAGGCCCAGAGACCGTTGTCTGATAAGAGAAGATAATGTCAGGGGTCAGGAAGATATGCACAGCATAGTTTTGCTATAGAAGAGGATGGTGGCTATATGAGCTTTGCCCCACTTAGGAGGGCACTAGAAAAATAAGTAGGCATTCTCTGGTGTTCTGGAGCACTCTGGAGGCTCACAGCCCAGCTGTGGGAAAGCATAGTTGTAAGCAGCTTGGATGTTAAACAGGTAGACCTATGGGATATGAACTCGTGTATGAACAGCACACTTGTTGCTCTCTCCTCTGTTGTTAGCATTTGTAGAAATCCTTTCAGGGACCAGGTTAAAATGAAAACATTTAGTTGCTAATTTTATTACTTATAATTCTGGAACTTGTTGTTCTTATTCTGAATAAAAGACTAGGCAACAATTCAAGTTTTCTGTTTTGCTTGCTTTAAAGAATAGAAGAATAAACTATTTCATTTTACAAAGCCTTAATAGAATTTTTGCTGAGTAAAATGACATAAAACACTTAATAAAATACTATTGAAATTTTCATATTTATAGATAACCCCAGTGACTTGAAGGAAAAAATAGATTGAATCTCAGCATAGTTCTTCATTATAAATGATATTAGCCAAATGGATAATAAAAGGACTTGAATGAATGAAATTTTTCTGACTTCTGAATGGAAGAGAAAAAAATATATATACATATATATGTAAATACATATATATATATATATATATATATACACACCACATGCTGGGCAAGAGGTAGGAACTGATAACTTGCCATCTCTGCCAGGAAATAACTTGACTCTATCTTGTTTTGTCTTTCAGAAGTTACAGTCCCACCCCACAGTCATGCTTTTTGCACTTATCGCACTGGAAAAGTTTGCACAGACAAGTAGGTATAGTGATTTCTCTGCAATAATGATCTCTGATGCTGTAAAATCTTACTTTTCTGAGTTACTTGGTGAGCCTCCACCTTACACCCTAACAGTTTCATACACTCTGTTTTGCTGACACTTCAATGACAGTGAAGTGCAACAAGGACAGAGGCAAGGGTTTATCCCATCTAAGTCACTAAGCTTTTAGAGGACAGATTGCCTAAATGTAGTCAGAGATTTTGGCTGTCTTACCCCTGGAAGCTTCAGTGGAAGTCCATTGTGACCTCCACTTTTCTAATTGGCTTTCCTCACTCCCTGTTACCACTAATTTACCCAGAAAATCGTTTCATTCTTTCATTGGTAGTTCAACAATTACATCTTTCCCAACAGGTGAAAATAAATTGACTATCTCTGAATCCAGTATTAGTGACCGGCTTGTCACATTAGAGTCCTGGGCTTATGAACCTGATTATCTGAAACGTCAAGTTGGCTTCTGTGCCCAGTGGAGTTTAGACAATCTCTGTAAGTAGTTGTTCATTAAAATATGCTTTTATTTCTAAATCTATTTCTTTTATAGGTTCACTGACCTTCCTTTCATAACAGTGGATATGAGTCCTTTATAAGGTTCTCTGATAGATTTGGATATATTCTAGAGACCCTTCAGATGAGAATTATAAGAATATTAACTCCTCACTGGTACCCCATTTCCTGCTGCAGTGAGGTTCATTAGTCATACAGCTCTAAGTAACCAACTCTATAGCACATACTGTCTCTTCACTGCCTTGAAGACAAACCCCAGTGATTCCTGGCTCTGGACCTGTTCTTTGCACTTGGGCTTTACTCATTTTACTTTCCTCCCCCTCTCCTTTTTGCACTTTAAACCCAAAGTCATGTCTTACTCCATAATAGTTGTTCTTCAACCCTCACCACTAGCACTATGCTAATACACAGCTGGATGTGAAATTCCCCTACTCTGCCTCAGCATTGTAAGTTCAGTATGTATAGCAACAGTTGACTTCTGAAAAAGTGCAGGTGTGAATGTTTTCTTATGAAGGCTTGGTTGCCTTCATGTGATATAGTATAGCAGCACATCTACAGTGCAAAGGTCTCCGTTGATTCTCTCCACTCCTAATGCTGGTGGCAGATGGAGGTGGCGGTTGGCAGTAGCTTTTCTTCCCAAGGCAGCCTATCTAGGAAACATTACCACTTGTTTTCTTTTGCAGTTTTAAAAGAAGGTAGACAACTGACTTATGAGAAAGTAGACTTGAGTAGCATTCGGGCCATGCTGAACAGCAATGATGTCAGCGAGTACCTAAAGATCTCACCTCATGGCTTGGAGGTAAAGTTTCCATAGATGGTAATAAGATAATTTTGTTCTCATTTTCATGCCCCACTTCTGAACAAAAGTAAAATAGGGGTCTGGGAGTGTTGCCTAGTGGTAGAGTACCTATCTAACATGCACAAAGCCTTCAATTTGATTCCTCAGTACCACATACACACAAAAAAAGTGGTGCTGTGACTTAAGTGGCAGAGCACTAGCCTTGAGCAAATAGTGTCTAAGGACAGTGCCCAGGTCCTGAGTTCAAGCCCCAGGACTGGCCAAAAAAAAAAAAAAAAATGCAAAATAGATGCAGACCAAGTGGAAATTTATTTTCTTTTTTTTTTTTTTTCTTTTTTTTTTTTTGCCAGTCCTGGGCTTGAGCTCAGGGCCTGAGCACTGTCCTTGGACTTTCTCAAGGCTAGAGCTCTACCACTTGAGCCTCAGCACCACTTCCGGCTTTTTTCTATGTATGTGGTACCAAGGAATCGAACCCGGGTCTTCGTGCATGCTAGGCAAGCACTTTAACCACTAGGCCAAACTCCTGGCCCTGGAAATTTATTTTCTAACTGAAGAGTGGTTAAGAGCATAGAAGATGAGTGTTATTATAGAGCATTATCTAATCTGGTTTTTGGTTTGGGGTTTTTCTGGTCCTGGGGCTTCAGTTCAGGGCTTGTGCTGTTCCTGAGCTTTTCTGCTCGAAGGATAGCAGTCCACCCCTTGAGCTGCAGCTCCACTTCTGGCTTTTTTTGGAAGTTCATTGGAGATAAGAGTCTCATGGACTTTTCTGCACAGGCTGACTTCAAACCACAATCCTCACATTTCAATCCTCAGTAGCTAGGATTACAAGCATGAGCCACCAGCATCAGGTTCATCCACTCTGTTATGTCCCACACACTGCAAACCTTGCTGTAGGCATTGCCTGCTGACTGACTGGTTCAAGTTTCTGCGTTTTATCTTGGGCATTTTGCTCAGCCAAAGGTCCAAAGATGGAAACACCTTGTTTTTAAATACCCACACAGCCAGTTGTCCTAAGACCTATCTTCCCTTTATCCCAGCGAATGCAGCCCATATTGATTTGAAGGTTAATGTTAGCATTGCTTATGTACAGGAAGGTGCCAGGCATCTAGGCATATCAGGGGTAAAAAATTATATGGATGATAGCTGCAGACAGTTCTTCAGTCCTATATATTGCCAAATCTCTTACATTGTTTTCTACTTTAGATTATACTTAAGTACCTTGTTTCATACCTTTCTCTCCCCAAGTCAGGTGAAGATTTATGCATTTGTGAAAGATTTTAATCTGAAAACAAAGCTTTATAAGGACTGAAAAATGAAGCCAAAAGCCTTTAATTCTTACTACAGCCATCTTCAAGGTCTTGTAAGATTGGTGCTAATATTGTGAGATCTCCCTGGAAATTAAACTAGGAATAGTGTGTTTCATTTATTTGCTTTTATGCTTTTTTGTCACTGGATTGCAAAGGAGATAACTAGTTCACGTATAGCTTTATCAGGGAAAATGAAACCCACCCCTGCCAGTCTCGCTTATTTGGTGGTTTTCAGGCACTAATGGTGGATTATCATACTCTTTGGTTCTTCCAGGCTCGCTGTGATGCCTCCTCTTTTGAAAGTGTGCGCTGCACATTTTGTGTAGATGCTGGGGTGTGGTACTATGAAGTAACTGTGGTCACCTCTGGTGTCATGCAAATCGGCTGGGCCACTAGAGACAGCAAGTTTCTCAATCATGTGAGTACCATGGAGCCATACAGAGGAAGCAACAGCAGTTCTGCTCTGGGAGACAGGCAGAGATAGCCATACATACAACAAGTGTGCTCAATAACCACATGGGGCCAGATTCCTAACAGTGGTTTGCTAAATTGATTCAGAAATGGAAAAGCGCAAGTGAAATTACCCTTCTGCCATTTTTCTTTGGTGGTTTTTGTTTTGTGTGTTTTTTTCCATTGAGTTTTAAGTTCATCTAATTGTCCAACTGGAGACTGGCTGCGCCTTGTCTTTGTAGGCTATACTCTGGCCCCAAAGAACCACATCTTTGATTTAGTTTTTCTATTGGGCTGGAATAACTTTATTTTTTATTGTTGGGGTAATGTATAGAGGGGTTACAGTTACATTCTTAAGATAGTAGGTGCATTACTTCTCACACATCCATACCCCTTCTCATGTTTGTGTCCCCATTTCCTCCCTCCACTCCCTCCCAATCATCTTGTTTCCCCCTTCCCTTTCCTATCTCAAATAATCAAGTAAACATGTATACAATATTCTGTATGAGATACAAAGTCAGATACCGTAACAATATGAGATTAACTAAAGGGCAACAAAAGAGAAGAGAAATAACATATTACATAAGAACAACAATCACTGCTGGGAGTTTGTCCTAGTGGTGGAGTGCTTGCCTAGCATGCATAAAGACCTGGGTTAAATTCCTCATTACCAGATATATTGAAAAAAAGCTGGAAGTGGTACTGAGCACAAGTGGTAGAGCTCTAGCCTTGAGAAAGTCCAAGGACAGTGTAGTGCTCAGGCCCTGACCTCAAGTCCAGGACTGGCGCAAGAAAAAAAAAAAAAAAAAAAGTCAAGCTCTTGTTTCCATATCCTAGAGATCCTTTCATTTAGTCTCATCCTATATGACCATAAATACCTAGGTTTTGTGCTATTGTAATCCTCTGCTAGGCGAGTCCTAGGTGTGTACTAATTATTACAAATGAGGGAAGCCATTGAGCCCATGTTCCTTTAGGTCTGGCTTATTTCACTTAATATGATTTTTTTTCCAAGACTTTTCATTTATAAGGAAATGGGTTGGAATGACTTTTTACATTGAGTAACCTTTGAGAATCTTGAAGAAATTCTCTTCCTTTCATAAAATACTCAATGTTGGCTTGACTTCTCTTAATTGACTCTTACTTTGTAAATAGTAGATACATTTATGTTCAAAACTTAGTACTTTTGTTACAGAAAACAGTGATATAAAAGGCGTAGGCTATTACTGAGCAGAACATTGGAGTTCCTCCCTCCCCTGCAGATTCATCCTTTTTTCCTTCCAAAGCCCAGCCCATTTACCACTACATATTTTGCATTCATATGGCTTTCATCCCTTGACATAGGAAAAGACCCTGATTATTAATCTAAATAATAATACTTGAAGCCATTTGTAAGGTCCTGAGATGGGTTTTAAGAAGTGATCCAGTAACTTAAACTTGCCAGCCATAAGAATATATTTTAGAGCCAGGCGCTAGTGGCTCATTCCTGTAATCCTAGCTACTCAGGAGACTGAGCTTTGAGGATCATGGTTCGAAGCCAACCCTGGCAGAAAAGTCTGTGAAACTCCTTATCTCCCATTAAACTATTCAGAAAAGGCTGGAAATGGCACTGTGGCCCAAGTGGTATGACAGTATCCTTGAAAAAAGAAGCTCAGGGATGGCACCCAGGCCCCGAGTTCAAGCCTCAGTACTGGGGGGTGGGGGAAGATAGATAGATAGATAGATTTTTTTTTCTTTTTGCCAGTCCTGATGCTTGAACTCAGGGCCTGGGCACTGTCATTGGACACTTTTTTTTTTTTTTCTTTTGCCAGTCCTGGGCTTGAGCTCAGGGTCTGAGCACTGTCCTTAGACTTTCTCAAGGCTAGAGCTCTACCCCTTGAGCCTCAGCACCACTTCTGGCTTTTTTCTATGTATGTGGTACCAAGGAATCGAACCCGGGTCTTCATGCATGCTAGGCAAGCACTCTACCACTAGGCCAAACTCCTGGCCCCTCATTGGACACTTTTTGCACAAGGCTAGCACTCTGCGACTTGAGCCACAGTACCACTTCTGTTTTTTTCTGTGTATGTGGTACCGAGGCATTGAACCCAGGGCTTCATGCATGCTAGGCAAGCACTCTACCACTAAGCTACACTCCCAGCCCTGATAGATGGATTTTTTTTTTTTTTTTTTTTTTTTTTTTTTGCCAGTCCTGGGCTTGAGCTCAGGGCCTGAGCACTGTCCTTAGACTTTCTCAAGGCTAGCACTGTACCACTTGAGCCTCAGCACCACTTCCGGCTTTTTTCTATGTATGTAAGACTGAGGAATCAAACCCGGCTCTTCGTGCATGCTAGGCAAGCACTCTACCACTAGGCCAAACTCCAGGCCCAATAGATGGATTTTTTTTTCTCTTTTTTTTTTTTTATTGTAATTAGTAAAAGGGTTACATGATATTTGCCAGATAGAAGGTGCATTAATTCAATTACATTGATACCCTTTCACATGTCTTGGTACCCATTGCCCTCCCCCCTAGATGGATTTTTTTAAGGGACCCTTTATTATACCCTGAAGTTATTCATGGCATTTGACTAAAATTCCTAGACAAAAGAGAAGAAAAATATTAGAGGAAGTAGGTTAATGTACAGGTCAGGTCTGGTAAGAAGAAAAGTAAAGCCCAGTTTTCCATTGCTTTGCTGGACTCTTCAGCAGAAGTTCTCCTCTCCCTCTTTCTAGGCCTTACATGAACATCTGGAAGTCTGGGCCTTTTCTGAGCCTCCAAGAGTCAAAAGAAACTGGGTCTGAAAAACAATTCCAGTGTCTGTTTTCTAACATCAGTGCTAGTTTACCAATTATACTGACTGCCTGCTCCAAATTAGAGTCTCTAAAGTTGGTTTTTTAAAAACTTTTTTTTAAAAGGTCAATTTTTTTAAGTCTTAAAAAAATCTTTCTAGGCCGGGAGTTTGGCCTAGTGGTTAAAGTGCTTGCCTAGCATGCACGAAGACCCGGGTTCGATTCCTTGGTACCACATACATAGAAAAAAGCCGGAAGTGGTGCTGAGGCTCAAGTGGTAGAGCTCTAGCCTTGAGAAAGTCCAAGGACAGTGCTCAGGCCCTGAGCTCAAGCTCAGGACTGGCAAAAAAAAAAAAAAAAAATCTTTCTAGGAGTTGATGACTGAAAACTGGAATCATAGCTGTTCAGGAGGCTGACATCTGAGGCTTGAGATTTGAAGCTAACCAGAGCAGACAAAACCAAAAGACTCTTATTTCAAATTAACTAGCAAAAGGATGCAAATTATAGTTAAGGCTCAAATGGTAGACAGCCAGCCTTGAATAAAATGCTAAGCAAGAGCATGAGAGGCCCTGAGTTCAGCCCCACCCCAGTACCAGTACAAAACAAATTTTTTTGTGCTGAATGAATTCATATTCATGCTCATGTATAATATTACAATTTCCATTCTATGGATGAGAAAACTGAGATGAGAAAAGAAAGTAAATTAGGACTAGGATTCATTTCTATCTGAGTTCTGTAGCAATAGTTTACTTTGTATTCAAAGCATGGGCAGAATACACCAGGCTTGGTGGCACATACCTATAATGTAGCATACAGGAGCCTGAGGCAGGAAGATCACAGGCCTAAGGATAGCCTGGAGCTACATTGTGAAACTCTGTTACAAAAACACCCTCCTTCCCCCACAACCCTCTCCCAACCCACAAACATGGGAGAACGTGAGACATTTGGCACTGAAAAAAGGTATCCTAGAGCTTGAGCAAGTATGGATTATTCCATGAAGGTAGCTTCTATATGAAATCTATCTTAGATTTCCTGATTATCTATCTGATTTTCCATAGACACTACAGTTCTAGGCATGGTACATCTGACAATGAATGTTACACATAGTTTTTAATCTTTTGGACTGTGTGGGGTTTTTTTCCAAGATGGCAGCTGTAAGTCAGATGATGAGTATATTTCTTTTTGGACAGTATCACTCCTTCCTTTGCTTCCCCCATCCATATAGTTTTTAAAGGCCAGTAAAGCTGAATCATTCCATCTGCTGGGTAAGCCTGATTCCTGCCATAGTTGCAGATGTTTGGTTAAAGTTAAGAACTTTTCTCTTTTTTTCTTAATTTTTCATTTCCAACTTCTATTGATTCAATAAACAAAATAAAGTACTCTATATACTCTATAAGTAATTCTCTTGACCTGTAAATATTATTTTAGTAACTAAGACACAAGTTAGACTTGAATCACATCGTAAGTTTATAAATCTGCCTTTAGTCCAACTATTGCACTGAGTCTCAGCACTTTTGGTCCTATTCACATCAAGCCCATGACCATTGCTTGAGTAAATGAAAATAGTGAGTTTTACTAATGTATTTTTGACAAAAAGCAACCCTGATATCTCATATTCTGCTTCTAAACCCCACATAGAAATTCATTTACTTCTATAGTCATTGGAGTTATGTGTTCCTCCTCCTCTTGACAATTATTCTCTTCATCTGTGTTCTTTCATTTTCAAGCTGAATTTTCTTACTCTTCGATATTTTTTATTCTTATTATAAAGGTGATATAGAGAGAGGTTATAATTACAGAAGTCCGGACCGGGAGTTTGGCCTAGTGGTAGAGTGCTTGCCTAGCATGCACAAAGACCCGGGTTCGATTCCTTGGTACCACATACATAGAAAAAAGCTGGAAGTGGTGCTGAGGCTCAAGCTCTAGCCTTGAGAAAGTCCAAGGACAGTGCTCAGGCTCTGAGCTCAAGCCCAGGACTGGCCAAAAAAAAAACAAAAACACCGAAGTCAGGTAAAAAATATATTTCTTTGGGTAGGGGGCAGTTTTTGCCAGTACTGACTTGAACTCAACTCCATGCCTGAGCACTGTCCTTGGGCTTTTGCAAAACTAGAGCTCTACCACTTGAGTCACAAGAGTACATTTCTTTTTGAACACTGTCACCTCTTCCCTTGCTCTCTCCTAAGTTTTCCATCCTATTCCCACCCACAAGTTGTATAGTTCATTTTCAACATAGTGTCCAGTGAGTGCCATTGCTAGAACTTTATTTACCCTTCCAGTTGTGCTGGTTTCTTTCTTTAAAAACAAACAAATGTTTTCCCCTGATCCAAGTATTAAGTCCCTTACAAACTGATGAAATTTGTATTTCCCTCCCGCAACCCCTCAAACAGGATTTTATTGATTTTGGCATACTTACAACTTTGTTTCAAGTGAACATTGTTCTGGCTTTTCTGAATGTGCCTCTACAGACAGGGTGTGGTTTTATTTATTTCCACAATGAGCTAGCTTCATTGTTTATCCCCATAGAACAAGCAAGATATCAGAACATTCTTATTTTTTGTAAACAATGAAAGTTATTCATTAGGGTCCTATTTATATGTGTTAATCATCCTAAGAGATAATTGAAGAGCATTTAAAGAAGAAATTGAAGAGTATTTAAAGAAGAAATTGTCTAGGACCTGTATGACACTCAAATTGGGCTACTCTCAGAGTAGCTTTTAGCAGGTGGACCCTCTAGAAAGAGATCCATATTACCTTCCTCAGTCTGCGTGTCTGGCCACAGAGAGGTAGAAAGGATGGTGATGTTGGCATCAAGACTTTTTAAAAAGTCCACATCTGACTCTGCTGCTCAGATAACATATCTATAAGTGCGGTTGATGGATCTCTGAGCCTGTGTTTCCTCTTCTGACATAGTATGAGCCACCAGCCTCATGGTGCTTAGTGAGAACTAAAATTATGAAAATTCCTAAAACAAAGGCGATACTTAGCAATGCAGTATATTTGTCAATAAAGCCATTATCTACTTCCTGAGAACCATAAGGCTTTTCCTTTATCCAGAAAGCTTAGAAGTCCAGCCACTAGGTTAATGGTTATATATGATACACTCTCTTCCCAGGTCAGAGCAGGCAGAACCTTGCTCATCTTCTGGGCCTTGTCTCTCTCCAGGAAGGGTATGGCATTGGGGATGATGAATACTCCTGTGCGTATGATGGCTGCCGGCAGCTGATTTGGTACAATGCCAGAAGTAAGCCTCATGCACACCCATGCTGGAAAGAAGGTATTCATTCAGAACTCTTCTCTGTCATGAGTGTATCACTTGGGTATAATGGAGCAGTTACCACCCTAGGCCTTAACATTTTTCCTCTTTAGCATATTTTTGGGTAGATGTTATCTAGGGAGTTTTAAATATCACCAGAGAGGCAAATAAATCTTGATTCTTTCTTACCATATTTCATTGATCACAGCAGGCACAGTTTTTCCCACATTTTAACATCCTTGAAATTGTCATAGTTTAACGGGCAGTATGTTTTCTTAATTCATAGGAAAATACTGGTATGTGGAAGTCAGATCAATTGCAGAAAAAAGGATGAAAATATGGAATTTGTGGTTAAAGACAAACTTTGTACAGTGCCACTCAAGCACTTAAGAGAATCTTGGGAAGTAGCACTGTGGCTCAAGTGGTAGAGTGTTATCCTTGAACACAAAGAGGCTCAGTGACAGCACCCAGGCCCCGAGTTCAAGCACCACCACAACAAAAAGTTGTTGATTAGTCAGGCGTTAGTGGCTCACACCTGTTATCCTAGTTACTCAGGAGGCTGAGAGCTGGGGATCACAATTCGAAGTCAGCCTGGGCAGGAAAGTCCCTGAAATACTCTTATCTCCAATTAACCACTCAAACAAAAGGAAGTGGAGCTGTGGCTCAAAGTTGAAAGCACTAGCCTTGAGGAAAGGAGTTCAGGGACAGCACCCAGGTCCTGAGTTCAAGATCCATGACCACCCGCCTCCCCCCCCCAAAATAAAAGAATCCTAGTAGTACACAGCACTATCCTTAACAGCATTTTGCTTCGTCTGCTAGGAGACACAGTCGGGTTTCTGTTAGACTTGAGTGAAAAGCAAATGATCTTCTTTTTAAATGGCAACCAGCTGCCTCCTGAGAAGCAAGTCTTTTCATCTACTGTGTAAGTAGCTCTTCTCAAAGATTCAAGTAGATGTATGGAATGTACTTTTCTCCAGGAGAAAAGCTTTATGTAAACAAGATAATTAATAATATTTTGCAATTGATTTAGTTGGGGACCCATATAATAAGACCTAAACTTATTTCCAAAATTTATGTAAAAGGTGGAGGGCCAGGAGTGTGGCCTAGGGGTAGAGTGCTTGCCTAGCATGCATGAAGACCCGGGTTCGATTCCTCGGTACCACATGCATAGAAAAAAGCTGGAAGTGGTGCTGAGGCTCAAGTGGTAGAGCTGTAGCCTTGAGAAAGCCCAAGGACAGGGCTCAAGCCCTGAGCTCAAGCCCAGGACTGGCAAAAAGAAAGGGGAGCGGGATTTGGGGGCTTATAGGCTTATCTAGCTTAATACACAGACACCATCCCCCTTTGTCTATGCCAGCGTGTGACTGGTTCACTTTGACTCTGAAAACCATGGTATGTGAAGATTTACTGTAGTTTTATGAATTCTGTTGATCCGTATTCATTCTTATTTGTAGATCTGGATTTTTTGCTGCAGCCAGTTTCATGTCATATCAACAATGTGAGTTCAATTTTGGAGCAAAACCATTCAAATACCCTCCATCGACGAAATTCAGCACTTTTAATGACTATGCCTTCCTAACAGCCGAGGAAAAAATTATTTTGCCAAGGTAAGGGATGTGCCAAGCTCTCCTGATTGTTATATATACCTTATGAGAAATTAAACCATTTATGAGAGGCTTTTTTTCAACTTTTATTAAGAAATTTTGAAACTCTCACTAAACATGCTGACTTTCTTGGAAATATACATTATGCAAACAGATATCAGGAAAGATATATATAAGCCAATTATTAACATGAAATTATTGGAAAAAAATTAAAACTCATGTTTCCCCAAAGTAATAGCTGATTTTACAGGGATTTCTAGAATTGGGTTAGGATCCGATTTGTAAGTAATAGCATTGCTTATTATTTAGTGAAGAATCTAGAAAGAAAGAAGGCATACAGCTAAATTCATTATTTTCAAATTGGCTTATATTAGTTATATGAAGAGAGAGATTTCATTGTTATAGTTGCACACATTTACATGATATTCTAATATCACCCCTTCTATCACACTCCCTGCCCACCTCCTTCTGAAAAATAGGATCCCCACACCATTTCCTCTCTTCTCCCCTCAGCCTACCTACTATCCAACTAGTCCCCACACACCTAGAGTGTTGTTCCTCCTCCTCCCACGTCTACTGACAAGGAGGTCTTCATGGATACTGCATTGAATTTGTATGTTGCTTTTATCTGTATGGCCATTTCCTTTTCATTTTAAGTTATACTGTTTTACTGCTTTTTGTTTTGTTTTGTTTTGTTTTGCCAGTCTTGGGGCTCCTGGGCTCAGTATGTCCATTTTCAAAATAATAATTCTCCCAATCCATGAGCCTGGGATGTCTTCCCATCTACTGATATCTTCTTTAATTTCTTCCTTCAAAGTCTTGTATTTTTCATTGTAGGAGTCTTTCACTTCCTTAGTTAGATTGATACCCGTGGTGTTTGGGGTTTTTTTGTTGTTGTTGTTTTTGGTATTTTTTTTTTCCTTTTTGTGCCAATCCTAGGGCATGAATTCAGGGCCTGGGCATTGTCCCCTGAGCTTTTTGCTCCAGGCTAGTGTTCTGCCATTTGAGCCACAGATCCACTTGTAGATTTTTGGTGGTTAATTGGAAATAAGAATCTCCCAAGCCAGGTAATGATGGCTCAAGCCAGTAATCCCTAGCTACTGAGGAGGCTGAGATCTGAGAATCACAGTTCAAAGCCAACCTAGACAAGAAAGTTCGTGTATCTCCAATTAATCACCAAAAAGTCAGAAGTAGAGCTGTGGCTTAAGCTACAGAGTGCTGGCCATGAGCAAAAAAAGCTCAGGGATAGTTTCGAAGCCCAAAGACTGGCATTGAAAAAAAAAAAAAAAGAATCTCCTGGACTTTCCTTCCTGGGCTGTCTTCAAACCTCAATCTTCAGGTATCATTTCTGCCTTCGGAATAGCTAGAATAACAGGCCATCAGCACCAAGTAACTGTCTTTTTTGCCCAGCATAGTGATGTATACCTGTAATCTCAGCACTCAGAAGGCTGAGGCAGGAAGATTTTGAGTTTGAGACAAGCCTGGGTTACATAGTAAGTTCCAGTCTGATCTAGAGTACATATTGAGACCTGCCTGGGTGAGGGGTTTTTTCTTTGATGGAATTTTGTTATCTCTGATCTCTAAAACTATGTTTACAAGCACATTTCTGTATAAAATGAATAAACCATTTAGTTCATAATTTTTTTTAAAAAATATGAGGGGCTGGGAGTTTGGCCTAGTGGTAGAGTGCTTGCCTAGCATGCATAAAGACCTGGGTTCAATTCCTTGGTACCACATGCACAGTAAAAGCCACAAGTGGTACTGTGCCTCAAGTAGTAGAGCATTAGCTTGAGAAAGCTCAAGGACAATGCTCAGACCCTGAGTTCAAGCCCCATGACTGGCAAAAAAAAAAAAAAAAGAGCACTGGACTTAGAATCAAAGGATTTGAATTCTGACTTTTTAATAAATGTGACCTTGGGTAAATCATTTCCTTGAACTTTTAATTTCTTTGTCTGTAAAATGAGAATGTCCATATCACCTTGGCTCCCTCCTGAGGTTGAAGTATGAGATATTGTGTTTGAAAACTTTACTAAGCAAAGCAGAAGGAATGCTTAGTAGATCTCCCATGTATAAGCCATTGCTCAAAGTGTTTTATATGCAATACAGCTAACAAGGCCTCCTTTTCCTGCTTTGTCTATGTAGGCACAGGCGTCTGGCTCTGTTGAAGCAAGTTAGTATCCGAGAGAACTGCTGCTCTCTTTGTTGTGATGAGGTAGCAGACACACAGCTGAAGCCATGTGGACACAGGTTTGTATATTACTGAGGCAACATTTTACCCCTCTCTTGGCTCACTTTTAGGTACTCCCAGCTCTCTCATTTCACCCATAGCTACACTAGTTTTTCTTCCAAGTCCAGAATTTCTAGATGATTATCTTTGCCCAGGTATTAGTTATTGAGGCTTTACAGAGTTTAAAGGTTGGATTTTTTATTTCATTTAAATTTTATTGGCAGGGTGATATATAGAGGGTTACAGTTACATCAATAAGGTAGTAAGTTCATTAAGTCTTGAACATTGTTACTCCTGGATTTTTTTTTTTTTTGCCAGTCCTGGGGCTTGAACTCAGGGCCAGGGCACTGTCCTTAGACACTTTTTGCCCAAGGTTAGCATTCTGCCACTTGAGCCACAGCGCCACTTCCAGCTTTTTCTGTGTATGTGGTACTGAGGAATTAAACCCAGGGCTTCATACATGCTAAGCTTCTTTAAAAAAAAAAAAAAAAAAAAATCTGGGACCAGAAGCGTGGCCTAGGGTCTTGTTATAGCCCAGGCTAGCTTTGAACTCCTCAACTTCTTAAGTGCTGAGATAAACTTTTCTATTTTTGTTTGAGTGTTAAGATCCTAAACGACAGGGTCTGGTATTTGTCTGAGAGCCTGCTGGTCCTTTCCTGTGGTTTGGCACATAATAAGGGCTTGCTCAGTAGGGCTACTGCATTAAAAACAGAGCTACTAATCTTAAATGTGATCATAGTTCCTATAATAGGCATATCCAAACAGAACTGGAACAGGAAATTAAGAGAATTATAAGAAAATTTAGCCCAGCATTATTCAGCAACAGTGTTTAAAGGCTGGCAATAAAGAAAGGAAATCTGGAGAACTAGAACTGGACTATACAATAAACTGAGGCCAGGAGTTTGGCCTAATGATAGAATGTCCATTGACAGTGATCAGGCCCTGAGTTCAAGCCCCAGGACTGGCAAAACAAAAACAAACTAGAAAATGCCTGCCTAGAATAAACTGAAAATGTAAGCATGCCTGTTACTATAGAAGAGATTGAGATAATTGCCTTCCCTCCCAAAACACCTAGGCCAGATGGTTTCACAGATAAATTCAATATTTTTTTTCCAGTCCCAGGCCTTGAACTCAGGGCCTGAGCACTGTCCTTGGGATTTTTTTCAAGACTAGAGCTCTGCCACTTGAGCCACAGCACCATTTCTGGCTTTTTCTATGTATGTAGTACCCAGGGATTAAACCCAGATCTTCATGCATACTATGTAAGC
The DNA here is from genome assembly GCF_031878675.1 of Megascapheus bottae. Classification (NCBI taxonomy): domain Eukaryota; kingdom Metazoa; phylum Chordata; class Mammalia; order Rodentia; family Geomyidae; genus Megascapheus; species Megascapheus bottae. The sequence continues at coordinate 19,630,622 of NC_143532.1, read as the reverse complement.
ACTCTGTCACTAGGCCAAACTCCTGGCCCCATTCTTTATAATTTTCAGGGAAAACACATTTCAGCTAAATTTCTGTAGACCACAGGTGAAAAATAGAAACCCACATTATTATTTTTACAGACCGTATGTTAGTCTTACCAAAGATTGATAAAGAAAACAGAAAAAAGAAGAGGAAAACTGCCAAACACCAGTGTCCCAATCCTATAATTCTAGCTGCTCAGGAGGCTGAGATCTGAGGATTGTGGTTTGAAGCCAACCCAGGCAGGAAAGTCTGTGAGACTCTTCAGTCAATCACAGAAAAAGCCAGAAGTGGAGCTGTGGCCCAGGTGGTAGAGCACTAGTCTTGAGCAAAAGGAGCTCAGGGACAATGCAGAGTTCAAGCCCCCGGACTAGCAAAAAAAAGAAAGACAGAAAGATAGGAAAAGAAAAAGAAGACTGGCCGGGAGTTTGGCCTAGTGGTTAAAGTGCTTGCCTAGCATGCATGAAGACCCAGGTTCGATTCCTCGGTACCACATACATAGAAAAAAAAAAGCCGGAAGTGGTGCTGAGGCTCAAGTGGTAGAGCTCTAGCCTTGAGAAAATCCAAGGACAGTGCTCAGGCCCTGAGCTCAAGCCCAGGACTGGCAAAAAAAAAAAGAAGACATTTTTTGCTTGTGATTATAAATATAAAAATGTTATGAAATATTCAGAGGTGGGCTGGTGATTAGCTCAGTAGTACAGCCTAGTCCTAGCATGAATGAGAATCTGGATTTGGTCCTCTATACCACCACCAAAAAGATAAAAGCAAAACAAATGAACGCACAAATGGCAAAATGGGAATCTATTAATATAATTTTCTCAAATACAGCTGTTGAGAGGATGTTACTACTTTCTCCAAGAAATTCACTGTTCGCTTTTTTTTTTTTGGCCAGGGGAGGGGACCATAGCAAGACTCTCTGGGGCTTGAACTACTAGGTGCTGTCCTTAGCTTTTTCACTCAAGGATAGCAATCTACCATATTGGCCACATCTCCATTTCCAGCTTTTTAGTCTTTTCAAAAGTCTCAACAAACTTCCCTGCCTGAGCTGGCTTCATACCAAAATCCTAATATCTCAGCCTCTTGAGTAGTTACAATTACAATTATGAGCCATTAACACCTGGCTTCCTTCTATTTTAAGCCATCTGTAAATATTACTCTTTCACCTGGGTATTAACTCATTGGCAGTTAAAATTTAGTTGGCAAGTAGAGTCTTACCTTTTGAAGCACTAACTTGATTTCTGTTTATGTCTTTCTTCCCAGCGACCTGTGCATGGATTGTGCCTTGCAACTGGAGACCTGCCCATTGTGTCGTAAAGAAATAGTGTCTAGAGTCAGACAGATTTCTCATATTTCATGACACATGTGAAGAAGCATCATGGACTCATTTCTACTTAATTCCAGCCAATGTTGAAAAGAAAAAGAAAAAAAAACAACCATCTCGAATCAGTTGTACGCACATTGAAACTTATAGCCATGGCCAGATTTTATGCTAAAAATGGTAGTTCCTCAAAGACAGAATTCTCTTAGAATCTAATCCAACTTGCCAGCCCTGAATTCCTTTTAAGGCCAAGGAAAGCTACATGCCAGCAGCCTGGCCTGTGGTACTTCCATGAAAAACAATAGGCAACAATGCCCTCTGAGTGCTGAAACCACCGAAACTCTCCATGTTGGGTTATTTGGTTTAACTAGGGATGCTTTGTGTACAATCTCAAGTTTTTATTGGGGGGAGAAGTCCTTTTGAAGTCGTGATTGCCTGTTTCTTGGGGTAAGCATCACCTGTCAGGCATACAGGTCATTTGGCATGGATGTTGTGTGGCAGCATGGAAGAACCTGAAGGACGGTGTAGACTGTAGAAAAAACACAACAAAAATATCTCCCAAATTTTTTATACTTCATTGATTCCAAAGAACATTCTAGGGTTTTTTTTTAACTGCAGAAAATTGGTGGTATTTTCACATTCATGGTGTTTCTAACCAATCTCTGTACCCACATTTTGTGAGGGGGAAATGTTTTACCAATGCAGGAGGAATTCTTAAATCAACTGTAATGTTAGACTGGAGAAAATTTGGTATTTAGGGTATTTTTAAGGCCCCATTCAAATCAGGTTTTATTTTGGTTTATTTTGGTTTGTTTTTTTTTTTAATTTTAATCAGTATTGTTTTGGGACATAATATACTTTGAAACTCTTAAACCAATAGTCTCAAAAACTCTAGAGGACAGTCTGAGAACACTCATTTCTGTTGTTTTAAATAAATACATGTTTTTGAATAGCAAATTCAATCATGGATTGTTGACTATGTCTTCATCAAAAGTATTTATCCCTCTCAGGGTCTCTGGTGAAGACCTTCAAGAATTCAGTTTTTCTCCCAGAAAATTGGAAGGTAGAATTGTAATTCATAGACCTTATTTTATAATGGTGTACCTCAGCAGCTGCCTTTCAATTTATGCCAAGTCCTTACTGAGTTTATACTTGAATAGTAAATATGTCTTCTGAGTTTTACAGCGTCTTAAACTCAATGCGCATTTTCTTCTTCCTTTCCCACCCTTTCTGTTTGTAGTTCATTAAACCTGTCCATTACAGAGCTGATTTCCTTCCTGGCTGTACTTGTTGGGTGCTGGATTTTATTTACATGTCTCTAGTCTTCCATAAATCAAATATATATATATATATATACACACATCTATAGAGATATATGTTCTTCTCTTTAGCTTGTGGTGAATATAGTAATTTGCATTGAAGAATAAAACATCTGTTGCCTTTTTAAACTAAGGTTTCATAGCTTTCATTGGTGCCTTCTGCTGAGGTCCCTTCTGCTTAAGGCCCTAGGTTTACCACCACCACACACACACACACACACACACACACACACACACACACACACACACACACTGAAGAAGTTTAATCACTTTCATTGAGCAGATCTTCACTGAGCTTTGAGTAATGATCCTCAGATCTCAGCCTCCTGAGCAGCTAGGCTTACAGCCACCAGCACCCAGCTGAGAATATAGTTCTAAAGAAGGCAGACCTATTTGGATATTTTGCTGGATGTGGGAGGTTATCAGAAGGAAGCTGAAGAAGAAGCCACAGCCAGGCCGGGGAACTGATGACGGGGTAGCTAAGTGAGCACTGCATTACAGACCCAGGTCCTCACTAAAAAGAGCATGCAAGGCTGGGATGGGGTAGAAGGTCCTGGCTCTGCCAAGACTAGTGTTGCTAGTGTTGGAAGCTTGTGAAGAGTTTTCTGTTTTCACTTATACTCTGTAGAAGAAGAAGAAAAAAAGTAGCCTGTTAATTTCAGATGGCTCTAGCTTGTATTTCGAGAATGGGATGGAAGAATGGGTTGAGATTACAGAAGCATAAAATGGAAAAGGTGGAAACAGTAAGGAAGCGGAAATAGTCCAGCTGAAAGCTGTCAGAAAACTCAGAACGTAAGGAAGAGATTAACTGATAACTTGTGAGTAACCAAAGGAACAGGAACCTATCAGTGTTCTATAAATTTATGTAAGACCCTTGGTACAAAGATCATCTATTTTTCAATTCCTAACTTCTAGAAGTAAAAAGATGAAATATTAAAATTGATTTAACCACTCAGGAAGGAAGGAAAGTATAATCTTTGAACTACAAAGGAAAGACATTTACTCCACAGAGAAGGGAGGGATTGGCAAACTGGGACAAGATTCTGTACTGAAGGAGACCATTAAAGAGAAATTAAATGAGAGGCTTTTACTGTTGGTGTGTTACCAGAGGCTGGAAGGGGCAGATTAAGTAATGGCACTTACTTACCAGTGACTCATAGGGAAAATAAAGTTGAGGGGGGGAAGATGAAGTGCCAGGGTCTTTTTTGAATGAATAAAGCAGGAAAAAATCATGTCATTTGCAGAATGTCAGGAAACAATGATTCAGTCTTAGAATCAGAAACTTTGGCCTGGGTTTCAACCATCTTCACAGTGTATCCATGAAAACATCACTATTATGAATAATAATCCACAAAGGCTTTTTAAAACTATTAATGAAAGAGCCTCTAGATATATTCCATTTGAAATTTATCTGTGGAGCAGGACAAGGAAGCCAGTATTGTTTCCAGAATGACAGAATGTTTAATGACAGGCACTGACAGCAATATAGTATGATGATTAATAAAGGTCCTTTGCAGTAGAACTTACCCAATGCCCACCAGGCCTTCATCTGTTAAACAGAAGTAATATGCTCTTAACAGGGGTTGTGGTTTTGGCCTTTTCCTCAAAGCATTTCAAAAGGAAACTATAAATGTTTAGTATCGTATCTGGTAAATGTCTAAGCAGGTACCTATTTTTATCCCTCTTTGTTCCTAGAGCCAGGTATGGTAAGGTAGGTTAAAAGATGGCTGCAAATTCTTTGGTATTCTTCCTGGCAAATGAGGTTTAAAGCCTGGTGTGGTGTTCATTCCATAATTCCAGAGGATCACAAATTTGAGGTCACAGCAAGACCTTCAAGAAAATGAAGTTTAAGGTTACGCACCAATGGCTCACATCTGTAAATCCTAACTACTCAGGGAAGAATGGGAGGAAGTCTGCTTGAGGCAAGCCCTAGTTTGTTTTTTTAAAAAGGCACTGGTTGCTTACTCCTGTAATCCTAGCTACTCAGGAGGCTGAGATCTGAGGATTGTGGTTCAAAGCCAGCCCAAACATAAATGTCTGTGAGACTCATCTCCAGTTAACCACTGGAAAACCAGAAGTGGCACTGTAGCTCTATGTGGTAAAGCGCTAGCCTTGAGCTGAAGAGCTCAGGGACAATGCCCAGGCCCAGAGTTCAAGTCCCAAACCAACTTCCCACTCAAAAAATACAACTTTGCAAAGATTTACCAAAAAAAAAAAAATTCTCAAGACTTCATCTCAACAGAAACAGGTAAACAGGTATGACAGGCACGTTGAGGAAGCATCCAGACTGATCGGAAAGTGAGACTATGTCTTAAAAAAAATAGAACAGTGAAAAGATGAAATGAGAATTATAGGATTAGGAGTGTAATTCAGTGATACTTACCCAGCAAGCATGAAGCTTGATTCCCCAACACTGGCCTCCTCCCACCCACCTACCCCCCCCTTTTTTAAGGTTTATGACCTTTAAATGTGGGTAGAGTCTATGCTTTACTAACAACATATGATATTGTGTCATTTTCCAATTCCAGGCCCTTAAATAACTGTCAGTCCCTTGAAATGTTTCTTACCCCAGCTACCATGATGTAACAAAACCCAAATATCCCCAGAAAGATATCCCCAGGGAGACCTCTATGGAGGGAAATTCACATGTAATATACACATCCACAGCTGATTGCTTAGCAATAGCCAACACTAATTGTGGGCCAGGGGAGTGAGCGCCTCTGAAGGGGTTTATAGCTCCATGTTCTTGACTAGCCCTGCCCAAGGTGCAGAGAGTATTGAGACATAATTGTTTTAGATGAGTATGTTGATTTGTAGATGTTTATTCATTCTCCACTCTGACCTCAAGACTTAGTAGGTAAGTTCTTTTCAAGACTAGAAATGAATGTGGTTTGTACAGAAAATAGGTCATGAGGATTTACTATAGGTAATGGGTTTACCCTAAACTCATAGTGGTGATTCAATAAACTGTGTGTGTCTCTCCTGCTCAATCTCAACCTGGGCACTGTCCCTGACAACTTCTTTTACTAAAGGCTAAGGCTCTACACTTGGGCCATTGTATCATTTCCAGCTTTTTTCTGAGTACTTTACTGGGGATAAGAGTCTCATAGAGTTTCCTGCTTGGACTAGCTTTGAACCATGATCCTCAGATCTGAGCCTCCTGAGTAAGATTACAGGAGTGAGCCGCACAGAAGTGGGCTGTCTTCTGTCTGATGCAGTGAGTTCTCTGAGGTGCAGTGGCTCATGCCTGTAATCCTAGCTACTCAGGAGGCTGAAATCTGAGGATTGAGTTTCAAAGCCAGCCAGAGCACTAAAGGAGGAGAGACTCTTACCTCCAATTAACCACTAGAAAATAGGAAGTGGGGCTGTGCTCCAGGGGTAGGGTGGTGGCCTTGAGCTTAAGAGCTCAGGGACCAGAGTTCAAGCCCCTTGACCCACAAAACAAAGAAAAGGAAAGAAAAAGAAATTAACTGTCCTTCTGATTTTTAGCTCTACCTTAAGTTTCTTATACACCACATTTGGCCGAAAGGCATCACTGCAACCCAAGAGAAATAAAGGTCCAACTTGGAGAAATTATCTCCTGGAAAAGCTTTTTTTCAATGTTTAGCATTCTTCTCCTGGTCCAAAGTTACTCAATTTCTGATTGACTGGTTCAAAGTAGTTCTGTCAACATCTGACTTGCATAGTTAGAACCATAATAAGACTAGTAAATCTTTATGATGCAAAGATTATGATGCAATTTGCAAGAGTTCCACCTCATGCAGTGGGGCCTTTTTTTCTCCATCCTCCCATGAGGGGGAAGTAACTTGCCAATCTGACCTCTGCAAGATCAAAGTCTGGTTCAAACGACTTAACAATTTACAGAGTTCTTTAAAAAGCTCTTTGAAATACTTCCCAAAACACAACCAACTTCCAAGTTGAGGGTTTTGGCTTGGATTCCTTCGTCCATAAAACACAGGCAAGGTGAAATCTGGCCACTACAGAGCCTGTAACCCTTTCCAGGCTTCATTGAGTGATTGACAAGCACCAGCAGCGCTCGACAACGTTCTCTTTCCGGGACTTCCTCTCCCGGCTTTGCCCCTCCTCTATCGGTGGCAAAGAGCGCCTGTGATTGGCTGTCGGGAGCCCAGGAGGTGGTAGCCATGGTAACGGAAGGCGGGACGCAGCGTGCGGCGGTTGGTAACGGACATTCAGACCTGTTCGGCGCCTGTGGCGGCGCGCGGAGAGCGGTGTGGCTGCGCGTGGAGGCCCCGCCGGCGCTGGGCTGCAGCCCGGGAGCCGAGGCTCGGCCTCGCGCGTGATCGCTGACCCGGCTGGGCCGAGAGCGGGCCCGCGGCGGGGCAGTGAGGCCTCCTCGGGCCCGCCGCACCCTTCATGCGAGTAGGGGCTCAGCGGAGCTTAACGGAGGCCGTGCCGAGGCGGCGGGGGGAGCCGAGTCGGAGGCGGCGGGCCCGCTCACCCTGGAGGGTGGATGCGGCGCCGCAGCGATGGACGCCCTGGAGGAAGAGAGCATCGCGCTGTCCTTGTGAGTGACCGCGGCTGCTGGCCGCGCTGCGGGCGCCGGGCCTGGAAGGGGGCGGAGAGTGTCGGGGGGAGGGGGTGTCCTCGGGGCGATGCGGGGCGCTGTCACCCCTCCATCACAATCCCAGCCTGGCCCCGGCGCACTTGAGCAGCGAGGCGTGGTCCGCGGGCCCTCCCCTCCCCCTCCCGCAGCTGTCCCCCCCCCTCAACGACCTGCCACCCGAGCCACCCTCCCTTCCAGCCTCCCTGTGCTACGACCGATCGCCAAGATGCGGGGAGTCGATCCGCAGGGGTAAGACGAGCTCTGCCACCTGCAGATGGCCGAGCCGCCCTTCTCCCTTTTTACTGAAGTCTGTGATTATGTTGAGTTTGACGAAAGAGGAGCCACAACTTGCTGGTCGCGGGTGTCTTCTTCTGCTGGAGATTTTTAGATCAGAAATAATCATGCGCCGAGCGCGCCCGAGGCTCACGGGCCTGTAACCCTAGCTCTTCAGGAAGCTGAGATGGGAGAATGGTGGTTCAGAGACAGCCTGGGCAGGAAAGTCTGTGCGTCTTCCATTAAGCACTGAAAGTGTCAGAAATGGAGGCTTAAGCGCTAGGGTGTCAACTCTGAGCACTAAAAGCTCAGGGACAGAAAGCGCCCAGGCCCTGAGCATGAACAACCACAAACTAATGTTTAATTTTTTTTTTCCCTCTCTTTGGCAATACTGGGATAGAACTCAGGGCCCCTGCAACTTGAGACATGCCTCCAGCCTTTTTCGTTTTATTTTTCAGATAGTCTTGCGTTTTTTCCACCAGCTGGCCTCAAACTCTAATCCCAAGTAACTGAGATTATGTTTTGAGCCACAGCACCTGGCCCTCATTTGAAGGGGAGGGAGGGAGAGAGGCAGGAGAAGGGAGAGGGAGGTACTGGGATTTGAACCACTTGAGCCATATACCCTGTCTCTCTAATTAGTTTTGGATAGGGTCTTGTTTTTTTGCCTTGGCATATACCCGAATTCTCCAACAAAAACTTCCCGAGGATGTGGGATGATGAACAAGCATCACACACAGCTTTATTATTGGTTAAGTCAGGCTCTGAGCTCTTCCCTATCTCCTATCTGGGTCTCTCTCTAACCTTCCTCAGTACCTAAAGATTGCAGGTGTGAGCCCTCCAACCAGGCAGGGCCTTGCTAATTCTTGAAGCTGAATGAATGGATACTATTTTGCTATCCTTTTCACTCCTGCTAGGAATAACTTTTTCTTTTTTAGTAATTATTTGAACCAACATCTAATCTTGGTTTATTTTTCAGCTCTTCTGCCTCTGATGCAGAATTTGATGCTGTTGTTGGATGTCTAGAGGACATTATCATGGGTAAAGTATTCTGCAGCTGACCTGTGTTCCCTTTAGTTCTTTTATGGACATTGAAATTAATTTTAAAATTTAGTTTTCTAACAAAACTTGCTCCGTGTAAATTTTAATAGAGTACAACCCAGTATCAAGTGGGCTACACAGGGATTTGTCTTAGAAACAACGCAATACTCAAAACAAGGGGGCATGTTCAGGTGACAGCCCATAGAAGTATCCCGTGCTCTTATTAAGGCTTCCGAGAGTTTTGATCTGCTTTATTGCTCACACAGAGTACTGTGATTTTTATGTAGTGTTGAATTTTGGTTTGTTTTTGTTTTTGTCCTTTTTTTGTGCCCATCTTGAGCTTTATGCTCAAAGTTAGTACTCTACCACCTGAGCCACAGCTCCACTTCCAGCTTTTTTGGTAGTAAATGGTCAGAGTCTCATGAAGTTGTCTGTTGGGCTGGCTTTGAAGCCAGATCCTCATCTATCAACCTCCTAAAGATCTGGGATTACAGGTGTGAGTCTCCAGCACCTGGCTTGAGTTTTGGCCTTTGTTTCTGGTGCCAGTCATGGGGCTTGAACTCAGGGCCTAAGCATTGTCACTGAGTTTCTTTTGTTTAAGGCTAGTGTTTTACCACTTGAGCCTCAGCTCCACCTCCAACTGTGGGGGGTAGAGATGGGACATTAATTGGAGATTAGAGTCTTTCTTGCCAGGGCTGGCTTCAAATCTCAGTCCTTGGATCTCAGCCTCCTGAGTAGCTAGGATAACAGTGAGCCACTAGTGCCAGGTGAATTCTAGCATTTTTATGCCATAAAACATATAACCCACATGTGTTCATGAAGAACATAAGGGTCAAACTTTAGCTGGTTCTATTTTCCTGAGCTTAAAAGTTCCTACTGGGGTTTCCCTCATTTGTCATAATTAGTATAAACCTTGAACTCCCCTAGCAGAGGATTACAATAGGGCAAAACCTAGATGCATAAGGACATATAGAATGAGGCTAAATGAAAGGACCTCCAGGATATAGAAACAAGAGCCATATAAATATGTGTGATTGTTGTTCTTAATGTACTATGTTATTTCTCATCTCTTTTGTTGTCCCTTGGTTATTCTCATATTGTTACAGTATCTTTCCTTGTTATCTGGTATATTGTATATATTTTTATTTGAAATAGGATAGAGAAGGAAGGAAAACAAGATGAGGGGAGGGGATGGGGAGAGGGAAATGGGAACAAAAACATGAGAAGGGGTATCAATGTTTGTGAAGTAATGCACCTACTATCTGGTGAATATAATGTAACCCTTCTATTAATTACATTTTTTTTAAAAAGTTCTCATTTGGGCCCAGGGCCTAGTGGTAGAGTGGTCACCTAGCATTCACAAAGCCCTGGGTTCAATTTCTTGGTACCACATACACAGAAAAAGCTGGAAGTGGAGCTGTGGCTCAAGTGGCAGAGTGCTAGCCTTGAGCAAAATGTGTCCAAGCACAGTGCTGAGGCCTTGAGTTAAAGCCTCAGGACTGGTTAAAAAAATAAAAATAAAAAAGTTCCTAGTTGTAGATTCTTTGGCATTCTTAATAAATCCTTCTAAGTAACAGATGAACAGTTAATAGGCCCCAGGTTTTAAAGCAAACATGGAGAAGGAAAAACCTTAAATTTGAGGGAATTTTTTTTTTTTTTTTTTTTTTTTTGCCAGGTTCTGGGCACTCTCCTTGAACATTCTCAAGGCTAATACTCTACCACTTGAGCCACAGGGCCACTTCCAGCTTTTTCTGTGTATGTGGTACCAAGGAAACAAGCCCAGGGCATGCTAGGCAAGCACTATACTAGGTCATACTCCTGGCCCCTTGAGGGAACTTGTCTGTAATCTTTTATTATGTTCTCTGAAAATTAGGGGAAAAGTTATTTGCACTTATTGGCTATATAGGTTAATCCAGTGTAGTATATGTTACTAAATTTGTGACCCTTCAGGTCCTGTAGAGGTCAGTGTTCTAAGTCTCAAATATGAATGATTCACTTCTCAATTCATAGGAACTTACAGATTTCTATAGAACCTGTTCAAATACTGTCCCTTACTAGGCACCCTACCTGCTGTGGAAAAATGAGCCTCTGTAAGCTCAGGTTATTTAACTCAGAGTCTGGGGCGGGGGCCGCAGTTCTTGAAACATTCCTCTTATTTAGAAATAATAATATTCTATTCAGTAACAGGTATATTACTGGTTACATGAATTCTTATTCACATTTCATCTAGCAATCTCATATGATAAAATCAGCATGTTCCAGAAAACCAGAAGTGGCACTGTACTCAAGGAGTAGGGCAATAGCCTTGAGCTGAAGAGCTCAGGGAGAGCGCCCAGGCCCAGAGTTCAAGTCCCACAACAGACCAAAAAAAACCACATCAGCATCTTCCAGATGAGGAAGTTGGGAGTTGATAAAAATAAATAGTCTGAAGCCACATATGGGTAACTCACACCTGTAATTCTATCTACTCAGGAGGCTGAGATCTGAAGATCGAAGTTCAAAGCCAGCCTAGGCAGAAAAGTTCCTGTGAAACTCTTATCTCCAATTAACTACCAGAAAACCAAAATAAAGCTAAGGCTCAAGGTGGTAGAGCAAAAGAGCTCAGGGACAGCACTTAGGCCCCCCCATAGTTCAAGCCCCATGATTGGCATAAAATAAATAAAAAAGTAATGGTCTAGGGCCACACAACTAGTATATGGTTGGGAAGGCAAACTGAGGTTTCCAGCCTCTGTCAGGCCCCATTGTTTCACCTCTGTTATTTCCATACTGCTGCAAAAATTCCACTAAAGGGCCAGGAGTTGGCCTAGTGGTAGAGTGCTTGCCTAGCATGCATAAAGACCAGGGTTCGATTCCTCAGTACCACATACATAGCAAAGCTAGAAGTGGTGCTGTGGCTCAAGTGGTGGAATGCTAGCCTTGAGGGAAAAGCTCAAGGACAGAGTTCAGGCCCTGAGGTCAAGCCCCAGGACTGGCAAAAATAAAAACAAAAAAAAAAAATAGAGAGGGGGCTTGTTGCCTTTTGAAATCTCCCAGTTTTGAGAAGTGACCTGTAAACACAGTAAACTTTTGTAAGGAGAGATAGGGAGGGATTTAGTCTTTCCCTTGATGATAGGCCAGGTAAGGGAGTTCCCCGGCCATCCTGTGTTTAAAACAGCTTGTACAGCAGTGTGCACATACTTAGAACTGGGTAGTGTCAAAAATGTTGAATTTTATATCTTACCATGTTTGTTTTGTTTTTTTGTTGTTTGCCAGTCTTGGAGCTTGACCTCAGAGCCTGAGCACTGGCCTTGGGCTTTCCTCAAGGCTAGTGCTCTACCACTTGAGGCACAGTACCACTTCTGACTTTTCTATATGGAATCAAACCCGGGTCTTCATGCATTCTAGGCAAGCACACTGCCTGCCACTAGGCCAAACTCCCGGCCCCCTTATCATGGATGTTAAGAAGACTCCTCTATTTGAACACTAGTGTCTCAGTGTTGAAAGAAGGCAGTACTTCTCCCTCTCAGAAATCTGAAGTTCTTAGTCTCCATTGAAAACAATACATTTTCCTTTTGTGGCTCAGATGATGAGTTCCAGTTGTTACAGAGAAACTTCATGGACAAGTATTACCAGGAGTTTGAAGACACGGAAGAGAATAAACTCACCTACACACCCATTTTTAATGAATACGTAAGTAGAAATTTGTGCTTTTCTTGCTAAATTAGGGTTTCTCTAAAAGTCGGATTGAGAATCAAGTATTGAAATTTGCTCGTCTTTTTTTTTTTTTTTTTTGCCAGTCCTGGACTTGAGCTCAGAGCCTGAGCACTGTCCTTGGACTTTCTCAAATCTAGAGCTCCACCACTTGAGCCTCAGCACCACTTCAGCTTTTTTTTTTTTTTTTTTCTATGTATGTGGTACTAAGGAATCGAACCCGGGTCTTCGTACATGCTAGGCAAGCACTGTACTGCTAGGCCAAACTCCTGGCCCCGAAATTTGCTCATCTTTTGAAATACACTAATAAGGATTGAAATATACTGCCAGGGATTATGCTAGAATCTGCTTTAGCTCATTTTTTTCTCCAGTTCTTTTCAAAAGCCAGGCAGTATTTGAGCTCTTTTCAAAAGGCTTTCAGGCAATATTTGAGCTTACAAACTTTTCTTTCTCTCTCTTTTCCCCCACCTCCACCAGTCCTGGGCTTGGACTGAGGCTCGGGCTCAGGGCCTGAGCACTATCTTTGGGTTTTCTGAAGGCTAGCACTCTACCACTTATGTATGTGATACCAGGGAATTGAACCCAGGTCTTCATGAGTGCTAGGCAAGCACTCTACCACTAGGCCAAACTCCTGGCCCCTACAAACTTCTCTCTTAAGTTGGCTTCACCATAATCGTGCCTTTAGTTGCAGCATACCACTTCAACAAACTTAACATTTGAGTGCTGCTTTATTTAAACTAATTATTTTGCAATGTTGGGACTCAAACTTTAAGCCATGCTCTACCACTTAAGTACTTTTCCGTTCAGTTACATCCACAGCCTTTGTTTTTTGGTTTTTTTCCTGAGACAGAGTGTATATAACAGGCTGGCATGGAACTTTACATTTTCCTGTCTAACCCTCCAGAGGGTTATAGGTGTGTTCCACCATGCCCCATTTGATAAACTTTGTTCAAACACTGTATTCTCTATCATCTAGTCAGATACTCATGTAAAAGTGGTAACAACCAGTCACCAAGTGTGAGAAACCACGACTAGAACACAGGACCCCTGTCTCACCTATGGGCTTTATTTACACCCCAAAGCCTCTTGTGTCCCCCTGGAATTATTTCATCTGTCTAAGACCAAGTTTGCACCTCCAGGACTTTATATTTTCTGAACACAAGAGCTTGAAGTAAACAAGCTTGGCAGGACCCATGGCTGTGTTCTTGCCGTGCTGCCTGTGTTTTCTGTGTCTCAGACCTCATCTCATAAGCAGGGTTATTTGAGGAGAACAACCTGTAGGAGCCCTACTGGGGGCCCTCTCCACCTGCTGTGGAGCAGTCATCCTGTTAGGGCACAGTTACCCACAGTTGCCTCTCTCTGTACCATGCAGGCCCAGGACAGCTGGGTTTTGTCTCCCTTCATACCCCTGGCACTCAGCATAGGCTCTCAGGAGATGCTCGCCAAGGATGGGGGTGGGTTTCTGAAAGGGAGTCTTGTTTCCCTAAAGTGTGGTCCAACCAAGATCCTTTCCACTGTTGTAGATTTCCCTGGTAGAAAAGTACATTGAAGAACAGCTGCTGGAGCGGATCCCTGGATTCAACATGGCTGCTTTCACAACAACATTACAGTGCGTTTGTTCTCCCCATTCTCCTTCTGTCCTAACTTCTTCCTTCCTTCCTTCCTTCCTTCCTTCCTTCCTTCCTTCCTTCCTTCCTTCCTTCCCATGACAGCATTTGGGGGCTAAGTCCTGGGCAGGAGGCCCTCCCTGCTCCATGGGACATCACCACCACCCTTTGTTTTGCAGGCACCATAAAGATGAAGTGGCTGGTGACATATTTGACATGCTGCTCACATTCACTGATTTTCTGGCTTTTAAAGAAATGTTTCTGGACTACAGAGCAGTAAGTTCTGTCTCTACCTGTTATCCTGGACCCCTTAGAGAATTCTAAGTAGAGGTTTTAAACAGTCTCCCTGCTTCCTGTCATGTTTCCCCTTAGCAGCCTCACAGCTAGTAAAGTGTTAGCTGAGAGGACTACTGGAACAGCCAGACCTTTTCATAGGCTCAGGTACCACCCAGGGGTGACGGTGGGGAGAGAGTCCATAAATAGTCAGAAGGGCTACAAGTAAAGAGCAGATAGAATCTGCTCACCTTTTTTGCAACTCAGATTTTAGCTTTTATTTCTTGGAGGTCTGGAGATTGAACCCCGGGGTCTCATACATACTAGGCAAGGGCTCTACCACCTAAGCACTATTTAATTTGTTGGGTAGGATGTCCCACCTGCCCTAGCCAGCTTAGGACAGTCCTCTACCCTGCCTCCTCAGTAGCGGTGGAGCATGCTCTTCCAGGAACATTTCTCTTTCCAAAGAAGAGAGAAATTTTTTTGGTGCTGGTCCTGAGGCTTAAACTCAGGGCCTGAGGACTGCCCCTGAGCTCTTTTGCTCAAGGCTAGTACTTGAACCATGGTTCCAATTCTATTGGAGATAAGAGTCTTAACGATGGTCTGGCTTTGAATGATTCTCAAATTTAGCCTCCTAAGTAGCTAGGATTGCAGGTGTGAGCCACCAGCACCTGGCTGAAAGCATCACTTTTTTTTTTTTTTTTTTTTTTTGCCAGTCTTGGGGCTTGAATTCAGCACGCTGTCCTTGGGCTTTCCTCAAGGCTAGTGCTCTACTACTTGAGTCACAGCACCACTTCCAGCTTTTTCTGTGTATATGGTACTGATGAATCAAACCCAGGATTTCATGCATGCTAGGCCAGCACTCTACCACTAGGCCACGCTCTGAAAGGATCACTTTTAAGAGCACACAAGGCCAACCACCCCGTTCTGTGTGTACTCCTGTGGGGGTTCACACACCACTCTACCACTGTAAACTCCTCCCTTCCCTGTATCAAAATCAGGAGCCTGAACCTGAAAGGCCTTTTTCTGTTCCTTGCCTCTTGAAGTTTTTTTTTCTTTTTTCTTTTTTTCCCCTTTTGTAGGAAAAGGAAGGTCGAGGGCTAGACT